>NW_005054380.1:2854760-2855869 GCF_000277835.1 Geospiza fortis | reverse complement strand
ACCTTCAGCCAGCCACACCATTGTTTTCCAGTTGTTCAGTAACTAAGGGATCTCAAAGCTTGCTTTCATTTCAATCTCACTTATAGTTTCCATATTCTCAAAACCTTTTGCTAGGCAATCATATTTATAAGGCTTTCCTGTTTCATCTTCCCCAACAGTAAGCAGCTGTGCTGCCACATTCCCTGGCCTCGCAGGCAGGCCGCCATTGCCCGACCTGCTCTCCCAAGGACACTGCAGGCGGCACATCCACTCACAAACATGCTCACTGCAAAGGCTACAAATTGACAAGCAATTAAGTTACAGATAGGGAGGCAGCTCTGGTTCATCAAGTCCTTGATAGTGATTGCTTTTGTACAGCAAAGAGAAGGTTTGGCTGGAACTGGGAGCAGCCATGTGCTTGTCACAGGGATAAGGTTCACACCAAGACCCAAGACAAAGTGTGAGCCTTGATTTTGGCTTCACATCTCCCCTTATTCCAAAGCAAAACCAAATGGGGTTAGATCAATGTCTCTGTAAGGGTATGAGATGTGCTCAAAAGGTGCCACTCTTTGGAAGTTACCACAGAATGGCTCCTTGCCTTGAAGTGATTTGGTTCTGAGCTCTCATGTCCAGTGGGACAAGGGGAACACTTTCCCCCAACATTACCCTGGATCCATAAGAGCACACCAAGCAGGAGGTTTGAGTGAAAAGGTGGCACTTGCAGAACGACAGAGATCTAAGACAAAAGCAGTTTGGATGCTGAGGGAGAAGAGGGACAGGGAGAAGGTAGGTGAAGGGAGATTATGCAAGGAGGGTCTGGGAGGCTAGTGGCAAGGAGTGGCTGTGTAACAATAGTAGTTAGTGCAGTGTAAGACTCTCATCCATGGGGCTTGATTAGGATTGGCAGGCACCAGCAATTGTTGATGTGCATTCATTTTGTGCAACTCCAGTCTACAGGAATTGTGATTGACTTTTAAGGAGTTACAAGAAGAGGCTATTCAAATGCCAGGTCTGCTTCCAGTTACTCAGCTTTCACAAATGTGAGAAAATTGTGTTCTGAGTCATACCTAGCTTTGTCCTTCTGGCAAGCCAAGAAAAGATTTATTTTCTATTTTAATAGAATACTTACA
>NW_005054380.1:2835630-2854750 GCF_000277835.1 Geospiza fortis | reverse complement strand
ATTGTGTCTGTAAAGGGATTGCTGGCCCTTCACAGCTCAAAGCCCAGTACCCCCTGACTCATTCTGGATATACTTTGCTTCCAAATCACTCCATTTTTGTGTACCAGATCCTAACACCTGAGGCTAATTTTGACTTCCTTCTAACACACATTTGTTATGATCGTGACTGCTTAAATTCTCCATTTCTCATTAGACAAATGCCACCTGTATTTCCAGTCATGCTCCTTTGCTACATAAGTACTTTAAGAAGAGGCAGCCTATTCTGCCCGTTGTACAGCAGCAAGGCAGCTAGTCCAGAAATATTTCCAGTATCAAATGTTTGAGTCTTGTAATGATAGTATTTTATTCATCCCAGAAGCTCCTCGTTCTATTAAGCCTTCCATTCATCTACTTCTTTCTAGAGACCTCCAATGTTAAATCCATAGTTATTGTAGCATGGGTCCCCACCAGGCAATAATTAGCATTGACTCCATGACTCCAGAAGGCTGATCAATTGCTTTATTTTACCATATTATACTTACTAAGATACTCATTTTACTTTACAGACAGACCAGATTGGTCAATTGAATCCAAATACTATCACCAGTGGCCAATTAAAAAATCACCCTTTGCTAAACAAATCTCCATAACACATTCCACATGTTTCCAACAGGTGCAGCAAGGGAAGATAAGAATTGTTTATCGTTCTTTTCTCTGATCTTCTCACAGCCTTTCCCAGCACAATGCCTGGGAAAGTTGCGCCTGCTGCTCTCCGTGGAGAGAGCTGTGGCCCCACACAGTTACTTAGGCTTTTCAAATAAGTAACTTGAAACAGAACATGACTATAAAGGTTGCTCAAAGTCCCAGTTATTCTGTGGCAAAACCTGGCAGAAGTCCCCTAATAGCGTATTTATCCAAATCAGGTTATACCAAGAACAGATTTTTACAAGAAACATGGAAATGATTGTTAACAGACAGCAGCTAGAACTCATAAGCTGCAAACATTAAAAGAGCTATAGAACACAAGGAGATAGAATCAGTTGGGAGAATATGCAGGAACTGATGGTAGGAGAGACCTGTCCTCCTAAAAGACAGCTTGCCTCAGGAAAGGCCCCTTTCTCCTCCCCAGAGAGCTACTAGTACTTAAACAACTGCTTCTAAACTGCTGAATTTCCAGATTGGAGCTATTAGCCTTCAGATAAACATCTGATTCTTTTACCCTATAAAACCATTTTTTTTTCCATGAGGAGCATAGAATCATTAGCATAGGGACATTTTTCTGTATAGTTTAAAGCCAAAATATTCTTTAAAATTGAGCTATTCATATTCCTGGGTCTGGCCTCCACTCTGACACTATTTTAGAAGTAGGTGCCGTTAATTATCAGCCAAGTCCATGCTGCCCACGTGTGATGGCCCTTGGGAATCCACCCAGGACTCAGCTCCCTGGCTGTGTCTCCATGGCACAGCACAGTGGGGAGCTGGAGGAACAAACCAGGTTACCACCACAGCACTCCCATCACAAGGCTAATTAACACATCTCTCTTACTTGTGCACAGATTTAAACTGCACTGGGCAAAATTCTGATAAAAGAGCAGACGGAGAACACTGGTTATGTCAGAAAACTAAGGAGGAGAACTACAAACAAATTTTGGGATATTCTAGATAGTCTTATCAATTGAAGAAATATTGTAACGCATTACCATCGTGTGTATTAACTAAGAAAGTCTTTGGCTACATTATAGTAGAGGGGATTTTTCAAGTGTAGACATAAAGGGGATTTCTGAAGGAACCAAAATATCGCTCTTCTAGCTCAGGGTTTGGTGAGCCTCTGCAAAAATACTCAATCCTCAAAAGTATCACAAAAGAAATGAGTAATTGTCCTAAAGAATATGATCATACTGACAAAACCAATTAATTCCTCTGGGAAATTCTTGCAGATTTTTAAAACCAGCCTCTGAGATTTGCTAGCAGAGATATAATTATCTGTGATCTTCTGAAGGATGATTAAAGAAAGAAAACCCTACAAAAAGAGCAATTGCTCTTTATGGCATACAATATCTCTTTGAAACAAATTCAATAGAATCCTCTTGGGTTTATTCCTAATTGGTTTCATAGGATGCTCCCAAAAGGGAAGCAATTTTGAAGAGAATTCCACTGGGACCTTTTCATCATCTTTGCATAATTCTGATCATATATCATTACTGAAAGCCCACTATATTTCTAGCTCCAAGTTTAATGTAAAGCATTTTTTCTTCTGACATTTCTTATGTTAAGCCTCAGATACAGAAAAGACCACAGGCAGCTTGTGGGCACGTTATGTATGGTATTTGATGAGCTACTTGTGCTTGAATAAGAGACTATTTAACAAACATCCTGTGAATTTATAAGTGAAAGGATGAAATCATAAGAGAAACAAATTTACAGGCAAAGCATATTCAGCAGTGGTCTCATCGCTTTCACTGCTCACACTCATATTTATTATACATTACTTGGAGCTACTTATTTTGAGAGGGCAAATTGCACCTTGACAACTTCACTTTATTACTAAGTACCAAAATCATATTTTTCCTTCCTACTTATCTCTGGAATGAAAATGATTTTTTTTTTTTTTTGCATTTTCCCATGACAACCAAATATTAAGATTGGTCGGTAGTTCTCTGAAGATACTGCAACTAATCCACACTATTTAATTCACATGACAGACAGTCTCAGTCAGCAGATCCCTAAAGCTTGGTATGGGTCCATAAAAGGACAGGATTCTCCTAAAAGGGCTCTGAAGTTCTGGATCTAAGCAAAATGTCCAGATAGCCCAGCTGCCAACTGGATTATTTCCTGGTAGTAAGTCTTGGTATAGAAGCATGTTAAGAAAAAAGCAGAGGTTAATAAGCAACAAACATTTCATAGGTCAATAACACAGTTTGTTGGTGGAGAGCTAGACAAATCTGCAAATATAAATTCAAAAGGTACCCAATTCCTCCTGCTTTCTTTAAGGTTCTAAAGCCTTCATAAACATGGTGATTAATACTCAACTGTAAAAGTCTTTTCTTAGAGTTAAGCCAGTGGTCCAAAGTGACAGAACAAGGAGTAAATTGCCACTTGTCATCTGCAGAATAAAATAATCAGAATGCTAGAGCTAAAAACACGCACACAGACATAGGAATGTGCCTTATAGAACACATGGACTTTTTTAAGCATTGGTGATTGAATTACCTGTTCAGACCCTAAATGCTGAGATTAATATTTGCAATATTTGCTTAATGAGGAGAAGGAGAAACAAATGAACAAAACAAAAAAAAAATCAAGAATGTCCCTTCAGCAATAGTGTCTTGAAGAGCTGGCAATTATTCTGTCCTCAAACTGATCAAAAATGGAAATGCAATGCGGAACAACTGGAACCAATGGACAAAGTGGCTTGATCAGGAATAGCCTTTCAATCCAAATGACACCACTTGACATGATGGTGTCACCAGCAGAGCTAAAGAACTGAAAGAGCAGACATTAAAAAAAAAAGGATCCTTCTCAGCAATGGGAACTTAATAGAGGTTCAAGCACATTGACCTGAAGGGACATTAACAGTGTGAGAGCATCACTCTTTAACTGGAATCCAAAATTGGTACAAAGGGCAGAGAATCAGGACCAGTACATACAGACTGTATCTGAAATTATCATTTCCTATGTAGAATACTAAAACTGCTCACCATATGTGTGGATGACCACCCCCAGAAAAATCCAACCTATTTATTCTTTCTTAATTCAGGAGGGAGAGCATAAGAAAAAAAAACTGCTTGCAATTTACCACATTGTTTAAGGCATGATTTAAAAAACAAAAATAATTAATGTATTATAAGATCACTGAGTGCAAAGTGCAGAGAAGCACACATGATCATCTTTATTCTGTATTTGAACTTCATTTTTCTAATCCCTAAGGCACTTCTAAAAGATTTTCTAATAGGAAAAGTTTTGTTCTCTGGGGTAAAAGTTTTCAATTGCTGCGATTTTTCTCTCACTGCCTCAAGGATAATTATCTTCTCTAACCACTGATACATCGTCTGCTTTGAATCTTCCACTTCTTTGACCAAGGAGTTCAATTTAATAGAAAAAGTTTAATCTTCCCGTCCAGGGAGTTTCAATAGTGTTTTAATTTCATTTGTCTGGAAGGTGATCTAGTCTAGCACTTTTATGGAATCTGCTTTCAGTAGCTGTCACAAACACCAGCCTGTGGGAGATAATCTCTGACCACAGCGTGGCACAGGGGTCTGTTCAGGCTGGCAGGAACAGCACAAACCTGTGGCAAGCAAAAAGAAAACATCCATCCAGAGCCATTAAGCAAAAAAGTGTTGTCTGTAGTTCAAGAATTCCTACATTTGCACATTTCTGCAGTGTGGAGGACTACTCAGATGAACTGATACCTTTTCATTGTTTCCATTCTCTTCCTTAGGGCTATGGTGCTGTCTGGTGTCCGAGGCACACAACACCCAGCACGAGACCAGGCTCCAGCTAACACCCCAACTCTGTGTGAGCTTACAAGTGCTTATTTGAACACTCATTTCTCATGAACTTCAGCAATGTCAGTAAGCATTTAGCTCATGAAGGAAAGAAGGTTGCTGGAATCACCACTCCACCCTCAGAGCTCAGAGGAAGTTAAGCCTTTGTGCCCCAGCCACTGCTTTGCCCACAAGTGTCTGCCCACAAGTGTCTGCTATGCCCACAAGTGTCTGCTGCAGCCTGAAGCCTGCCTGGCACCCACAGGTGCTTCTGAATTGCTAGGGATCAGGTTAATCTTAACCCAGTGTTTCACTGCTTCAGCTAAACAGACTTGAACAAGTTTCCAAGCAGAAAGAGCCTCTGCAAAGTCTCAATTCATATTGTCCAGGTAAACACTGCAGCTAAACTGATGAAGCAGGATACCTTGGGATTTGGAGTCCCAGAGTGCTGTTATGGATTTTCCTTTCTCCTTTTCACTCTCACTGTATTTTTGTGCCATCTAAGTTGCATATGTTCTGGGCTTGATGCAAATCAGCCAAACCTTTCTTGGTTTCATCAAACTTTACAGATTTGGCATGTAAAAGGCTTGTCTGTTTTCTTTAATGAACACAGACAGGTATCTTTAAAGATGATGAAGAAAGAAAATTCACTGTATAGTAAGAAGGTTAATAAAGCATTACAATTATAACCACATCTTAGTACCTGAACAGCTTGAAAATCCATGTTCCTTTTGTGTTCATTCATTTTGTTTTCTCCTGAGCTCCAATCTATTTTACTGCGCTATTTCTAACCAGTTTTGAAAACTTCCAGCCTAAGGCAGTCAGACAGTCTCTGTAGGGACTCCATGTACAAGGAGTCTTGATCATCTCTTGATGACATGTAGTCTAATTAGGAAATCAGGTAAGGGTGGGCAAGGCAGCAGGAGCAAAACCCATTAAAAGCAACCAGGGCATTCTTGGGATTTTTTTTTTCTTTTTCACAAAGAGTCTGCTTTTTCAGAAGTCTTGTGCCCTGAACCGTTAATTAATTAAACTTCTGGTTTCAACCAGCTCTCAGAGTAACCTGCTTAATTTCATCCTGGCTGAGAGAAAACTCCCCAGCAATTTTGTACTTCCTTGACTTTCAGCTGTGTAGCTGTTTTAAAATCAGGAAATTTGGAATCTATTTGTGCAATAGCATGGTTGCTGGGATTATTGTTACTAACAATATTAATGTGTTATGCACTAAGACAGACTATTTATCATATTTTATTTTAGAAATTGATTTTCCCACTCTCCTATTGTATTCAAAATAGAATTTCCCTGAAGTCCGTGGTATGAACAATCACAAAACCCAAAGTTTAGACTTCCACATGCATAGCTTTGCTCTAGGAATGCATTCTTCCTATGCAGCAAAAGTCCATTCTCAAAGAAAAACACAAGAAAAAAAAGCTTTAGCATTGAGATTGCTTAAAAAACTCAATAGTGAAGGAGAAGGGCAGAATTCTAAGCTCAGAAGACTAAAATCATGGAGCAAACAGATACAAGGGAATTGAGGCTGGAAGGCAGTGCTTATGTACAGCAAAATAGGCTGTGTGGACTTTGTAGATTCCTTTAGCACATTACTCCCTAAGGCTTAGTGACAACATGCTTGTGTTTTCCTGTATGGCTGCTTTGGATGACCAGTGACCTCTAGGAAGGTTTTATCAAGGGCTGAATAATCACTCTTGATATTTTGCATGACATTGACATGAATGAGGACAAACCTCTACTAGAAAATGAGAAACCCCCACAAATGTAGTTCTGTGTAAGTGTATTTTAAAAAAGCTGTCAAAGCAGGTTAGCTCAGTAGTGAGTCCTACTCCAGACAGCATTGTGGAGGCTGGTGGGCCTACAAAAAAACGGTCCATTGTGGTTCCATGGAGGGACAGACCCCAAGTTGGAAAAAATCTTCCCTGTCCAAGGCGACTGAGCAGAGCCTCTTCCAGGATCCTTTGCTGAGTATGCAAATATACCCCAGTTCTACCTCCCTGGTTGGCCCGTTGGCCTCTCTGACCCTTTTTCCTTATATGTATAACCCCAAGAATGTTCTCCCTTCCCTGCCTACCCATTGGCCTCATATACCCACAGTGTCCTGCCCCCTTTACCCTATTGGCTGCTGTCCCTTGTCCCACCTCTCTACTGCCCTGAGCCCTCAGCCCACTGGCCCTGATGCTCTGCTCCCCCACCCCTTTTCCCTCATATTTAAACCTGGACCCTCCACTATGCGTTTGTCTTTGTCTCTGGACACCTTTGTACGTGGCTGGAATAAACCGCCTCCTCGGAACTCCCATACAAAGACCCTTCCCACTTCTTTGTCATGGGTGATTCTACAAGAGAAGTGTGTGCTGCAGTGATTGTGTGTGTGTGCCTGTGCCACCAAGCACCTTCATTACTGGAGATGCTTCTGGAAGGTCGCAGCACCGCTGCCTCTTGCTCCAACGCCAATGGGTTGGCAGTTCGTGACACATCACGGTCCTAAGTTTTGTATACGCTCAAGAACAAAAATTGAACAACATAAAGTAGCACAGATTAACTATAATCAGTATTTCTCACCCCAGAAATTTTTGCATTAACACAAGGAAGTTTAGCAAAAGCTATATTGCAATGGATGGATGAACAAGATCCAGGAATTGCTGGTATTACCTGTCTCCAAGAGGAGAAAATTCTAAACTTCATGTAAAATGAAGTTCCCTGCAATTCCCTGAAGTTCTCAGGTCCCTGCAGAGTACATGGGCCAGATAAGAACAGAAGCAGAAAAATCCTCTCTGCAGAGTGGCATTTTAACCCCACTTCTCTTTGCTTGGGCCTGGGAAAGTGGCGTGGTGCAGCCAGGGACGCAGGATTCAAAGCTGTTAGAATTGTTAGTTGTGATGAATCAGATTCCTGAGAAGGTGTGATGGATGCCTGTTTGTGGACTTACACACTCCTTGGAGCAAGGATCTGGCTCACATCCTCCTACCTTGGAGCACAGGCAGAGCTGGATCCTGTCAAGCTGTGCTCGAGTATTGAAGAGTACCAGGCTGTGCTCCTCAATGCCAGAGATTTTGAGCACTTTGCTCTGAAGAAAGAGAATGAGAACTTGCACAAGCAGGAAGTATTGAATATCAAAAGAGCTGTCAAGTGAAGCAGATAAGAAGACAGGACATGAGGCAAAGCTGAAGTGATAATATAAGGGGAAATTCAGAAGTCACATGTGCAACAGGAAAATTCAGAAGTCACATATCCTGCAGCTGTCCTGAGGTGGCTTAAATGCTTGTGCATCCTTGGAACTGGGCAGCTACCACCTCTCATGGAGAGGAGACAGAGCTTCTGAAACAGACACCTCTCATCACTGCACTGCTCTGCTCTGTTCCATGCCTGAAAGCTGGAGGAACAACAGGTCAAGAGATGTCTTTAAAGAATCAGAAAAAAAAAGTTGGAAATAATTAGATTTGGTCAGCTCAGCCAGCAGAAGTAATACTGCATTTCTTTCTCTTCACCCATTCTTGAGCTTCTTGAAAGCAAAGACAATGTTCGGCTGATTTATTTCCCTAGAGACAGGGAGCTAAAATTGTCAGAGAGAAAAGGAAATAAAAGTTATGCCTGCATATGACAACTGTGGCTGGAAAAAGCAATAATAAAGAAATGAATGTTTCTTGTATATACTTGTTCAATTCAATTAGAACACAAGATGTTTGTTTCTTGTAAATTTAAATTCTGCTCCATATAACAGACACATAAAGGTACAATAACCCTGTTTGCATCAGACCAAAACCAACAATAATGTCCTATAAAATTAATTTCCAGCTTCTTATGGAAACAAGTCACTTTTTAATAATATGTCATGGCATTATTTATTTGCTGTAATTTTAATAACAAATGAATTTTGAAAATAAGGTATATATTTGAAGAAAGCATACAGTGTCATTTGCAAGAATAACTTCATGCAGGAATGACATTTGCAAGAGTAACTTCATGCAGCTCTTTACGTGACACTTTTGAGTTACAATGCAGACCTTTTAGCTTTTATTGCTATGATCCTGACAGGTCCCTTCCAACTCAGCACATTCTATGAAAAGATAAAAAAAACACAGGAGAGAATGCTCTCCCTTGGCTGAAGGGGAGAGAAATGTTGAAAATTTGCATAGTGTGTATGTTACTCATCACATCTAATGAAGAGACATCTCAGCATTTTTGCTGACAGTGGAACTTTGTTAAAGACGGTCCCTGCCACAAGGACTAATTCAAAATCTGGGTTAAAAAAACCATCATTAACCCCATCAGACAGAATTAAGGCGCAAAGATTATAGGGCCAAACTTAGAGGAGTTGTGCACTCAGAAAGCAGCTATAAATTTAGGGGTCCTAAATTTTCAGTGGTAAGCCTGTCTACACATGTGCAGCCCACACTGAGGCTGGACTGCACCAGTGGATTGTGGTGGTGGATGATTGTGCCAATGGATTGTGCTGATGGATTGTAACAATGGATTGTAACAATGGATTGTGCCAATGGATGATTGTGCCGACGGACTGTGTCCATGGATGATTGCCCTGATGGATGTTTGTGGTGATGGATTGGGTTGATAGCTTGTGTTGATGGATTTTGCCAAGGGGTTGTGCCAATGGATTGTGCCCATGGATCGTGCCAGTGGATTGTGCCAATTGCAGTGGATGGATTGGCACAATTGTGGATTGTGGATGTGGATTGTGGATCCCATGACAGTGGATTGTGCCAATGGATCGTGCCAGTGGATTGTGCCATGTGGCTGTGGGTGCTCCACTGTCTGTGTGTGAGAGGGTGGCAGTCAGCACAAGCAGGCAGAAGGCTGTGGAGAACAGGGTTTTCTACATAATTGCTGCCATACACCACAATTGTCCCTGCCTTACATCTCAGTATCCCAACACTGGTGCCCATGCTGGCTCAGTTTCATTACCCAGTCACTTCCCCACTTCACTTTGGAAGTGTATCTTCTGGCAACTCCAGGTTTTCAGATGCCCCAGAGGCATTACGTGCAGCTTCTTTTCTCAGCTGCAAAACAAGATACATCAAAATAAAGAAACTGTTAAACCACACAGAGGAAAAAAACTGCTCCTCTCCACTTCTGCAATAGAAGACTTAGAATTATTGCATGTATAATACAATTCAGTAAAGTTTAATGAGTTTCTGAAAAAGTAATCTTGCTTTATTATCCTAAATTTGTAGGCTAGACCAATACGTAAGTGATTTAATAACAGCACACACAGCTTCACTAATGCTTTTATGGACAGTTCAATGAGAAAAGGAGACAAAACTTATTTCTAAGATCCATTTTAATATATTTCTTCTGACTTTATGGCATGCAGGCAAAAAGCATACATGTAGGCTTAACAAGAGATGGATAGAAAATAGTTGACACCATTTTCTTCATTGCCAAAGAAAAAATACATGGAAATACTGCTTCTGCAACTATGTTTCAATTTTGGATTCTGGATGAGAAATTGTTGATCTACCTATATGACACCAAAATTGTTGCCAAGCCCAACAACTGTAAGCAGGCATCCCCCAGAAGTTCCATCCCCTTCAGGTTTCCCGTTCATTCTTGCAGGGGAAGACCTTGGTAATTTGAATTTTCATTTAATTTCATGTAGTATGTGCAACTTCTCACAACTTCAGCAAGCGGCAGAGCATCATGATGTAGACACAATTTTTTTAAATCTAAATAACAAATAAAATATCCATTATTCATTAATAACCTGGCACTGAAGGATGAATAAGGTACTGCACCAGTACTGAAATCAAATGTGTGGGTTTTGGGCTGAAGTATCCTTTGTGAGCTGTATTTTAATTGGAGCTGCATAAAACCTGGCAGTATTAATTCCCAAGGGCACGAGCAAGTATTTTATTTGGTTCAGATTCAGACATTGCCACACACAATGCAGGATATGTTGCAATTTCTTTTGACAAGAAGTTGACACAGGATTATATTTTGAAGATGTCTGCCTGTGTCCTCTGTAATTTGCAATTTTTGATACTTCCTACAGTTAATGAGATTGGTGTATATTTATTGATTTTGTTTGAATAAGAGCCCACCCTCTTGATACCTGCTGAAAAATAATGTAAAAAAACTCTCCTTCCTATCTCTGAGAGTTGTTTTCTGCTACAGAGCAAAAACTCAGACTGGAGATAATAGATGACAACAAAGCCAAAACTTCAGGGGTGTTTAGAAAATTTCTGACTACGTGTCAAGATTGAGGCTCAATCTTTTTCATTTTACAGACTGAGAACCAGAGGGACAGAAGCTGACACCAGGACATCAAAAGTGGGATAAGATAATAGCAAGCATGTCTTATACATATCCTCAAATGTGTATTTCCACAGCAAACAAGCCGTGTATGAGAAATTCACAAAAATCTGAATACAACAGGGATGCAAAAGAACTTCTGACCCAGATTTATCCCATCATCTAGTTATTCATCTGTTCAGTTACACCATCACTAATGTGATATATCCTCACCTTGGAATTCCTGAGACAAAGAATTTTCTGAGTGTAACTGAGTAATAACTAAGTGGCTCACAGAGCCACCTCTGAGAGTGGCTCCTGAGCAGTCCTTGGCCATGCACACAAGTTATTTCCCAGGTTCTTTCAGACTGGCAAAACACAGAGCACTCATCAAAATAGCCGCTGAAAGCTGTTCCTGACATTGGACCTTCCAGCTAATTTAAAGATGCACATAAAAAGCTACCAGTGAGGACTATATGTATGGTCCTGTGACTCCTTTGGAGCCATCTTATAGACAGACCAACAACCTGATTCTATTTCTCCAGCTATAGAGATTTTATGTATTTCTCTCCAAACAAAATTCTGACAGTAACAGTCATAACAGAGAAGCAGCCCTAACATGTGTTTGGTGGGCTCTAGGATAATGTTAAAAAAGTCTCTAAGAAGTAAAGTACAGTTTCCTTCTTTTCTCCTTTGCAAAGAAACACATTCAAACAGTAATTGCTTGTACAGAGTGCAAGAAAATTTTGAAATAATTTGCACAGTGTGACACTTCCCTTATGAAGTGAGAGACATGTAATATTCTGGGTGTTATTTTTTAATTAATGCCAAAGAGCAATCTCGATAGATTTTTTTTCCTTCAATAACATACAAGTCATCACAAGCAACACAATGCTAGGAACGATTTACCTCTTAAACAGCAAGGAACTGCAAACCATGAGCACATTATGCACTTCTTCACTGCAAAACCTGAATAGAATATGATTGATAGAAAGATCTCTTAGGACAAATTATTTTCTTTCTCTTTTTTTCTTCCTTCTTTTTTTACCTATCTTTGAAGTTATGCTGCTGGCAGTCTATGATATGAAGCAAATATTGCTTAGGGGTTCCTGTAGTGTGTGTACTGTGCACAGAATGAAAACACTGCAAGGAGGTTTATAATTTTAAAGTCCTGCTTGGCTTATTAGGATTGCTGTCATCATAGTCCTGGGTAAAAGGAACAAGGAAATCTGCTGGGAGTAGTTAGAAAAAGTCACTATAGTGAAATAAAAGACCCAATTACTTTAACCCACTTTTCCACATGGTTCGGACTACAAAATTTGCCAGCATGGATTAGAACACACTAGAATCACATCAGCACAGAAATTTTGGTAAAATAAAAGTTGAGCCACTTTTTACAGCTTTGATGGATAGGAAACTGTTATATAACATTTAGTTTAACAGTCAACCCTTTTCTTTCATTTTGACTTCCTGATACCATTTGAGCTGTAAATCAGAATGTACATGGATACAAAGCAAAAGTAGCTCAATGGCTCTGCGACTTGTTTTTTAATCTGTGGAGCTACTCCAGAGTTTCAACTGTGTATATACTTTACTGAATCAGAACAGTAAAGTCTGTAAAAAGTTTCAGAAAGCAAATATAATAGGAAGAGAATTTCTGGTGAGTAAACTAACCTTCAGGTAGATTTTCATTAGGATCTGAGTAGATACTGAGCTAAGTCTTGATTTTTTTCTAAGTTTTGCCTTACAGAATTTCCTCCCAGCTAAGAGGGAAACTGCACACAAAAGAGTGAGAGCAGTGCCTGTTTTTTTCTTGGTTGAAGGCAATATCTTATTCTTGAAGCCAAAGTCAAGGTATCTGTGCTGCTGTGCACCCTGAATCCTTTTTTTCATCAACTTGCAACCTTGAATATGACTCCAAAGAATGATACTCCCTGTGATATCAAAGGAGGCAAGTTGGGAAAAATTCCTTGTTTGATCACATGGCCAAGAAATACCCAAGGGACATCATGATGAGCCAACATTACCATGTGCTGGAATTTGATAATGAAAATGCTGCTGCCAGACATTGATAAACAGCCACTGAAATGAAAGGCAGAAGCAGTCGTTTTACAGAAAGTATTTTATATTCAGGAAAAGCTAATTTAAAGATGCACATAAAAAGCTACCAGTGAGGACTATATGTATGGAGGTCCTATGATTCCTTTGGAGGCACTGAAAAGGGATCATCAATAGCTTTGATTCTTTTCTTTTAAGGTTTTACTTTAATAATTGGTGTGTTTAGGACCTGTACTTCTGCCTGCATTTTTAATTCCAGACAGTAACTTCTTTCATGTGCTTCAATGTAGAAGGACAAAAAGTCAGAGGCAGGTTTTGTGAGTTGGAGAAACCATTTCCTTTTTTGATATCTGTGACTTATGTCACTGGAGGATTTTACACAAATATAACTGAGACCAGGTTTCAGTCTTTCAAAGGTTCTTTTGGGCATCATGTATAATAGTGCTCATCTACTATCAGGATTTAAGCCAGTTGCTGTTATCTAGTGAGTTACAAGAACTGCACATTTGTACTATCAGCCAGCCAGGCAGCCACCAGCACAGAACCCTGATGATGCTTTAGCTCTGAGGAGGTGGGAACAGAACCTTTGGCCAGGGTCCGTACACCGCACTATCCCTCACTTGCTCTGGCATGCAAAGATGCTGGACTGAGGTGTTTTTTGTTTATGTTGTCTCCTCAAATGGCCAGAACCACATGTCCCTTCTATTCCCTGCATCCATAGCAGCCTCTGTTGCACAGGGGCTTTGAAACAACCTGGGGTAACACCAAATGGCCAAGACATCACTCCTTTCTACAAAGGAAACCCATTAATTTCTCACCTGATCACTTTTAGCAAATAAATTTCCTCCATGTCCTTAAGAGTAGAGGTATTTAAAAGCACTAATCCAACACAATCCAACACAAACACACAATTTCAGTATCTGCCTTCGTCGGATTGAGGAGACTTCAGTTTATGTGACCAGTCATTAAACTCCTCTGGGGGTTCTCAGCTCAGTGTTCTTGTTCTCATGTCACAGATTTCATACACAGAAGCAAACAGAAATTATGAATCTCTCACATGCCATATATAGTCAAAATCAGCAAAAGAGTAAGACATACAACAGAACTTATTTCCACCTTAGCTACAAGGAATTGTATATCAGGATTATTTAACTTATTTCCACCTTAGCTACAAGGAATTATATATCAGGATTATTTTTTTTTTCTTTTGCAGCACAACACACACTGTTGTAGTTTCTGCACACTTGATGGCAATTTACCAAGCTACATGAATATTCCTATTCTACCCACAACAAATTTTTATTTTGCATGAACCTAATATATCATCACAGGTTTCCATGCATCTAGATGAAACATCCTTGCAGGTAAGAACTTCTTATGACAGATAAATATTAGTATCCTTCTTTTGATCAGCACCTTGTTTAAAAAGTCACAAATCCAGATGTTCTAGTAGAGTCTCTACCACACTGATGACTTTCCACAAGTTTGTTGTGACAGACATCATGTAGATACTGCCCAATTGTCACCTGAGTTAAACTTGAAGATTGCCTTCCTTGCTAAGACTGGCTGCTGCTTTTGGTCTTCTTTTTCCCAAATTCCTTCAAAATCTCTATTGCCTCCAGAGCTTTCCTCAGTTTTGAGCACATTCTGCAGGACCAGATGACAGCCCAGACCATTTGCAGCAATACCCACACAGGCCCAACAAACACACAGTCCCAGCAGAGCAGAGTTCCCCCAGATTTCCTATCAGAAATTTCAGCAAAGACCCACCAGGAATGTGTTTGCCTTCACCAGAGAGCAGTGACTGATTCCTGGCATTCAGAATGTGCCACCTGCCAGCTCCATGCCCACAACGGCCCCACTGCAGAGGATGCCAGTATCTCACAAGCTAATTCATCTTGAAAAGTGCATGGCAATTTGTCTTTATGTTTTAGTCTTCTTCTTGTTCTTTACATAGCTCTTGCAACAGACTTTGATTTGAAGTGGTAATTTTTCTGAGTTTTATGAATTATCACACTCTGCTTTATCTCCAAACACATGGTTCAGAAGGAGAACTATCTACAGATTCCAGGTGCTTCCAGTACTGAACAGCAGCTAAGGGAGGACATAAAACGTCTGTTTATTTTACTGCATCAGACTGTCACCATGCAGCACAGGAAGTTTTTCACCTTATTCTCCAGGCTGTCCTGCTGATTGAAGCCAACAAAAGGAGACCATTCTTGCAACCACAGCTGTAGGGGTTTTATGTCTTTTTATGTCTAACTTCCTCTGAATTGGCCACCCTGGGGATTTGAGATGTGTACACAGTCCTCTGACTACCAAAGCAGAAAAAAAAGCCTACATGTAAATAGTTAAAAATAGCTTAAGGATTTTTATGCTGAAAGGTTCTTTTGACCATCATGCTAGAAAAAAAATAGTTGGAACAGCTGAAAGGTTCTTTTGACCATCATGCTTGAAAAAACATTTGGAACGGGTTTCCTCCAGGCACTTGGATGATAAAACGAAGGTAAAGAATAGTAGAGGAAAAACAAAGGAGGACAAAGGAAAAAAACCCATTACTTGTAAGCAAATCACTAGAAGTTGGTTATATTTCCTGAAATCAAAGTAGCTGTGTTTCATTTATACATTAGAAATCCCTCTTTTTGACACTTCATTATTGGCAGTGTGACAATATTCACTTGCTCTTTCCATGCACCCTGATAAAGGCTGATTGTTTGCCTTCAATAAATCATGCCCACTGCCAAGGCTGTGCTGATTGTCACCTGTGTTCCAGCAGTTCCCTTTCACAGGGCTATTGTCCTCTAATACCTCTCTCTGAAATGTACCAATAAAATTACAGAACAGATTAAAAATTAAACAAAAGGCCTACTGCCCCCTAGTAATACTTTGTTTTACAAATCATTTAACTTCATCTTTTTCCAAGTGTACATGGTTCTGGGTTATGGCAGACTGATGGCAAAATAATATTTGCTATCCTGAGTCTATTATAAACAACCTCTCATAAGACCATCAGAGGTTTTTTTCTCTATAGCAAAGGGATTTGCTGAGATAACAGAGGTCTTTTAGAAATGCAGTTATCCTATTTACAAAGAATAGTAAAAGTTTGCTTCATACAGAAATATAATTTTGGTGTTTATTCAATGGGTCACCAGTGTTTTCTAAAAAAACAAAAATATATATTTTCTCTTGCTGCAGCAGCATGGGTTTTTCTTTGCCAGCTATTTGCATTCATTTCACTGACATGTGGAGAACTTCTTCAGCTTCTGTTTTTGACCTGGTTACAAATGTCTCGTCTGAGCATTTGAATAAAATGAATTGTTTGCAAGAAAATAACAAATAAAAAGTTTTACTGTACTAAGGGACAGACATATTTTAGAATATCAGTACTTACAAAAAGGAGAGGGGGAGAGGGAGAGAAAACTAGCTATGGTGTTCTAAGAACTATTAAAACTATAATGATTGAAGAACTAACCAAGGATGATAACAAATTGCTCTGCAAGATGAATGAACGTTCACTCAGTATCCCATGCAAAATTGTTGAATAAAGACTGAAAACTTATCTCAGTTGCATCATTGAGTGAGTTTACATTTCAAGTAACAGCTGCAGTTAAGAACTCCATGGCACAGGAAGCACTTTTGGGTAAAGGTTTAACAGCAGGGTGATCTGTCAACTGGTATAAGTGAGCATGGCCTTACTGACAAAAAATTACAAAGTCTAAATTACTGGGTGAGACATTTGGTGCAAGTCACGGAAAAAATGTGAATTGTGAATGAAAAAATATGAATAACTGCTTTACAGCATAAGCTAGGAGTAACAGTTTCAAATTTTTCTTACAGATTTCTAACTTGCACCCAGAAATCTGTGTGCTTCTGCAGACATATCAGATGTGTTCCTGTTCCTTTGGTCTGCTCTGACAGCTGAAGTCCTCAGGTGCAGAGAGACGGAGAAAGGACTATCCAGAGCCCAGCACAAGGAATAGCAGTGCTGGAACAGAGATGTCTCAGTGTTATGTTTTATCTGCTTGCACAAATTTAGGAGACAAGTGCTAAAATCTACCCAGGCAGCAGCAGCTGCTGGAACTGCCTGCTTGCACTGGGAAACTTCTGATCTCTTATAATCTCTAACATCTTCTATGTCTTCTCTAACAACCTTTTCCATAGATTGATAAGAATTTTCCAGAAGCCACTTGACTCTCTGCTTGCTCCATGGGAAGGCTACAAAAGCCACAGGAGGCAGTTTGACCAAATGGTAATGACCGAATGTGTTCAGCCACGCTCATTTTTTGGATGTTGCTGCATAGAACCCACTGGTTTACAAGAGTCTCTCACAGTTTACAGGTTTTTCTGGAATCCCTTCAGAACCTGGAAAGGACATTCTAGTATAAGTATACGTTGTAAAAATCTCAGTAGAATTGCTTTTTAAAATCCTTGAAGCCTTGCTACTGGAACACCACTACATTGTATAGACATTTTCAAGAGCTATTAAAATTTTTAAAAGTGAACTCTGGAGCTACTTCTTCAGCAGGCAACAAAAAATTTGTGTAACAAATGCCTTAAAACTACAGCTTTTGATTGGACATTTTGGGCTTATTCACAATGAAAATAACTTTATCTTGTAGCTTAATTTGTCACAGAAATTTGTGGTTGGGCACGTAAACACAGGTGACAAAGGACCATCAGTAAAATGGGTACAAATTAAGGAGACAATATCAACTCAGATGAAGTAAAGTATCAATTATCAGAATGAAAGTATAGAGATAAGGGAATAAATGTCAGAACCAGAAGACAAAATGAAAAACTAAAACCATCCCTGCTCCTCAAGAAAAAACCCCAAAAATTGCAGCAGACCTACTGTGAAGTCAAGTATGAAGTTATGTAAATACAGAAGCACAAGAAGGGAGCATTTTATTGTGAATTAGTTGAGCAAAATGAAATTTGGAAGACAGAATGGGAATTTTTCCATCATTCCATAGGTAACAGTTATCTGCTTTTCTCAGGTGCAAAGGTGGATCTCTCTCCCTGGGCTGTGCATGCATCTTTATATTGTGCACCAGTTGACCTGGATGTACAAGAACTATGCAGCTTCTGCTGCTTAAAATTGAATTATACACCACAATATCTACCTGATGATAGAATGGCAGGAGGGGACAGGGCAAGGACACATGGAGCAGATTCAAGTCCTCTGGCAGCATTTTGTTAAACATGTTTCTGCCTTTTTCAAAGAGGGAACGCAAGGTGTGTTCTCAGAAATTCCACCTGAGGCAGTGGGAAAGGGGACTGCACTTTCTAGTAGGAAAGATCAACATGAACCTGTTTGAAGATGAAAAGTGACAGGTGTGATCACTCAGTGTCCTGACATGGCCATGCAGCCCCTCGCATGGAATTCTCTGTGGCAGCCCATGTGTGCCCAGCACACTTCATGTGAGGAATACAGAAACCAGGGCAGCTCAGGAGCAAAGGTTTGTCCCCTCTTGTGCCACCATGTGGCAGAGCACAGCTGCTCTCACCCTGCCCAGAGAATGGGTATTAAACTCCAGAGCTCCTAGTTGAATTACTGCATTCCCTGCATTCCCATAGAGAGCTGCCGCTAGAACTGGAATGATCTCTCTTTCTCATGGGCTAAGATGTCTTTGGCTTTGTGGCTGCAAAATGAAAATCTGTGCCTTAGGAATGGGAAAAGTGTAATGAGGAGAGAAAAGGAGAGTCCTCCTGCCTGTTTAGGAACTGTGGTCATGAATGTACATATAATTATCATGCTGTTTGTAAAAGGGACTGCCTCTTCCTGCAGTTCCACCACTGAGTGTCCCACTGCAATTGAAATGGTTCCAGCCTGTGGAGGGACCACAGATTAAAGCCCTTGACCTGCAAAGTGAAGAAATAACTTTAACTGTTCAAACTCACAAGTCTGTCATATTTCTTGGAAACAATAGGCAGAAAATGATGTTACCTTATTTTTTTCCTTTCTTAAAAAGGATGAAAACAATATTTAAGTCCTCAACTATCATTAAAATTATTTTTTTCTGTCTGAAGCGTCTTGTGGATTTCCTCTGCAGTGCATTACATCCTCAGTCTAAATGTCTAAATCAGGGACTGGGTGGAGATCATGGTTCCCTCATGGCCATTCCCTGGGGAAACTAGAATGTGCTCAGGAGATGATGCCTGAATGTGGCAGGACCAGCCCCAAAATAAAGAACAGAGGGGATTATGTCTTCAAGTTTCATAGTAGGTGAGACATCCAACTATTTCTCCCAAGATGAGGTCCTAGAAATAATATAAATTATTATGGAATATCTATGCCTTCAGTTCAGGAGCATGACTTGTTTATGAGTGGGATGCTTTGC
>NW_005054380.1:2833477-2835578 GCF_000277835.1 Geospiza fortis | reverse complement strand
CAATATTTCTTCTCCATATCTTTCAAATATGTTTTTTTACCTTCACCTGAGAGGTGACTTCTTTGGAGGCATGAATGATGAGATCTCTGCAGTGTCTGAAGACAATTCTGGATGAAAGATGCTGCAGGAATGGAAGTCTGTATTGCTTTGTGTTATGGTGGGTTTAGCCTTATTATATTCTCTTTTTTCTTTGCCAGCTATTTGCACATGTGAGCTCTTCTTTCAATCCTATCCCTCCTCTCTGCTTGTGTTTACCCTGAGATCTTTTCAATCAATCAATCAATCAATCAATCAATCAATCAATCAGTCAATCTCTTCACTATTCATTACCTACTGAAAAATGGACTGTGTTTCATTGTGATTTGAAGGGATATTAGTAAGGACAACTCTCTGTGGTCTACAAGAGAAAATCTTTTGATATTTGTCTACATGTGGAATCCCAGGATCGGTTACAGCAGAGTGAAATATGTCAGCATCATACAGATGGAATGAGGATGCCAGCTACAAACAGAGTTTCCATATTGATATTTGGCTTTATTTTAAAATTTTCCAGCTGACTCAAGATCGTTGTTGCTGTTGAAGCTCCAGTTCTGCACCCAACACAAAAAGCTTGTTCACAATGCAAAGGGCAGCATACATAGCAGTAGTTCTCAACTCAATTTCTAAGGATCCTCATTTGAAAAGAAGGCAGCTTGGTTAGTTCTCACCATAACAGTCAGAACTAATTTTGCATCCCAATCCAATGATGGAAATGTGTTAGCACCAGAACCAATAAATGCACTATTAGTTACTACCACTATTCAGTTTAAAACAAGATCCATTGTAGTCACCAAACCCAAACTCTATTCCTTCCCAGAGGGATTTATTAAACACTTTTTTTCCAATCTCACACATCCACAAATCAGTCTTGTGAGATTTTTCCTTGAAAAAACTGCTATTTTTTCCTGTTTTGGCACTTAGGCTCAATGCAGAGATTTTAATTACCTTCCCTCAATAATTTAGTATTCTAAAAAATTTGTAAATATGATAATGAAGGCTTGGAGCAGAGAGAAGTAAAAAAATATGGAAGAGAAATAAAATTTTTTCAACTCTAAGTGTTTTTTCATCATCAACATTCAATATGTAGTTGATGGAAAACCTCGGAATTACTCTGTTGGTTCTGCATCACAAGACGTGTTTAGTACTTATGGCTACACACAACCCCTTAAATTTCCCTAGATTTGGGTAAATCATCAAGCATTCCTCCCTTTGGAAAGGTGGGGGAAGCAGAATCTAACTTTGCCTTTAAAGAACATGGAAGCACACACACATTTACCAGCTGTGGAGGAGGTCAATGGAAGGGGCAGGCTGGAGGGCAGGAGGTAGATGCAGTAATACACACATTTTCTTGTTGTGCTGAAGAGAAATCGTTTTTCCTACACTGGATTAGATGTACTTTTTAATGCAGCTGGATCCCTTTCCCCCCTTGCCTTCTTATTAAGCACTTTCTTTAGTTTTTGGTGAATTATCAAAGGGAAAACTTAAAATGCCATCACAAACAGATGATGGCTTTGGAGCTTTCTTTCAATCCTTTTCATCCAGACAAAACCAAAACAAAAGCAGGAGGGAAAAGAAGCCACTTTCCTCACTTTCCTCAGGATCAGTGCTCTAGCCTCCTCCAGGTTTTCCTGGCCTTTTCCAGAGTGTTTCACTGCTGGAAAGGTTGTACTGCAACAGACAAATGACTGGTTGGATGCACTGTGGCAGCTCCCATGCTCCCAAGTGATACAGTCAGAAAAAGAACACTTACACTCACAAAACAGATTTTAGACCAATTTAAAAAAATCAGTTTAATCCTACTGCTTATTTCTCTTTCGTAAAAAAAAACCTCTTCCCATTAATCTGCCCTGAAAAGTTACATATTTATCAAGATTTTAATAGTTCTTTTTGTATGAAAAAGCTTCAGTCATATTAGATGACTTTTAATGGAGTTGTGTTCCTCTTAAATTAACAAATACTGCTGTTTGAGGGGAGGGATGAGCCCCACAAATAACCTCAGGCTCACTTTAGGCCCAGTGTGCAGCACAATTGGCAGTTTCCAAGCAGCTGCACACAGGTGTGT
>NW_005054380.1:2808168-2833467 GCF_000277835.1 Geospiza fortis | reverse complement strand
GCTTAACGCTGCAGCTCCTGGGAGAGTCCCCAAACCTGGATCCTCCTGGATCCTGCTGCACACAATCCATCCCCTGCAGATCACCACAGGCTCAGCTTCCCTCGTGCAGGATGGGGTTTCATCCAGCACCAGGAATACATCCCTGCTGCACACAGGAAGGAGAGAGCAGGGATGGAGGTAAGCCAGGAGAAGAGAGCACGCAGGAAGATGGAGCAGCAGCTGAGCTCGAGGTGCAAGAGAGCTTAACTGGAAAAGCACAGGAGTGTGACTGTGTTCACAGGGGTCCGAGGATGAGGGAAGAGACGAGGATCTGACTCCATGTTTCAGAAGGCTTGGTTTATTATTTTATGATATATATTATATTAAAACTATACTAAAAGAATAGAAAAAAGGATTTCATCAGAAGGCTAGCTAAGAATAGAAAAAGAAAGAATGATAACAAAGGCTTGTGGCTCGGACAGAGAGTCTGAGCCAGCTGACTGTGATTGGCCATTAATTAGAAACAACCACATGAGACCAATCACAGATGCACCTGTTGCATTCCACAGCAGCAGATAACCATTGTTTACATTTTGTTCCTGAGGCCTCTCAGCTTCTCAGGAGGAACAATCCTAAGGAAAGGATTTTTCATAAAAGATGTCTGTGACACAGAAGAGCCTCATGATAGTCCCCTGTGCCATGCTGCTGTCACCTGGAACCAGCATTTCTTACCCTGCTGTAAGATGAGAATTTTATCCCAGTCTTCACTGCAATCGCGCCAAAGCATCCCTGACAGAGGAAGGCTTTTAAAACACCGACTGGGACTTGGTTTAACTGTCCAAAGCAATACAGAGCTTATCAAAACGATAAAGTTCTGCAAACCTCTCGTCTCAAAGATTTCATCCTAATAATTACAATTGGAACTAATGCTTAACAAAGGATAATTTTGGCAGGACTTTCCTTTTCTGCACTCTCTGCAGGAAATCAATTAGAGGTTTTATCTGCCTTTTGAAAGAACAAAAATTCAAAGAATAAGTAATCTCTGTTTTAGTCAATACTACCATTCTGAGAGAGATTTGTAACACAGATAAAAATAGATCCAGAAGCCACTGACATTGGAATAAAATACCACAACCACTGTTTCCTTCCAAAATACTGAGTACACCTTGTATTGCCTCTACGTAACAGTCTTCAAAGTCAGGACAGCTCTTAAATATTGTTTTTCCCCTTACTTCAATTGAGTAATAAACCTTTCTCCCTTTCATTTCTTGCTTAGGTTATGAACTCGTTAGAACTGGCCCAGGTTGTACATTTCTGCAGTGCTTATTCCATGTGCACATTTTCTTCTCCTAACTTTGGGAGCAGCAACCAAGTACAAAAGGACAACTCCAAAGAATCTTGGTCATCTAATAATACTCTAATAATCTAATCCTAATCGTCTAATAATCTAAAAATCCAATAATCTAATCATTTACCTTCTGTAAAATGGAATTTTTAAACTACTTTCTTATGGTTCCTTTTGAGCACAGTAGCTGCAGGAAATGTCATTGTTGACTTTAAGAATTAAACAGGAATAGCCAGGCAGTAGGACAAGGTGATTGTGTAGGTTCTATCCAACTGAACTGCTCTAGTCAATCAACTGGAATAATAAAATTTAAATGGGGTCTAATTACAGAGATCTTCTAACTTCTTATGACCAGTTAGGATGCCTTAATAGCAAAACATTTGTATTGGACAAAACAATGTAGTAGAATGTTGTTTCAGACAGGTAATGTAAACAAAGGCAGACATATAGAAAGATAAAATGTACTTTTGTATTGCAGTTCTGTTTTCCAACAGAGAACACACAGAAATGGATTTACAAAGCTCCTAGGAAATATGTATAAAACAGACACAGGATATTTAGATTTTGATGCATAAATATAGTTTCAATGTATATATATACTGCATCTGCCATAAAAAATACCTTTCTTCTGCTTTGACTGCAGAAGCATCATGCTTTGCCAAAAATTAAATACCCTTGTTCTTTCACCTCTATGTCATTGATCAAATAAATGAAAGTGCCCACTGATCCTTTTGAAGAACAATAATAGAGACCACAGTAATATTTCCAGAGGCTTTGAACAAAAGTGGACACATCTGGCATCACGGTCTTCTCTCACTGCAACCCCTTGTTTGGCTTGGCCGGGGGGAACTGGCGAAATAAGGGACAGGAATGATGGTCTTGCTCAAAAAAATAAAGACTTTAATAACAAAATAGCAAACATGGAAAACCACAGAGCTTGGTGATGAGATCAAAGGACCCGGGGGTGTCACACCACAACAAGGTACAGGGGTCTTCTGATTGAAGGGTCCAATCACCAACGTGAGCTCAGAACACGACCTTATTTGTATCAGGTACTGAACCAACTGAGAACAAGAACCAGAAACCTGACCAAATATAGGAGAGTTCTGTCAGCATACTGACTCCCATGACCCCACTGTTGACCTGGCTAGGTGTCCCTTTTTCAGTATGCTGCTTCCCATGGTCTCAGGTTGATGCATTCTGTATTTGCTGCTGATGCAAAACTACTATTTATCCCAGCTGGACAGGATTCCAGAGTCTGGGGCTTTGAAACATTCACTTTGTGTGCCTCAGTCCCCTGTGCCATGAAGTATTATAGAAGTGCTCTTTAAAATACATGATTTACTATCCACAAGCAAATTAAATATATGAAAACTGGCTTGTTCTGGAAACACAGTTCTTGCAATTGACTTCCAAGTCTCATCTACTGCTAATTTTGTTTTACTCTTTTAATTCAGATTTTTTACTACATCAGTAAAAATCCTAATTGAATGGCATTTTGCTCCTGAAGTGATCTATGCCACTTCATCCTAAGACACTATTTTTCAATTTGGTTTCATCTTCTCTGCCTCCTGATGTATTCCTTTGGATTCAAAAAGCAAACTATCAGCCCTAGCTGATATCTTAACCATAGGGTCTCAGTGTCCCTCTCAATACAAGTGCCCATGAGCTGTTCTCCTTCAAATGCCACACAGGAGGTGTGAAGAAATACCCAACTCCATTGGGACAGCATGCCAGGAAAAAAAAACCAAACATCAAACTGGTTCAGTGCTGTGAGGCTCTCTAGACTGAAAATCAGTCAATCTCATTATAGGAGTGCAATGACATATAAATGCAGCAGTGGGACAAAACAATCTTCGGAAATCAAACAAATTCAGGAATAAGTTGGGAGCTACCAGGAACTTCACTGCAATCCCCAGCAGGAAATCACATGCCAGTCTCCAGCCATCATGAATTCATATGTGTGTGCTAGACATGAGGAAAGAGCAGTTAAAAATGATTAAAATATTCAAAAATAAAAAAAAAAAAACCACTGCAAGCTACATTTCTTTCCCTTCAAGAAAATTATGGAACTGGACAGAAAGCTGTAAAGCTATGTCATTCTGCTGAACACAGACGCCATAGGAATACAGAGAGAACTACAATTTTACACATTTTACTTTCTTTTTGTTTTCCTTGTGAGGTATGACACCTACTGTTTCTCTCCCATCTTTCCTCTTATGCAGAAAGTTACTCACTATGAGACACACCCATGTAATCACAGTAATTATCTTCAAAAACTGAACAGATGCCCTTGAAATGGAGAGCTTTCATCTTTGTTTCATTAAACTAGGACTTTAGATATGCAACTTCACATACCTTTTAATTTTCTTTGAGCAAACTCTATTCCTTTGCAAAGCTTTTCTATAGACAACAAAGCTGTGAGGAAGCAGGCAAAGAGTTATGAATGACCTTCTAAGTTTTTTGTGTTATTTTGGAAAGCCTTAGAGACATTTCTGGGAAGGAACGAGATAGCAAACAACAACAATAAAAATTATAATGTCATTAAGGATGCCTGAAATGACATTGTCAATGTTAAGGAAATGTCTATGTTTGTAACATCTCATGATTTAAGACTGCCACTGACAAATTGCCATAACTAAATGGCACTGCAGATGCAGCACTTGCCAACTACTCTGTGCACAAACTTTGACCCAATCGAATTGGTTTGGATGCCATAGATTTAATTAGGCAGACAGAAACCATTGTGTACTGATGAATAAATCTTTGTAATAGTGCCTTTACATTGATCTTTTTTACACAGGCAAGAATTCAAGTTATGCTACATTGTTATAAATCAAATTACAGTGAGTGTCTTGGAGAATTTATCAATGGATATGATTGATTTTTTTTAAGAAGTGCATCTCTGAGATGCATGTTTGTGCATCCTAGTTCAAACCAGTCATCAAAGAGCATGTTAGAAATAATTCTGATTTCTTTCTCTGCATCATGGAGCCCTACATCAAGAATACTGCGATGTCAGTGCAGAATTCCAAACATTTCCCATTTGCTATTCTAGTGCATCTGGTTGTATCTGACCGTGTTTTCCAGTGTCTTATGTTTTATGTCACCTCCATTTTGTGTTTCTCCTGCAAAACATCTATTTAAATCTTGCAGTCCTTCACCTTGCAAGATAATAAAACAGATTAGCAGATGTAGAGTGCCCTCCAATTCACAAAACTCTGTAGATGTGCATTATTGTTAATAAAATCCTTATTGTTTTGCTGCCACTACAGGAAATAAGCAAGGGCACAAGGTAGCAAAAGGCAGCAGAAGGGTTAGAAATACATGGCAAGAGATAAAGGACACAATTTTCTTGGAGAATAAAAGGTGCATCTCTGTGTGATCTATCTGTCCCTCCTGCTGCCACCACAAGCTGACCCCTGTGCTTTCTCTTCATGATGAATACGCTCCAGTTAGGTCAATTTAATGCTTCCTTCTGTCTGCAGGACTCCCACTGAAAATTAGCTACCAAAGACAGCTCAAAACAGAAGAAATATTTTCCAAACCAGCTGAGACAAAATCTGAGTTAGGAAGCAGACAACCCAGTTTTCAGCTAGATACAGATTGCAAAGGGTTGAAAGATGTCAACAATAGCTTTCATCCCTTTTGAGGTTAAATTTTTTTGTTACTATTTATTAATTCTATGGTGAGGAGAAAAAAAAAAAAAAAACAAAAACAAACACCCCAACCCAAACCTTTCTTACTGCTGTGCTATACAAATGTTGTGGGGAATTTGCTGCTGAGAGAAGAAAGCTGTGGGCTAGGCAGAATGCACTGTGGGCAGCCATAGCCAGCACAGGCTATGTCCAGAGAAGTCAATATTTCCTTTTTTAAAATCTCATTCTTTCTACTCTTCGTAGAAAAATAAAAGGCTCAAGCAGTATCTCAGATCATGTGTTACAGCTCCAGGTGATCTGTTTGCCTTTACTATCTTCAGCCTATTTATCTCTGCCTTCAGCAGATACCTGGACTTTCTCTGGTAGTTTTTTTAATGAGAGAATAGAATTTGAGTGTTTTTATTAAGCCTGAGAAAGAGCACTTGGCAAGGCCATTGATTTTAATGGATCATGTCTTCCTTACCCTCTGTTCCTGCTTGTTTGGCAAATACAGTCATTGTTCAGCGAGAGAGCAGTATTTACCCTGTGCCAAAACAAAACTAAGTGGTACACTGTTATCTCAGCCAGGGGGAGGGATTTATGGTGCCAGGCATTGTGCGAAAACAGAATCAATGACAAGGCTGGAAACCTTACAAAGCAAAGAGATGGGATAAGCTAAGAAACAAGGGAAAAGAGAGAATGTGTTGGAAAAGATTTAAGGGTCTGCTATGGGATAGTGAAACTGAATCAGCAATGTCCTTACTGTATTTCTAATTTTGCTGTCTTGGACATTAGCAAAACTATTCCTTCTCCACATTTTTCTATTGTTTATCAATACCCCCAAAGGGGATGATGGTTATTTAGCTATGAGGGTAAGACACTTTGCTGAGAAACTCGGACTTTTATGCTTATCTCTGCATTAACTTATTCAAAACAAAATATATTCTTCAGGTTAGGTGTTTTACATGTCCAACATTCAGCAGCATTACCCTGAAAAACTGTACATAGTCATCATCACATGGGGGAGGGAAAGGGTTCTGATAATTGGATCTTGACTCCTCCTTCTGAAACTTTTTTCACATGGGTGAGAGAGGATTCACAGAAAATCTGCTGGTTACAGTAATGACATTGAACAGAAAAATACAGAGAGTGTTTCAAATTCATGTTGTGCTCCAACCTCTCTAACTCATACAGTGACAGTTTTTTCATGCACTGTATGCTGCACTAACTTTGCTGTCACAGAGATGAGCAATAATGAACAGAAAGAAATGTTTACAGCCTGCTTAACTCCACATTAGGACTTCTAATGACTCCAGACATATGTCACATACTATGGATTATATTAATGTTTCCCACTTCGGGTTTAAAATTAATCAAATTAAAAATAACCTGTATTTCATCATTTACTGACAAGTAGAGTATTTAAGATAAAATGTAATGTTTCACATCATCTCCATTCGAGACACTCAAGCCTTATACTTTTCTTACAGACATGCCTCTTTCTTTTGTGTACAAAACAATGGTTATAGACATCAAAGGCAATAAAGATGTCATCTTCTGTAAAAAAGTACAACTCTTGACCTACTCCAAATACCAGCAGTTGCAATTTTCACAGCCACTAAATTCCGTAAATGCTTTGTAAGTTCTGTTATGTATTTCTAAGACACATGGTGTTTATGAAGTTAGTCACATTTACAGCTCTGAAGACTAGAATCTTCAATCATGTCTTCTTTTTCTTCTCTCCCACCCCATGATGTAACTTCCTATGTTGGAAAAAATTAGACTTTTTAAAATATATTTCCATTAAACATATATGCATGATTCTTGGTATATGTGTGCATATTATACACAAATAATTAATGTCAAAGCTATACAGTTTCACTTCGTTTTCTTTAAAAGATAAATTTACAAGCTTGCTATCTGAATAGCTGCAGTGAAAAGAAACACGATATATTATGTCTTTTCTTTTGACTGTAGCTTACTACAGGTCTTCCTGGTGTCTCTTTGGTCGTCTGAGTGAGGAAGCAAGAGATTGAAATATGGTTTCTTCCAGTCCATTGAGGTATTTCATTGGCAGGTTCTTATTTCTGAACATGATTGTCCTGATTTTGCTCTAGTTTGGTGGCTAAGCATTCACTGTGGGTATATGGATTGTGTGCTCTCCAAAAAACACAGTATGATCCTCAAGTCAGATATTCAGGGTAATTAAAGGGTAAACCTGGAAATTATTGGGTTTGCAGTCAGAACAAGAGAAATGTGTATAATAATTAATAATTTCAGAATTATGCCTACCAACAGGAATAAAGATTCCTCATTTACTTTGCTGAGCAATGTCGTGTTGGTTTACCAGCACAATGATCTTTCCTAGACTCACTGGTCAGTGCTAAAAGTGGTTTGAAACTGTGAAAGAGAGGGGTAAGAAAAGTGCTGGTCCATGATCTGGGTCAGAAGGAGAGAACTCTCCTCTCTGCTGGCTGGGAGGGATAAGCTGTTCTGTGTGTGGTTCTGGATGTTCATAAGGAAAAAAAAGTACAAGAAACACACACCCAAACCAAGAATACATTAGGAGAAAGCATGTTCATAAGGCAGGAGCTTTCCAAGGAAACATTTTGCTACAGCTAACACCGCGGTCCCAGGCAGAGCTGAGAGTGTCATTGTACATTGTCAGCAGAGCAGTTAAATCCCTGTGTTAAATTCATGGCACAGAGACTGCAGCTGCTCTGTAGATATTAAACATGAATATAAAAACTTTACTCATGTAATTGTTTTTTTGCAAGGGATTACAAACCAGACTTAGGATAATGCAGCAGCACAGAGACTTCATCACACAAACCACCATCCCTCTTTCCCCCACCACCCAAGACCTGCATTCCAGTGTACAGTTCCCCACATTTTACTAGACAAATAGAGCCACAGCCAGTATGCAAGGAAAGTTAAAATGCTAAAATTAGTAGTTATTCCAAGATTAGGTGACTATCTTTACCAAAAAAAGGCTTTTTTTTTCTCATACATATTGGCAATGCTATTTTCAAATATTAAGGCCTCACTTTTCCCCTAAAATTTCTAGAATGGGTTCCAGACAATTTACTGTGTAATGACTGTCTAAATGCAGCAAAGATGAAGAATCCAGTTTAGGTATCATGGAACCAGGGACTGTGCTTACATTTTATAAACCATTGTGAACTGCAGTTCACATAGCTCTTTCTATCATATTTAGGAGCCAAGGAATCAGAGGTGTCAGAAATGAAGTTGATTAATCACTGAAAGAGCTTTCTCAAGGTCCACTGCATCTGCCTACCACCTACAGTGTTTATTCACTCACACACTATAAGTTCTTTCTAGAAAAAATTACTATCTTCCCCTCAGCAGAAAAACTGGCAAAATGGTCCAGCCTAGACTCAAAGAGACTGTTCACTTTTCTTCTTGGCATGAAAAGCCTTCACAGAAAATTTTCTCTGCATCTTTCTAAGAAAAACTGAGAAAAATATGTTTCAGCCAAAATAAGTCAAAACATTCTTGTAAACAAAATAGACTTTCCTTCTAATCTAATTTTCTTGCATTGTTATGTTAGAGGTGTATGGACATTTGGGGGAAGTTATTTTTGGTTTTACACCAGCAGTATTCTCAAATTTCAGAAATTCAGCCTGACTTCTGAATGAATGGGTTGCAGTGGTTTGCCAAGAACAAACACAAAATACGACGCACGCTGAAGTCCACTACCACTCATTCTATTTGCCAGATCTTCAGAACTTTGGTTTTGTTAGTTCATTATCAAGCCAAATTCTCTTATTATCGTGGAAGAATTAGCTCCAGGTTCAAGCAGTGTCCTCATCTGTGCCTTGGCTCCCCAGACTCCCTTGTAGTACAAACAATTACTCATAACAGCTACTTAGGAAAACATGTTGTTTTATGCTTCACAGTTGCTTGCGCTGCCTCAGAGGACACATCCAGCTGCAGAGGGGGACTGAGAGCTCAGCTGTCTGACACAGGCAGCACTAGGTGTCTTCAGAGGAGAGGTCATCTCTTTGCTCTTACTTGGAATAAAGTAATATCAGATTTTGTAATAATGCATTAATAGAAATACTGCTGCAAAAAAAGAGTTCAGAGGGAAATCAATCTGCAGACAGCAGCTGAGAAAGCAGGAGAGACCTGAAACTCTTGCTAAATGTAATGATTCATTGTTATAAAATTACAAAATGAGAAAGGATGTAGGTGAAGGGACACTGTATGTGGAAGCTGAGAAGCCTGACAGACTGATACTTCTTTATGGAATAACAGAGTAATACGGGAAATAATGTCAGATATAAAATATGCCAATATGAATATCCTTCAATCTCCTCATAAGCTTGTCTGCTAAACAGTCCACTATGGAAAAGACCAGGGAGATCTGACACAATTGTTAAATTGATTTGCTAAATCAGATATCCTGCATTCACATTCTTGCTGTAGGTGCTGACAAGACTAGCCCATAATCCAACATTTACATACTAATCTCTACTACAGTCATGACAGATTAGAATACTGATAAAACACATTGAGGATGGTGGGGAAAATACTGTTCCCTTAAGTTTCTTTTTCCATGTGGAAACAGTTTTGTCAGCTATGTACCAAGAAGGAAAAAAACACTGCCATGCCAGTCTGAAGATGAAATAATTAAAGGGAAAAAAACAATTTCTCAATAATCAAAGCACTCCCAAGCCAAGCACAGTTCTGTTGTTTACTTTCACAGCAAACAGATTTACTGTCTCATCAACACTGTCAACTACTAAAGCAAATGTTCCTGGCAAGAATCTGAGATACAAAGAACTATAAAGATCATATTTTTATCCTGAGTTGAGGTCTAAATCATAGCAGCTTCATGAGAAGCTTTTTGCACAAATTAGTTCCTGGCAAACAGATTTGCTTTCAGCAAATCACAATTCACTAATGTTTCTGGCATAGAGCTTTTATGCACACCAGGATTCTCATGTGAAAGAAAAGGGAAACCAAATGTTTTGATTCATGTTCAGTTCTCTCTGCCATGTGATCTTCTATTCTAATGACAAAATGCCTTCAATGAACAGAATGTGTTGAAATCTATTTCCAAAAATGCATAAAAATTAAAATTTTGAACTCATATTAAGACTAAAGATCTGTATTAATAAAACCACTACAGCTCAATATAAATTAAGGAATTTTCTTTTATTCCAAAATCTGTTTTTCTATAAAGATACTTCAGGCTCTAAGAACTGATTTTGCTTTCTTGTTAAGCATGTCTGAAGAGAGATCAAATGAAAAAAACCCCACATCTTCAGGATGTCAGAAACTTATTTTAAATGCTGCTATACCAAGAGCTTAAGGGCAACTAATTTTTAGAAAGCCTACAAAAATATTCTTGTTTCAATTAATAAAATATTAGCTTTTCAAAGTCCTAACTCCTTTTTTTTCAAATCGTAGGTGAGCCTGCCCCCAACTTCATTTTTCTCTTCTTTATCAGAACGTTTAAAGACAAATGTTAGACTTTATCAAAGACATGGATTGGTAGCTCCTAAAGGCTACTGAAGTAGAGCATAAAATGAGACTATATCCTTAAGTCCTAATGCCACAGAGATCTATAATATACTACATATTGTACCAAGAAAAATATCAGTTTGCCTTTCCTGAGTAATAGATACATTTCTGTAAGAGAGTTGCAGTTAAGTTGGCTATTCTGTATGTTTAAGAAAATAAAATACCTCCAGAATTATTTCGTTTTTCTCAGATTGCGCCAATACAATAGAAAATGGATTTGCTAGTGGCTACCTATCTAGATTTAGTTTATGCTATTTTTAGTCTCAGAATTTGAAAGAACTTGCTACTAATAAATCATAGACATCTTAAAACTATTGTTTGAACTTGGTTGGAGGGGTTTTTGGGTTTTTGTTTGTTTGGGGTTTTTTGTTTTGGTTGGGGGTTTTGTTTGTTTCTTTGTTTGGGGGTTTATGTTTGTTGGTTTGGTTTTGTTTTCAAGTGAAATGACACAGTGAGCAAAATGATATATAATTGCCTGTATAATTCTAGTCTTTCAAACTGTTTCTGACTGCTTCTTTACAACTTCTCTACCACTTCTCTGCTTCTTCTGCAATACAATTTTCATCCCACCACACAATCAAACATTTTACCCCCAAAAAAGTGTTGAGCTGCAGAATTTACCCCAAACCTGTCTGCATTTTGACTCTTCTAAGGGCAGACTGATTTGCTAGACAGGAAAATACTTAATAAAATTACTGCTTGATGTTTTCCCTGTCTCGGAAACATAAACACCTTTGGGAGGTTTGGGGGACACATTTTAAAATGTTAACTAATGACAGTGGTTTTATAAATGACTTTATTGATACTATTATGTGTTATTAAACTCATAATAACAAGAATGTCCAAATATATAAGAAGTAATCAAATCCTTACTGAAACTTGATGAGTTCTGTAGCCTTTTCTCAATGGGTCCAGCAGCAGCTGTACCATTATTGGTTGCTGCACTAAGTAGTTTTTAAATGTTTGGTGTCAGCATTGCAAACCTCATCATTTATGAATAGCCATTTTTTTTTGTCCCCCTTTGGTACCTGTTTGGATTTTTGCAGCAGGGAAACTGAATAATTTAAAAAATGTTTGTTTCCAGTCACTCAAAAATTAGTTCTGAAAGAATCCAGATTTTATGTTTATTTGTGCCAGAATATCTTGTAGGCTTATACAGTTCACAGAATTTATTGCCTTTTATTTTTTGTCTGGATTCTTCATTTCCTCTTGGTTTTTCTTCAAGCTACACAAATAATCATTTACATAATTTTTACTTCTAGCCAAAGCAGATATTATTACAATCAGTATAGTATAATGTTTTTCTCTCTGTACTGTAGCAAAATTTCACTGTTGCATTAGATGCAGGAGTCCTGCATTTCTGGAAATTTCTCTGTGCATTTTCTCCCTGAATGATAGAAGACTCTGTCTTCAGTTTGATTAGAATAGATTAATAAATGGGAGTGAACTTTTTAGTGACAGATGCAGCAAAATATGATGAGAAGTTTAATTTATTTTTATTTATATGAAGGCAGGATAAAAAAATCTCAAATTTCTGCAAGAATAGAGTTACTTTATTCTATGCCAGTCAATGATGAGTTTTCAGAACTGCTTGTGATCAGTAGTATCAGAAACCCTGGGAAGTGTTAGAGTGCAGCCAAAAATGCAATGCTTGACATGCAATTGACATATTCTGAAGGAGTTACTAAACTGTAAAATAAATTCTTTGTACAGTACCATGATTATTGCACCAGTGTTTCTTAGTATGAAAGCCTGTTGTCAAAGTTTTATGCATATCCTCAGACAGCAAAAGGAATAGACTGATTTCCAGAGGCATCCGCAGACTTTTCACTTATTTCTTCAAGGCAATTAACAATATTTAAGCATGTGAGTTCTCCTGAGTTCCATTTTCCTTCAAGTCAGTATGAAATATCCATGTGCTTCAGTTTCTCGCTGCAAAATGGCTACTTGTACAGATTCTCTAGATGGATTTAATTATATGTGGGGGGGTGCCTATATTGGACATCTGACCTACATTTGCTTATCATGGATGTATTTCAGTTGATCATGATAACTATATGTGGAATCCTCTGAATCCTTCCCCCTCAGGGAAATCCCCAGGGCATGCCTTGGAAGAATTTACCATAGAGTTTTCCCCACCTAGGCAGACAGAAAAGACTTCCCCATGGAATCTTTCACAACACCATGAACCACTCCAGCTCCTTTCCCCATTTGTCCCAGGCATTGCTGGTGTGTCTTGAAATGCCAGTTGTAAATAATATTGCTCTTCTGGAACACCTTTTCCTGATTATTCAGCTGAAGGAGCCCAAATGGGTGGAATTGCATCTTAAAAGATCAAGGCTCTGTAGGATGTCCATAATTTCTATGTGAGCATAGAAGAAAAAAAACTGCTCCCAAATGATAGGTAAGGAAATAGGTTAATTTTTTTTATAGGAGCTGTGACTTGTTAGATTTTATAATAATCTTGAAGCTGTAGATCCAAATGTGTTTACAGAAATGAACATCAGGTGATATTATTTATTCCTATGTTGAAAGTGCTACATATCACACTGTACTGTTACTCTGTTCCCAGAATTTTCAGAGATGGAATGAACTGCAAAGAACATATCTCCAAGCAGTTTTCTGATGAAAAAGGGGACAAGGTATATTGCTGTTAGAAGAGAGAATTCATTTAAGTATTAAACTGAAGTGCAATTGTTCTTCAAAGCTTCTAACTGCTCACTGGAGCCCAGGAATGACAGTTTTCTACAGGTTTACATGAGGAGATGTGTGTGCACTCAGCTTCAAGGGAGGTCTTCCCAAGTACTTTGGCTGACACAAGCATTTGTTGATGGGGCAGTGGCACCTGAGTATCTATACAGAGTTCACTTCAAATATGCTTTTAATCAGCAATAGTAATTTAAATAATATAGGACATCTGCTGTGTCAGGGATGTAAAATAACTCAAGATTCAAAGCATTTCCTCCTCCTGTAATAGTGAAATGAAGATGTACTGGAACTTTTACAAGGTAAGTGAATTCTAAAGAGAATTTTGATGTAGGTGTGTGTAGCAGTTGTGAGCTGATTTTCAAAGTTCATGTTAGACTTTTTGAGTGGATGTTTTAGGTGGGCAGATGAATGCAGTTCAGTATTTACAGTCAATACAGGCTACTAAAAGTAAGGAACATACCATGGAAAGGAAAGGTGACTTTTATGCCTTTAAAATAAAGGTTAGAAATGGATTGCAACAAGCAGTCAACATGTCAATATGATTCATCATGCTGAAGTATGACCCATTCCTTCTAGAACAAAGCTTGCAAGGAACAAGAGTCAACTTCTGTGCAATTTAAATTTTGCTTGTAACGACAAACTATTACATGCTCTGTTGGTGTAGAAAATGGCATTTTCCTTTGAGCTATGTTACTTTTAAAACTATTTGAATAATGGGACACTTATACATCCAAATCAATTTATTAAAATAAGTCCATGCTTTTGAAACAAAGCTGACTTGTTTAAACATGTTTAGTTGTGATTGAATTTTATTCTTCCATTTAATGAACACTGTTCAGTCATATTGTTCAATTGCTAAATTAATTAACATGTCTGTAACTCTAATTGTGCATATGTCAATCAAAATCAATTGAAAAAGTGACAAAGAATTTACCCAGCAAACAAAATAGGCCTATTATAGGAAGTGAAAGTAAATTGAAAATTAGAATGAAGCATATTTATCTACAGTAAACACGAGTTAATTTTCTATTTTTAATCTCTTTTTAAATTAATTTTTCTAATAAATCATGTTTGCATAATTTTTAAAATATTATATACACCTCTTTTATACTTCTTTTGACTGCCGGTCTGTGACTGACAATGTGCACCATTCCACATAATCTATGTACGAATCTCTGTTACAGTGGGGACACACTATTCTATTGAAAGGTGAAATTCTAGCTTTAAAGGGATGAGCTTAATTCTTAAGTATTATATAATAGTTTTAACTTATGTATGTTTTCGGGTAGTGAAAGGGAGGAGTATCTCCATTTTCCTCATAGATTACTTAATGAGCATTTTTATCACAGCTATCTGAGTCTTTCATCAGAGTAGTTTTCAAATATTTTTGTCCTAATTTGATTTCTATTTCAAATAATTAAAAAAAACTCATTTGAGTCCCTTATGAATATACTGCTGTGAGTTCAAAAAGTAACACTCAGATGTTGCATTCTGTTACTCTGTTCAAGCTGAAATTTTTTCCTCTGTGAATAATTGCATAGAAGACAAGCGAGATAGTTTCATTTGAAAGACTTAGAAAAGAGTACAAATAAAAATTCCTGGCATTTTGCAAAACATCTTAAGTAATTTACCTTTATCAGACTTGGCTACTACAAGCACGTAGCAGTAAAGGAAGCATTAACATGATTGTGCTGAGCAGCACTAACTGCAGGACAGATGAAGGGAGAGTTGTGGAGATGATATAATGCCACTGAAGCAGTTGAGTGACTGACATGTCACTTGTGGTGCCCTGTATCCCTGTTTGCAACAGAGCCATTACAATGTAAATTAGAGTATTCCATTAAATGCTCCATGTACCCTTTATAATGTCATTGGCAATAACCCATACAATTTATATGCCACATATGGTTTAATATCCTGTATCATCCTAGTGAGACATTACACTACAAAAATGCTCTAAATTAAATTAAGATTACAAATTAAGAAGACTGAAGTAAAGAACCAGAGAGTACAATGATCACTTGGTATCCAGAAACCCTTACTGGAGAGATTGCACATGCATTCTATTTTCCAGAGGAGTGAAACTTCCTGCATGCTGCAAAATCAAGAGAGTTTGAGATGAGCTGCAGTGTGTGGTGAAGATTTGCTAATGGACCCTGCTCTGATGGATTTGGGCCTGTACTGTCCCATGTACAAGCTGGGCTCCTGTCCCATCACTGCAGCTCCCTTTTTGAGGTTTGCTGCCAAATTTGCCCTAAAGCAGGACAAGCATGATGTGCGACTTAGACAATGATGGAATCACTTGGGTTGGAAAAGACCTTTAAGAACAATGACTCTAAATGTAATTAGCAAATACAACCATCAAGAAATGTTTTGCTGTCTGAAGAGAACATGGTTAATCTGGTAAGCTTTGCAAGTATTTGTGTCATCACAAGCACGCATGTCCAATGCATTAGATGGGAATATAATAAGAAACCTGTGCAAATCAAGAGAATGACTCTCAGGGTAGGATATTGGCATGTTTCATCCTACTTCCCAACTTCTTCAAATGAATTATTTTTATAAAGTAATGATTGGAATTGTTACTCTTTTGGCAGTTCTTAGTGTATGCCTGACATTTTTGGCATAGGAATGCGGAATGGGTTAATTCACCTAGTTTTTCAGATAAAGACCAAGATTTAGTGTTGCTTAAGCTGGAGGCAGAAATATTTAAATCCTCCAGCCTCCTTCTTAGTACCTAATTTCTATTAGAAAATCAGTGCACCATCTTGTCCCTTAAGGTCCAGCTAGCTCAGTTGATACCAACAGGGTGACATGAGTAGGGCTCACGTGATGCTGCACACAGAAGCCCTCAGGCTGCACTCTAGCAGACAGTAATTCCATGCAGTTGGACCATCCCAGTGCTGACTTTGGATCACCAGAAGAGTAGAACTAGAGAGATTAGGGCAGCTCTGGAGCTGTTCTGTTGTCATGTGTGGGTTTTGTAGGCACCCCTGTAGCAGCCTTGTGTGCACAAACTCCCTGTGCAGCCTCGTTCTGCACAGCACTCACCAGGGATCATGTTTTCAGGGTGATTTAACTTCAGCAGTAATCTTGTCACTAGCTGCCTTTAGTCATGCTAAATCAAACACATAATTCTGTTAGTATGCATCACCCACTGTGGTGTCTATTATGCTGCTACAATGTCATTGTTCTTCACTCACAAGAGGCTCTGAACAGGTCTGCAAGGTCAGTGGTACTTAGGAATAGTGTAACTGCACTTTTCTTTTGCTCTGTATTTGGAAAATATGACCTAGAGGTCATCACAATTCCTGTTATGACTAATTGTAGCCTGGTGTGTGATCAAAAAAAGGTATATAAGGAAAATATTAATAATTTTAAATGTTAGAAACATAATTTAAACCACATTTACTTTATGGGCAGATTGAGTGTAACCTGGGTGTCGAAGGCAGGCAGACTTGAGCATTCCCATAGGAAATGCTCACAGAATTCATACAGGTGATGAGCTAAGGTCAGGGTCAGCTGGGAATGATGCTGGAGGTGTTCCTTGTTCTATACAGAGGCCATTTTTCCTTCTATACCACAAAGCCACTTTGGGTGGAGTGTACAAATTCAGTGAACTTTTGCTTCTGACAGTTGATACAGCAACCTGGTGCCCAGGCATTCTTTTTCTATGCAGTGTCTTTTACCTCGTTTCAAAATGCACTTTTCCTTGCAATCCTAGCAAGTAAGTTGCCTAAAGAAAATGAGAACTGAGAAGCACCCAAAAAGTACTTGCAGAATAAAGTCAGGCTTTGGGTTCCACGTGTGCCATGTGGGTTTTGGTTGGGGGAAAAGAGGTTTGAAGTTAGAAGTCTGACAATACAAGCAATTTAGTTTTAGGCCAAATGTGCTGCAATCAAATCAAAAGCTGAGATTTTAGAGGATGCTGTGAGGAGAACTGGTCTTTTATTATTGATTCATTTGAACTTGTGAGTTTGAGTTGTCTTACAGAACATGGACAGGAATACTCAAGCATCTTACTCTCAAATCTGATAGGGTCTGTGTGGTACCAAGGTTGCACTTTCTGCAATAAAGGAATTTCATTTGAGCACAAGTACAAAGCTGATAAAGAATACACTAAACTGAGGGAATTTTCTTCCTAAATAGTCAAAATATAGCATGAGGAAAAATCACCTTATAGCCATCTACCAACTCCCAGGAATCAAAAAATAAAAATCATATCAGTTCCTTTAAATGAATGACAGATAAAATATCACCATGGAACAACAGGCATACACATCCTAGTGACAGTTCTTTTGTCCTGCTTCTTTAGAATAGCAGATATTATTAATTAAGTAATTTTCTATTCATAAGAATGTCTCCAGCATTTCTGTACTTCGTAATTCAATTTCAGCAATTTGCCATGCAAATAAGTAACACCAAGTTTAGAACAGAAACCACACCAAAAATATTTGCTTCTCTGTTAAGAGCACATGGCTAATGCCCTTAAATATGGCATTGAGAATTAATTTCTAAATACACTTAATAGTGTAGGTTGCCCTACAATGTAAAATGTGAATTTTCAGGATCTTTCAACAACAAAAATAGTTCACAACAGATCTTGGAAGCCACAGCTAAAGGAAGGAAAACTAGGTAATGAGCATACAGGATTTCAATGAAAATTTATCAAAATAAGATTGAATAAGTACTTAATGAAATTCCTCTTGACATAAAATAGGAATTGTATATGTGCTTAGCAAGGTTACAGCTCTATTAAGTAAATTCTGGTTTTGCTTAGGACTAAAGTTCAGTTAATACCAAACTTGTAGTTGGCGACATAAAGACATTGTGTCCTCAACTTTTTGAAGCACATTAACATTCATTTCAATCCTCAGTTTAAAACAGTATGATGCTAACCAGTATAGCATGTACATAAGTTATTTTGAAAAAAAATTTCATCCGCCTCCTTTTAAAAAGGATGAACCCAAATACAAAATAATCAGATACACAACTTGAAGGTTGGAAAGTTCTGTTCCAGTTTATATTTAATGCTGCACAAAATGAAGCAGCCCCATTTGATACCTTTATAAAAAGAAATGGTCTGGGTAATGAAAGCAAAATTACTAAATCAGCAAGGGATCCCACTAGGGCTATATTCTGTATTTTTCTTCACTGTGCCATGTGGACCTCTATTCTGTGCTTGGGTTAATATACAGTACTGGAACTGCATTCCTGAAACAATTGCTGAGATAACATTAACTCTGTATCTATTACATTTGTCAGAACAAATAGAGATGCAGATTGATTTGAATTTATGATGTGTATTACTATTTATTCCTCCTAATAGCAAAATAGATATTTGCAATAAATAAGAGATGGCATTCATTCCATCTGTGCTTTTATGAGAGTAAAAGAAGTTTAAAAGGCACTGGCTAGTCCATAAAGTAAGGAGACAAAAAGCTGTCCTAATGAACACAAAAGGATTCCTGCAGTTTCTACCACCTCTTTTGAAGCTCTTCAACCAAAAACTGAAGAAATCTGGGCAGTCCAGCAGAACTTAATTGATTCCAATGGGCTTGCTTGGTGCTGTATCAGGCCACTATAGAACAAGAATAACTTTTCATAGCATTTTAAATGTCAATATGACATTTAAACATTCTAAATATCAATATGAAGAAACCGCATTTTCTCGCTAAGTATATAACATCTGAATCGTGGTTCTTCTAATAGTAATGTCACTGACAGTAGCTGCTTGTTAAGTTCCATGTGTATCCAGCCTGACCCACCAACTCATGCAGTATCAGATCTTGGTACGGTGACCATATGTTCACAACATGATATGAATGAAAGACTGAGTTTCAATGGAAGCTTTACATTATTTTAATTGATGCTTTTATCACCAACTAACATTCATTCTATTATACTTTTGAAAATAAATAATATTTACACGTTGCAGTTGTGTAAATAATAGGATAATCTTCCTTTGTTATCTAACAACTTAATTGTCAGACCAGCAAAAATAGCACTGCTAAAGTTACATTTCTTACTTGAAAGGCAGGATATTTTCATTTGTGCCAAATCATTCAAAACTGGAAACTTTTATTTCTTTGTAATTAAAAAAAAAATAATAGTATTCATCCTGATGTTCCAGAATAAGAATGAAATCTATCATTATGTATGTGAGAGATTTCTTCATTCCCCTCTGTTTTCAAAAACTTGAATGCTTTCTCTGTGCCACCACTATCAGCTCTCGCCCTCTGGCAACAAGATCAAAAGGCAAGTGGAATAAAAGGGAATGGCACAAAAATAAAGAATACAAAAGAAAGATGAACTGGGAGAAGAGCAGAAGAAATTATTAAAGAAAGGGAAAATAAGAGAGATGACAGATGTAAAGCTGATATGTAACAAGGTTATGAATGTTTTCATGCAACTTTTATGGAGACAACCAAATGAATTTCAACTTACTTGGAATTCTGTATGCATTTTTTGATTCAGCAGCATGAAGGTAGTCAAATGCTCATTATCTGCCAATAAAGATCACATTCACATGTGCAGGAAAGTCACAGACTAGTTTTTCAAGGAAGAATGCACTAATCTACTACACCTCTACTTAAAAGTACTGGTTTCAAGGAGCCACTCTCTAACTCTCTGGCTGTCTTGGAATGCAAATATTTGAGATGAATGGGCTCTGTGGAGAAAGAGACAGTGTGGAAAGGATATTAGAAATAGTTTGCTAATGTCAAGGGCTGCAGTGAGTGTGTGTCACTGCAGAACACTGCAGCTTCCCCAGAGGGAGCAGCAGAGGAGGGATCAGGCCCATGCCCAGCCCAGGGAGATGAACCCCTGCCCTGTGGAGATGCAGATGGGCTGGGTGTTCAGCACAGAGCCAGGCTCACTGCAAGATCCAGGGCCTGCCTTGGGACACAGGGGTTTCTCAGAGCCTGCAACCAGGAAAGAGATGTCTAAAAGAGCTAAGAAATATTAAAGCAGTGCAGTGACTACTCCTGGCAGTGTCCTATCGCCGGCCAGGGTCTGTGTACAGATCACAAACGGGACAGGACTGCTGGGAACGTGCCTTGAGCTGTTTATTTTCCAGCATTAGTCTGATTACATGCTGATGACAATGGGAAGATGCCACCAGCTCACATCCCAGGCAGCAGAACAAGAATTTAATGTTACAATTTACTTTAAAAGTTTTTTGACCAATCACACAAAGCAAAAGCACGTTGACAGTAGCTCCATCCAAGCACTATAAGCACAGGTACCTTTGGTTAAACAATGCTTGCTTATTTCAAATACAACACCTGCTTGTAAGCCTTCAAACACAATGCACAGAGCTCAATTATTAAGCACAGAACTCCCTAATATCTCACTAGATAAACTTTTCTGCAGCTTAGGGAGTTATTCTAGACAAGTGTTAATACACAGGTCATTGTTCTATTTGTCCTTTTCTACTTTTTACATAATTTTTCTGCTGACCTATCTTATGGCTACTGCTCAGCTCTAATCACAGTTCTGCTGTCTCTGAGGCCTGCCTTTTGCAGCTTTCCCAAAACCCTCTGATTTTACAGATTCCCACAGTGTCCCTGTGTATTTAGAGCTCTCCTCTTTTACCAGACTGCTTTCTCTGGGTGATAGAATCAGTGGGTTTTGCTCTGTACTGAGTGTACATGACATCAGTGTGAAAGAAGGAATGGTGCACAGCCCACAGGAGGGAGCAGTCACTCCTTTGACCGGTGGCTGTTCCAACGTGCTGCAGTAAAACAGGGATCCTCTCAGGGGATTCAATGCAAGTCTGAATGCAAAGCCTGCACTGTGAGACTGTAAATACTTAAACCTGTATTTAAGCTTCTTGCAAATTTATTTTCTACATGGGTTTTCATGGATCAGCCTAACCCTGTACAGAGACATGAATTAATAATTTTTATCTTACGAATATCACTCAATGAGTTTGGGAGACCTTATCAGCTGTGCTAATATCCTTATTTTCCATGTACTGTTGTTCAGTAGTTCAACCTCAAATATCCAGCTCTGTTCTGCTGTTCAGACTGCTCAGAGATCAATTCCTTTCTCTAGAGAGGTAGTTCAAGTAAATCCAGGATCAAACTCCAGAAGGATGAGTAAAATTACTGGCAACAGCAGAGGTAAAACAGCATGACTGTTGGTTTTCCAATTTTCATGTAGAATATAGCTTTGAGCTTTAGGTGGTCACTGTTGGCTTCTTAACAGAAGTGGACATTGCTGTGCTTTCTACTGTTAATTCTGGATGATGCTTTGTGAACTTTTTTTTTCCTCACTGTGCTTAAGAGGAGAAAGGGAATTAAATTATTTAAGGGTGTTTGAGGTCATAAAAGATATAAAGGAATCTGTGTTTTGAAACCTGAATAGCTTTCACGTGCCATCCTACAAAATAGCCCTATTTCAAAACCAAATCCAGAACAAGTGTGTTTGTGACCAGCATTTGAACATAAGGTGTAAAGACAAGATGATGTACAAGTTTGCAAGAAACTTGGTAACCCCGCTGGATGATAATCCTGCCCCAGAAGGGGGACTAAGTTAAGGCTTTGAGGCTCATTTTAAACTGGTCTTGCACACAGCAACAAAAGAAGTGCAGGGTTTGAAAATTCATTAACTGCACCTATAAAGTTAATATTTCATAATGCAGAAAACAATTAATTTGTATTGATCTGCCAATGTATGTTTATTAAAAGTATAAAGTATGTGCTTTCAGATGTGTATCCATAGGGACTTCCTCTGGCAAGTGCAATAAGTTGTGTAGTGGACACTATATTCATTTTTCTTTTTAAAATAATATGTTGTGAGTTTCCTAGAACAAAAGCTTTTCTTTTTTTTTTTTGTTCACCTTATGCTCCTGTCTCTTCAGCAGTGTGCTGTGGAAAAACATGGATGTAAACCACATTACACAGTGCCTGCCTTGCACCTGTTGTGAACTGACAGATCTTAATTGTTTTCTCACTTATTTGGGTTTAGATTTAGCTTGTTGGTTTTTTGGGCTATTTTTCTTGCATGGGTTTTGCATGGCCTGGTTTTTGGGAGTGCAGGGGCCAAAGAGTGGGCAGCAGGGGAGGGGCTCCTCTGCCTGAGCAGCGAGTAAACCCAGATGTGATAGACTGAGGATGGCCCCCATTCCCTGCCTCCCTGCACTGTCAGTGGGAGGGAGGGAGGGAGGGATTGTTGGGTGAGGGGGGAAAGGTGCTTTTAAGGGCTTATTTTAGTTCTCATTATCCTGCTCTGATTTTGTTCGTAATAAATTCACTTTATATCTCCAAGCTGGACCTGGTTTTTTCCCTCAATGGTAATTGATGAGTGTTTTTTCCCAGTCCTTCTTGATGGTAATTGATGAGTGTTTTCTCCCAGTCCTCATTTCAGCCCCATGAATGCTTCATTGTATTTTGTCTCCTCTGTCCAGTTTCAGAGGAGGGTAAGCAAGAAGCTTTTATTGTGGGTGCCTGGCATCCAGCCACTGCCAAGCCATGACACTTATGAGAAAGGGAAATATTCCCTTGGCTGTGCTATCAGAACCCACCAATAACTTCATACGTTGCAAGAACTTGTCCCTCTCTCCTCCCTCTCCACCACCACTGCTTGCTCTCTGCTCTAAGCCTATGATTCCCTCTGCATCTGTAGAAACTTGTAGTGTTCTGTGGGAAGTAAATCCAGACACACAGGCAGGAGCAAATCCAACAGTTCCACTGGCAGAACCCCAGTAAGCCTGTAGGACATTCTGCAGCAGCTGTCACAGCATTACTGACTTCTACCCAAAATTCTGGGTCCTGAGCTGCGTCTTCACTACCTTAAAACCATGCTGTGTGCACTGCCTGTCATTATCCTCTGGTGAAAAATAAAATACATAGTGGCAAATACAGAGAGATAGTATCCTACTTCAGACCTGGGGTCTATCCACCTCTTCAAGGATAGTGCAGTATTTGAGGGAAAAGCAGAAGTTTTGTCCAACTTTTGCCCTCTATGACCTTGAAAACTGGGAACTGATAATTGCAGATAGCCAGAGCTGCTGCCCCTTCCTCTACAGTGTCACCTGTGCTTGGATTGCACTCAGAAGGGGCTGCTGTAGTTTCCTCAGCAGTTCAGGGTGCTCAGATTCTGATGTAACTTGCTGATTTTTAGCAAGGTAGAAAAGGGCTTGTTGCTATTTTTTTAATTTTCTGTGTTTGTAATGACACAATGTTGCATAGATTTTTGGCAGCTCTGTCCCCATAAACAGCACAGCTAAATATTTACAGAAATAGCAACAGGAACACTGATATGAGTCCCCAAGAGGACTCAACACCCTGTGAAGTATATGACTTCTGGTATAGCAGATGGAATGCTTGGGATATTGGGAAGTATTATAACCATCTCAAAACCTGGTTTTCTTGTTCTGATAGTTATTGGTTGTCTCTGGGAACAGGCCATTCTTACAGATGTCACATTTTACCAATGGCAGAGCAAATGGTGCCACTCCTCGGAACTGACACAATTCAAAAATATCTACTTCTGTGTTTATTTTCCCCATAGCTTGGCACATCACAGTCTATTTACTGACAGATCCTTCCTTTTCCACTCAAGATTACTTTAGACAAAAATGAGAGAAGCAGTTTTGAAATCTTGCTCTCCTCAACCTGAATTGTTGTTTTAGTAGATAATATGGGAACTCAAACTGGTGTGGCAAATGAAAGTTTATTCTTTTCTTTCTTTACACACTCTTTTCCACAGAAATAGGCCATATTATTTTTTTCAGTCCATATGGCTTTAGAGTAAAACTGTGTAGGGCTTTGTCAAGATAGATGTAGTTCTTGGGAGAGATATGTAGCCCAAAGTTTCTTTTACGTCTGTTAAAAGAGAGAGTTTTTCAAGACTTCTTGGTAACTCATAAAGGAGAGTTTTGGTTGGTTTTCCCCCCACCCCAGTCTGGTTCTCCAGTTCAGAAAATCAATGTGCAGGCCACACTAACTTCTCCCCAGTTTTATCTGCCAGGTCACACCTGTACCCAGCTCCTGTGTTACCTACAGTCATGTCATTAAATAGAGTTTGGGTACTTGATGGCCAGTACAGGGTAATTAACACCATATCCTAGGAAGGCAGCTTAATTTGTTATTTGCTACCAGTTTTACTAAGATCTGTTTCTGCCACCTTAATACATTAATCTGTTACTCACTGGCTAACAAGAAGCTGAGTCCAGTTTCCTGAACTGATGAACTTTTGTGACTTCAGTCGAGGTAATTTACATCTGAGGCTCTTAGTGTCTGAAAACAAATTAGTATTCAGGATTTTGACATTGCTTTGAGGGTTTTTACTTTGGGGGTTAGATTGGTTAGACTGGGATTGAACAGCCCAACCAATGTCCCAATGTGAGCACCAGAAGCTCTTGCAGAGCTCTCCTGGAGGTGCTGTCATCATTAGGGCTCACCCTTCAAAGCAGTATCTGATTGCTAGGAGGGAAACAACAGAATCTGAGCTTACTTGGTGTGAACAGTGCAAGCGGCAGCAGAGATGCTTAAGCATCACGGAGAACAGCCAGGGAAAATATATGAGGTAACACTTATTACAATTTAAATATATTTTATATAAGTCTGAGTGTAGCATTTAGACTGCTCTTGTGAAGATAGATCAGTCTCAGGAGAGCTACAAAGAATATTTGGGTCACAGAAGAAACATGCTGAAATTCTAATTATGGAAGATCATATTTTTCTCCTCTGGACTCCATCTAGAAGAAAAATCTTTTCATTATTTGGTATCTCACTGGTATTCTGTCCCCATTGCTGTTTGGGGTAAACATTTTGGTGGTTCCTGATGGAATCAGGATCTCAGCTCTACGTTAGGTGGTGAAAAAAAGTACAGAGACCTGTTAACAGGACAAAACCAGGAAGAGTTCATGTTAGTGTTTTAGCCAACTAATACAAGAGGCTACAGACAGAGGTGGAGCTGGGTTTATGCCTCAGGTAACTGACAGATGCTACATCCAGGACTGGGTTTCCTGCATGGTGTCTGTGCTCCATCACAGCAGTGGTCACGAAGACATTTCACTCATTGCCACTTTATGTTCAGGAGCGCTCTGAGGGCCATTCCAGGAGGTGC
>NW_005054380.1:2753320-2807924 GCF_000277835.1 Geospiza fortis | reverse complement strand
CAAAAATTCTGGCTCCTTTCCTCTCCCCTTATTTACCACAGCCTCATTAAGCACATGAATTGGATGACTCCAAAAACACTTTTTCTGTAGGGCAGTCTAGCGCAAGTTTGCAACGCGTTCCAAGAACTCCCAATGAACTTCTATCAGAAATAAATAATTCTATTGAATAAGCAAACAGAAGGTTACCAAGATATAACTATACATGTGACAGGAGAGTTGTTGCAACCTATTTGCTTGTCAGAAGATTGAGTGCTTTTTTCGATGCCGAAAATTAAAATAGTTACTTCCCATTTTTAACTCTGTGGGAAGTAATGATTATAAGAGGACTGTGGCTAAAGGGAGCATTTATATGTAGAGGATGCTGCGATACACTTAGGAATGAATAAAAAAGGTTTTCAATGCTTCAATTCCTTTCAGATTCTCTGTCATCTTCTTACAAATATAGATATCCCGGCTTGGTCAGTTTTGAGTGTTCCCCTTCTTCTTTCTCTTGCTGTGCTTATTGCTCCATCTAACTCCCATCTAGAGGCGCTTCCTGTCTGGCTCAAGGCCCTTCTTTACCATCTTCTGCACTGTCTGCAAAGCACTTGCGTATTTGTCCTGTGCTATAGAGGTGCTGACAGTACAGGCACAGTAAAGAGAAGAGCTGTAAAATCACACCAGATGTAAATGGTACAAGAAATGAAAACAAGGTCTAATGACTTGTTTATGTTCCCCAGAAAGAGTGAATATGATTTAATAAATATATTTTCCAGTCATTCTCAGTTTACGCTTTTCCTTATTCCATAGGGAAGTGATGTATTGAGCCTTACTTTAAAGGTAAAATAGGAACTGAAGACATTGAACTGCCTGTGTTCAATTTAGTATTTCTAAATGCAGATGTACTGAATCAAGAAGCTGCTGTCTAGAGAGCCATGATGTTTTATGCTACCTTTTGGGCCTTTATCTTACACAGAAAGAATAGTTATTTTCTAAAATAATAAGAGAGCAACTGCTGCGGAGCGTAGTATGAATAAATATCCATGCATTTAACAATGCAGGAAATTGTGTTCTTGTCTTATACAACTGTGTTACTGTTGTAAACTTTACAGAGAATGGAGATAGAATGATAGAGTTAATAATGTGCTTAAAGGTGAAAAGGTAAAATAATGTATTCAATGGAAAGGAAGGGCAAAGCTAATACTACAGAAATATCAAAGATATTGTTTTTAATAAGAAATCTATTTTTAAAAATATCAAAAATCTAAAGACCAGATCACAAATAATGGGTGTATACTCATCTGTCTTCAGGTTTGTTAATTTTCTTAAATACATCTATTTAGGCAGTATTTATGGTTTGGGATATTTTGTCTTTTGGGGTTTTTTTGTTTTGTTTTCTTTTTTTTATATCAAGGCATCTCTCCTGTCTTAATATAAACTTAACTGCTTCGTAAGAGATTCAGTCAGTACTATGGACAGATTCCATTGTGAGTCAATTGAAGCAGGGAAAGATCCTAAACACAAGAAGAGACAAAGTTGTGACTCTTCCTAGAGACATTTTAGTATTCCAGAGTGAGGATGACAGTGTTTTAGCTGTTTAGTTGGAATGGGTTTAGTTGTAGCTTGTTACATGAGGTCATTGATTGGAGACAGACAAACAACACGGCTCACCCAGGGTCAGCAACAAACAGCATTTTTTATTTCAGAACTTTCTTTTATAGGGGGTTTGAATTTCCTGGGTTTGGATAGCCAGTTGGTTGGGATCTCTGCACTGCCCAACTCTCTGCAGTGATGTGTCTGCATTCCAAATTGAATGGGGCTGGCTGAGGTCTCTGTTTGCGTTTGAATCCAACAGATCCTTGCCTTATCTGGGTACTTGTTTTACTTCTAGGCTGGTCAAGTTTGGATGCCTGATATCAGACAAATTTATCTTTGCAGTTACAGGCCAGCTGTGCTGTGACAGTGGCTGAAAAGGCTGGATGAATGGATTCACCTGGTACCAGTCACAGCGTTCAGAATCAACTGCAATGCCGGGGTGAAGCTTCATTTCAACACAGGGTTCCTGTTGCAAGGTGTGATAATCTTTTTTATTATACTTTGAGACTTAATTTTGAATATTGTTTTTTGTTGTTTGGCTGGTTGGCCATTCTTGTCTGTTACCTGCAGTTTAGAGAACCTGAGACAGAAGAGAACAACCTAAATAGCCCTGGCAGCAAATGAAATTACAGCCTACTGTAAAGGTCAAAGCAGTGCTGCTCACAATGGTAATCTACAGAATACATGAGGCATTCCATTTCAAATACATCATTTCTCTGTCAGAAATTGCAAAAGAGCACAGCAAATGACAAGAAATGAATCCATAACTGTTGGAATGAAGTTGGCAAGAACTTAGACTTAACATGTTCCAGATAAAAAAATGGCCATTTGTACATTATTCTCAACCACTGCACTTGAATTCCAGGGAGAGCAGATTCCCCACCTCCTCAGTGTGACACCCTTTCTTCCATTTTGCATTGAATACTGGGGTAAAACAGAATATGTGTGCTGCAAGGGTGTTTTTAAAAGGGCAAATTGTTCCAGAAACATAAGTAGCATTCATGGTGGAACTTGACCAGTTGGGGCAAATGGTGAACTGTTGCTGCAAAGCAAAGATCTGATCTCTGCTGCCAAGGCTGATGTATGGAAGCAGATCCCACAATCAGGCTGTGATGCTGACTGATCCTATTATTTCATTTCGCTTTCTGTCCCATGTGACATCAGGTGTTGCTGTTATTTTTCTTTGCAGCTCATATTTCCCTGGCTGGTGGAAACACAGGAGGCGTAAAATGTCATTTGCTTTTGGGGATACTTAGCTGCTACAAGAGGAAGCAATCAGGTCAGGGAAATAGCATGAGCCAAGCTGTCATAGGGAGAGAGACAAGAAGCAATTCTGAGTGGTTCTGTCACAATCCATGATGCTTTTATAGTATGCAGAATCTCCTGAGACAGTGAACTGAAAGATGTTGGCCAGTAGGGATTACTGACTCTTAAAATACATTGCGAGAACTCTGCGCAAGGTGAACTCTCCCTCCAGTGCCGTGGAAGGCAGGAGGACTGAGTGCCTCAAGCAGGAGTAATTGGCAATCCCTGGTGCTTAAAATGAAGTGGTGCCTTTGAAGCCAAGCACACCAAAGAATATCTCTGCATTTAATACCTCTCATCAGTCTCAACTGCAGTCCTCAAAATTTTGCTGTCAGTGGGAATATAATTTTCAGTTTACTTAACAGTGATGAAAAGAAGGCAATGATAGATTGTGTTTTGCCCTCCTTGTTGTCTGCTAATTCCTTATTTTGGAAGCACTTCTTTCCATGGGGCACACAGGGTTGTGTGAAGGGAATTGCTTGTGCTGGTGCATGATGGAGCAATCCTGGGCATGTCCAGCACCCAAATAACTGATTTTTAAAGCAGTCACGTGGAGGTGGATAGGTGGTGGCAGCTGCTGGGCCACAATGCCTTCCACAGGGAAACACTTCCAGGTTGTTTCTTTTCCTAATAAAAATCTCCTCTTTATCTGTTCTGCATTAAAACTTCAAGACTGCTGGAAAGCCAGACCCTTTCTGCTAAGGGAATTCTAGTTTAATCCCTGTCTTTACACAATGCATGGGCATTTAGTAACTTGTGAGATAACTTTTATATCCAAATTATTTGTACCTGAGTTTGCTCTATGATTTATTGTTCGATTTTGGCTTCCAAATAGTATTTCTTGGAGTTACAGCTGAATGGCATAACTTCCAAAGATGCACTCTGCATAGTAATCCACATTGGTTTTGTTTTGCTTTTCAGTGTTAAAAGAGGTTTACAGAGATGTAATTTTAGATGTGGGTGACTTCATCAGACTTGCATTGCTTCTGATTCTGGGTAGAGTCTCCTTGTCCATTCTACAATTACTCAACCACAGAGGATGAACCGACCCCATATTTTTTGTATTAAACTGAACACAAAAGGATCACAATCCAGATAAAGTTGTTCAATACATCTCCTATTTCATTCAGCTTGGCTTCTTACTAAAAGTAATGACAATATGTACACAACACTGTTAAATTTCAGGTGCTTTATTTTACTTAAAAACAACTTGAGTTATCCCTTAAAAAAAGAAAAAATATTTCTCCAATCAATATTTGGAGGTTTAGAATGCTTATTAGCCTTTGAGTAACTTTTCCCATTTAAGAACAGGACACTACATAATGGACATAATGCTGTTGCAGGCTTTTTTGAAGAAAAGGAAAATGGAGCTGTGATTTCAAGGCCCTTGAAAATAGGGGACTTCTCATGGCTTAATTCCTAAAAAAGGCACATGCAGTAAAGTCCATGGAGTTTTTTATTACTGCCTCTAAAGAGAAGAAACTTAAAAGACAGACATTCAATGCTGCTTCTTGAGAAAGAAGATATTGATCCTGGAGATATTTCCATTATCTTTTCATTGTCATGAAAAATCACTAGGTCTGCATGGCCACTATCAGATCCAGCTTGCTATATAGTAAATATCCCCCTTGGAGCAGTTGAATTTACTCCAGCAGGAAGTGTGGAGGATGACCTGGAGAGCATGTCTTGGGCTGCCCCTCTGCCTGTGGTCAGTTGCGCCCAGTACATCCCTGGCTGACTCTTGCCTCACTCCCTACAAAAACCCACAGCAAAGGAGATGTACCAGTGAAGTCCAGTGGCTCAGCTGGAAGGTTTTTCTGGTATCTGACCTACAGTCTCTTTCCTCCATAAACTCATTCCATGTTGTCCCTTCCCCTTTGGATAGGGGAGAACAATTTCTTACCTGTTCCTCCAGTAGCTTTTAATAAGGTGCGAACTGTTACCTGCCCTGTTTGAGAAAATATTCTCAACCCTGGAAAACCTCAAATTTTTGCTAGTTCCTTAGAAATATCTTTTAAATTTAAGTACAGAGTAATCAAACTACTGAAAACAGGCAGATCTGGAAAGATGAAGTAACTTATATGAGAAAACAAAAGTTGAATTGGCAAATAGTGCAGCAACGCTAAGCAAGTGCTTAAACTAAGGAATAGTTATATACAAACTTTCCAAGAGTATGTTGAGGCTGGAAATCAGAGCATGGGTTTTAGTCATCACACAAACCAGATTCTAGAGCAGCCTTTCAGTACAGAGAAAAAAAGCCCAACTAATTTTTAGGAGGAGCTAGATGAGTTTCAGAAAGAGATGGCATGATGTAATTATTTGTGAGGGTAGAGAAAACTTAATAGTCTGGGCAGTCCCTTCCAAATCTTCTGTTTCAGCTGAAGTACCTTGTTCAAAAGTCTCCTTAGCCAGCATGTCTCTTGGAAAGATGGAGTATCTTATCCTGGGATCCAAAATATCAACTGAAAAATTTAACAGCGAATAATTTTGTTCTTACTTCTCACTTGGTCTAAATTTTCACTGACATCAGAGGGAGTTGTGCTGAGTGAGAGTATCTGAATGCATTTCCACATAATAAGTTCATGCCTCACTGTGACTGGATTTTCGCTGTACACAAAAATAAATTCAAAACTGATTTTGGGGAGATGAAAAGAATGTCAGATGTAATTGCTTTATTAATGCAAGCAGCAGTCACATCCTCTAAGTGTGTTGTGCTGGCAAATTTTCTCCAATGATATGGGTTTGCTGTGTCATTGGGAGGCCAAAATTTTCAATAGCCGTGTTAGTGGTGACCCATAAGGCTAATGAGAAAAGCTTTAGCAATGAGCATTTTCCTACATGCATGAGCATCATTTGTATTTTCCGGGTTGTGCTTATCAAGGCATTATTACTTTTATTCTAATTTGTTTTGGCTTGGGTTTTCATTTTTGGAGGTTTTTAAAAAAATTTGTTGTCATTAAGAAAAAGAAAATTTAAATAGCTGCTGTCCTCTGCATTGTACTTTAAATTTCTTATTTCACCAAGGATTGAAATCAAAATGAATCTTTCTAGGTTTATATCATATCAGGATACTAAAGGATCATTTGAAAGTAGGTCCACTCTGAAAGCTGGAAAACTTTCCCCACATAATTTGGACAGAAATTTTATTAAAATTCAAAACTAACCTGAAAAAATGTTAATTATCAAATTTTCTTAATAATCCTTCCTCTAGGATTGGTCTAAATGCCAAAACATGAAAGGGACATCTGCAAGTATTGCAACTTGAGCTTATCAACAAGATAAAAATAAAGTTTGTCTGCTTTGGTGAAGATTTAGGTTATTTTGACTACTTTCCCTAAGCATTCATCTGAATGCACAACAGAAGTTCTAGTCACCTAGGGGACTTATATTTCAGAATTTGTCCCAGTATGTCACTATGAAGAAGCATATGATGAACATTTAAAACACTTCATATTGCAATAAATGCAAAACTGAGCAGAGATCATTTATACATTATGTATGGTAATGCCTCAGGAATATCATTCTGGAAGAAAGTCAGAAAGGAGTGCAGGAGAATACTAAAAAATCTTTCCAGATTAAATTCGACTTTTTCACTTGCAGGAGACACCTCCTACTGAGGTGAGCAATCTCATCACATCATTACATTTCTATTTCTGCCATTCCTTAAGTGCGCGTGTGGTTGGATTAAGCCATCTCCCCCTGTTCTATATTTATGTGTTAAACCTTTGGTCATATTTTTTGAGCGAAAGCTACAGATGAGTCTGTGTGTGGGGAGGGGTGGGCAGTTGATTCTGTGAGATCTGAGACTATTTTCTCTCTTTCTGTCTGTAGTCCTACCAGTAGGACAACAGAGGGAGCTGCCACACACTTCACGTGAACTTTCTGCAGACTTCTGAAAGTTTCACTCTTTTCCTTTAGTTGACTCCTACCTTCAGAACTTTTCAATTCAGATATTTCTGAAAGGAAAAAAAAAGTCACAAAGGTGAATTGTTTGAATATTGTTAAGATTGCTACTTATCAATCTTACCATCTGGTAAGCTTTCATCTTTCCTACAGAACACAAGCACAATAAAGCAAGCAAAGAACATCATCTGTTGTTTCTTGCCTATATAAACCGATGTTAACCATGTCTCCCTGTCCTCAGATGCTCAAATAGTCAGGCTTTGTGTCCAGCTGTAACAGCAAAATAATTAAATTATATCAGGACACATAAAGAAAAGGGGGTGGTCGAGAACCTGTACAAATCCATACTAGGAAAAATGAACAAGCCAGGTTTTTATTAATTGATATACTTGTGGATTTTTATTTAAAGGTGATCACAACATGTTGTTCATCCATACACTGCCACCTCTATCTTTTTAGCAACTAATTTCTGTCGACATTTTAAGCCTACTTAAAGGAGTAGCAGAAATGTCAATTAAAATGTCACCTGTCAGCAGTGACAGGAAATTCCCACTTATTGAAACTTAGTGCTAAAACTTTGTTTTGTTATTAACATTTGGTATTCCTAACTTTGCCTCGCTTCAAGCTCAGATGCGTGGGTTCATTCTGGAAATAGCCTAATGGATAGGAATTGTGATCAACCATTGTTGATTTTCTCCCATTTAATAAAAGGGAAACCGGGCTCTTTTAAATGATTCCATTAGAGGAAGACTGAGTGTGAGTCATTCTGCTCTCTTCACTCAGCCCTGCCAGCTCTCCACTGCACAGAGGCTCAGTTTCCCCAGAACTCTGCCAGCCAGCACCTCTTCTGCTGAGGAAAGAGGAGAGTCCAGGCAGCTGATCAGCTGAGGGAGCTTAGACTGCAGCATCCAAGGAGGATGGAGAGCTGAGAGTTCAGCTTCATCAAATAAAGAAAAGGAAGGTGACACCTCCTGTACATTTTGCAGCCAAGGGAGAACTGCTTTTCTACTTTTCCCCTTACATTGCTAACTCTGGATCAATTTTTAATTTGCTCAGTATTCCTATTTCTTGCTGTCTATGAAGTCATGTCAGTCAGTCTATAAAGAATAGTGAATTCATATCTCTCATTTGTTTCACCCCTTTCACCTATCTGAATTTGAGAAACGCACTATAGAGGAACAGATTACTTTCATATTATTTTTCATTTCTGTGGAAAATGCGTATTTTATGATTGGCGTTTGGCCAGCCCTAGACCCACCACATTGTTATAAACAAGTTTATAGGTAAACTCAGTTAATCAATAGTTACCATGTTTGTTAATTGTTAAAGGTTAATGACCAGGTTAAATACATCGATTCTGTTGATTACTGGTATTGTTAACCACCCTACCCAACAGTCCCTTCCCTGTACCCTTTTTTTATCCATCGAGTTTTACCTCTTCTGCTTCTCAAAATGGCCCTAGCTATAAAGAAGAAGGTAACATCACAGGCATATATGCAAATTAAGAGACATCCAGTAACATGTAAAGGAATAACACCCTAGAAAAGACAAGCCAACATGCAATTCAAGAGACTGAGTGATCTGTTCTGCTTGAGAACTGTTCTCCTATTCCATCAGCATGATTCCAGTTATCACCATAACCCGACAAGACCTGGGCCAGGGTGAGGACCTTAGACAATGAACCCAAAAGTGTCTTCCTGGGCACGTTCATGAGGATGGAAGCCCCAGCTCTGCTATATAGCAAAGCTGCCTACCTCCTCCTCCTCCATGTCGCCAAAGGGAGCAGTGGCAGTGTGCCTGACCCCTCAGGCCCCCACCCAGAGCTGATTTCACAATAAAGGTGTGAAAAAAAGGAGCCAATTTTATTTCGACATTATTTAGTGCATGAGCCAGGAAATCTCAAATTGCCAAACAAAACCACTACAAGAAATGACTCTTTGCTTAATTACCTTGAGATAGCTAACTGCAAGAAGGCCAGGGATGAAGAGGCAACAGCAGCATCTCTTGGAGTGCTTTAGGAAGTGTGCACAGCATGAGGGGGTCCTTCTGGGAATGGCAGAGCACTCCAAGGTCCATGACGGCCATCACAATTGTCATATAATGCACATTTTAGTATTCCCTTAATTACACTCAATTCAGTGGCTATTTAATTAACTATTTGCTTGAGAGACATCATAATGCTTCTGCAAATGGAGTAAGTAGGTGATATGGGAACTCTTAAAAGTGCACTATGGGGTTTTATATATAAATACACATTATAGGTATACACACATGTATATGAGGAATTCATCAGCAAGGAGATAGGTATGCAGAATCTCTAGGAAATGTTTATGGTGCCAAACTCTGACCTATAAATTGTTGGATCGAAGGGTTGAGACTAAGGAGTTCCCTGCTCATTTTTCTCTAAATGCTAAGGAGGACTCTGCCACCTTTTTCTTAATGCTTGGGTACAGAAGCAACCGTTTGCATGAGGAAACAGATATTGGCTTTTGAAGTGGAAATTTATTTCAATATGTTTTGAATAAAATACTTCACTGTAAGAAAACTCTCCATTTTTTCCAGCTTGTTTTGCAGAAATATTCTCTTTAATATTCAGTGAAAAGTCAATTGTTTCAGTAGGGATTTTCATAGTCCTCGTTGTCAAAAGATTGCATTGTGCTCTAAAAATTACTTGAATGCTACTATTGTGGTTCAATTACTGCATAGGAAGTTGTGCAGAAAAAACCTGAAGCATTCACAAACCAGAGCATAACCAAATTTATGTGACTGATACAACAATTTCTTTTTTAACTTTCTCCCAATATTTTTAATCCCATATGGTAACTTTCTAATGTAAACAATATATACTAGTGTAATGTTTTCACAAGGTTGAATTTGTGCCCAATTTAAGAAGACTCAATATTTGTTAATAGAATCTATTGTTTGTTTGTCCTTCAGTCAGCTAAACAACCAGCCTGGAGCTGGATAAAAGCTTAAAGAGATAGAAGGAAATGAGCAAAACAGTATGAAAAAATAAACACAGGAAAATTTAGAATAACTCCATTAGTAACACAAGGCATACAGAATTGGGGTTTTCTTTGATTCACTGCTGAAGCCCTGAAGCAGCAGTAAAATGGGAGAGCAGTCATGACATTGCTGTGCTGAAACTGGATTTGAGAGCAGTGTCCTTTCCATCGTCCTTCCAGGGTGTGAGGCATCAGCTGCTACTGAGCATTTCCAGCCACTGGAACAAGTCACCTCCCAGTTTAACTTCTGTGGTTTATTCCCTGCTCCTCATAGTCTACTGCTGCTCTGCAGTCAAGACCTAGAATGTTCTTAAGCAGAGCTGATCTGGACTTTGCCAAAAAGTCTGCACTATTGTCAGAAAGTCGCTTTGACTTTTGTCTTTTAGCAGTCCAGCGCTGCAATTTCCTCAAATTTTTTGCCATTGTATTGATTTCAAAATATTTTAATATGTTCTCAAAATCAAAATAGTCAATGTGTTGGAGAGTAGCATTTATAAGGTCATTGTTTCAATGTGTCTGGAGCAATGAAATTGTCTGGAACAAACTGCTTGTCAAGGGCATAAATTAAATAAGCTGCAAACTACTTTCACTTAGGAGTCTTCTGGCTTCAGCCATCACTCAATTTTAGCTTTTTGAACCATGCAGCTCCAATCATTTACACATTTAACTCTCAACCTGTTCTATAGTGCTTACTGGGTGCTAAATATTTTTAATTGTCTATTCCTATTTAATTTAATTTAAAAAAATAAGTTAGAGGATGTGCTGTCAATTTGTTTCTTCTCTCAAATATTATTTACTATTTACTCTATGGCTGGTGTTTGAAATTGATACAAACAGTCAGTACGTTAAGCTGTAGTATCTCATTAGCTGCTCTGTGTTAATTGCAGGTGTAGGTACTACTCCTGCCCTCAGTGATTGTCAGATTAGTGCTGGGCAACAAATGAGTTTTCCTGGGTGGTATAAATTTGTTTACATTCTGTGTAGGTTCTAGGAAACCAAATAAACTTATATGTGTCCCATTTTTCCTCACCATTATCTCTCTCTACCTCTGTACTGTGTACCTAAGCACACAGTTTCTGATTAAAAAATTCCTTCATTTGGTAAAAATTTCTGTGCATCCAAGAATTCAGGGCTATTTTTTTGCTTTACCTCATTTAATGGCATTGTGGTGCCTTTGTAGTTTGTATGCTAACTCAGTGTTGTAGTTAATTTTAATTTTGAAAAGAACATTTTTTACTGAAACACCTACATTTTCACTGCAGTAGCTCCAATGAAAGGCATTTCAAGCCATCCCAGGGAAAGAAAATGGGAAATGAAAAGAGAAGTTATAGACTTAGACATTATCTTTAGTTCACTGACAAGGAGTTCTTTAATGTTGAGTTGTGTTCATAAATGAGATGTGAAAGATGTTTCATGAATAAAAGATACATAAATATTCAGATGAATTTGGATGGTAAGTTTTTCAAACATCGGTACGTGTTTTGATTTTGTTTAGAGCTGACTATGGTACAGTGATTATAATAGAGCTCTGCTATTGCATTAGATGGAAAGTCCAGTAGAAAACGTGGAATGAAAGAGGAAGTAATCTTTAATCCAAGTTTAAAGTTCAAACAGTAGTTGATAATATTTTTAACTTAACTCTGTTATATAAGAAATAGTAGGTTTTCTTCCAAATTGTTAACAAAGAAATCTGAAGGGAGATGCAGTAAACCGGATGGAAGGTTTTACCAGCGAGTCAGCAACTCTGCCATAATTAACCAAAATGTTGCCACATTTGGAGGTGCATTTTCCCAGAACAGAGCACTGTTCTGGCAAACAGTGTGTGTATTTTCATGCATATAGGCCCATGGAGTGCAGTGCAGTGGGTTCTGGCAGAACCTCACCTGCACGGTGCAAAGCTCCTGATGTATTTCAAAAGAGCTGAACTTATCTATGTAAGAAGCAAGGTTTTTCCCTAAAACCTCAGCCTTTTGCTATGGCTTAAGTGGAAAAATCCTCTACCCCCACATAGCAGCAATAAGCACTTGTGTGCTATGAGAGCTGTCTCATGTGGGATAAATAAGTGAACTAGATCATTTCCACAATATCATACATGACTAAAAATATAATGTCTCTTGAATGGAGCTGCTTTTAAGTCCCTGTGATACAAGTACAGAAAATTCAGTGCTTTGAGATAGCCTGAATTAAGTGGGTGAAAAAAGTGGAGAAGGTTCATGTGAGAGGGGCTGTGGTGACTGAGGAGAATGGCTGTGGCCTCCAAGCCATGCAAATTTCCATGGTCACTCAAGACAGAGGGTGGCAAATGATGGAACAGCACAAGCAGAGAAATGTGCCTTTTAGATGTGAAACCTGAAAGAAATATGCAATATGTGTTTTTAATGACACTACACAGGCAAAGATTTTAAAAATCCAAAGAAGCTGTTTTCTTAAGAAGCGGTACAAGAAATTCTTAGACAAGAGGAAATTACATTATTGGATTTGTCTATCAATCTTCTTTACTTCTAGCTTCGTGTGTGAGTCAAAGCAAAGATTTTTATTCATCTCTTCACACTTCTGCTTGTTCTTAGTGGCCAGCAGGTCACCAAGACAGCCCCTGTGCAAAGCCAAGGCAGAAACTGTACAGTATTATACATTCTGCTCAGGATCAGCAGTGCCATGTTCCCCCCTGAAATGTCTTTTCAGAACTATCAGATTTGAGTCCTTGCCATGGAGCTTCAGACAGAGTGTGTTACTGCCAAAGACAATTCCAAAAATAAAATTAGACATATGGTACTCAGTAATAATGAATGATCATCCAGGATTTCAATTTGGTTTCAGTAAGTGCTCAGGAATCTGGGTGTTTATCTAAAATGGAATTAAGCAGATCAAAAATGGGCTGGAAATTTTCCCCAGATGAACTGTATCAGATACTTTTAATCTTTCTTGGGCTCGCTAGGAAGAGTCATCTTTTATTCTGCAGTCTTAAATAATTATCAGCCCGTGTTTTGGTCTTCCCTTCCTTCTATTGAACTTCGAGCAAGTTACTGTTTTATTCTCTGCTCCTCATCAATTTTTAACAGGTAATACATCCTTTGGTTCATGGGATCACTGTTAAAGATAAGCCTCCTAAAATTTCTGAGCAGCAAAGTACTACAGTTATGTAGAAGAGTTGGACATTCATCTCAGATTTCATCTGAGTTCCTGTGAGAATGTTAGTTTTACTATTACCTTTGGGGTTAAAATTCTAACTTTTCAAAGATTTTGATGATGGGCAGTGAAGGGAAAGAAACGGAAAGAAAATAAATGGACTAGCTTCTGTTTAAGCTTATGGGATCCTATGGTTTATTCATGACCAGCCCTTATTTAATCTAAATTAGCTCTTTCATCCCAAAACTTTAGCGAATATCAATCTAGTAATTTTAAAATCTGTTTTGTTACCTTCTTGTACTGCATCAGTACCATCTGTACTCGATATTGTTGTTTACCTCAGCAATGCCCATGTGCACGAGCATGTGTGCCAAACAGAATTTAATTTTGGACCACTGAGTATGCCTTTATAATAATAAATGTTATGCAATATGTTGCATTTTCACAAATATGGAAACCAAAACACATTTTGGGAGTGGAAGTAAAGGGATGAAAAACCCATCAGATCAACATAATTTTAGTTTTTTTCATTATGTATGACAGGAATTGTTAATAAATAATAAAACCAAAGTACGTTGAAACATACAGTTTTACATTCAGGGTGCATCAAAAGAACAAACTGAAACAGACTAAAAATTATCAGCAAACTTGAAGTGAGCAGCTTGTCCACTGCATACAGCAAAGCATAACTGATGGATAAGCTGATGGAGGCAGAAAAAAAAAAGCCATGAGGGACAGTTATTAGAAATCTAACTTGACTTTGGAAACAAAACTGGTGTGAGCAGGTTCACAATCATAGCACATATTCTGCATTAGAAAAGCAACTGGAAAACCTGATGAAGGCCAATAGAGGTCACTGGTAGCAATTAAAATGATCTTTTGGAGTAGTAAGTACAAATATGTGTGTGAGTAGAACTTCTGTACAGTAATGTGTTGTTTTCCTGGAGTGACAGTGCAGAATTAACATATGAGGAGAGCCTGGCTCCTTGCTCTGTAACTGCACTGCCAGAACCTTGGGGCTGGTGGATGAACAGTTGTGAAGACTATTTCTTTGCCACTTCTGTCATGTGAATTTTAGACATGAACTAATAAATCTTGAACACATACACCAGACAGTAATTATTTTGGTTGTTGCTGTTGTTTTTCTGTCATATCTGGTGAAAACATGCTCTGAAAAAATTCCAAAATGCCTCAAGACTCATGCTTTGGGCTGTGGTAGATAAGTGAAATATATGATATCTTCAGTGCCGACACTTTCTAATGCTTGTCTCTAAATAAAATGAATTAAAATTGACCTCTGTAAATCCTCCTTTACATTACTTGTTCTGGAAGAATCTGTCAGTTTACAAAAGTCTTTTTATTTTTGTCCTTTCTTCCTTCTTTTTTTTTCTTTAATTTTTTAATGAGATACATGAAGAGGTTTGCTTTGTATCTATGGTTAACATGACAATGTTTTTGGAAGAATAATTATCACTTGGTAACTGACAATTAAAACAAGCAATTAGGTAAAAAATTCCTGAAATATCTTTATTGTGTTTTTATATTATACTTTTTACTTGAAATACCTAGGTTTAGTGTCTGGATCCATAATTTTATTTTGAGAAATATACAAAAGGTGGATGAATGGTGTTTGTTTGGTTTGGTTTTGTTGGGTTTTTTTAACTGATTTTCTTATGCATACAGCCTTTGGAAATGAAGAAGCATCATTTTTTATTTTTTAAACAGTTTTGTGTAACTGTGCCTTTTTTCCTGTCTCTTTAACAGGGTAAGAGTTTATTGCCAATAAAACTCTGAATAGGTGTAAGAGAAGCTGGCTTTTAAGACACGTGTGTTAGGATAAAATAACTATGTTAGGATAAGATAACGATGCCACGGGATTTATTGGCATAATTCAGGCAGATGTTTTCAGAATTGCAATCATATGAAATTCCTGTAAAGCAATAAGCATTTATTAAATTGGACAGCGAACAATGAATGTGACATATGCAGTGTAAAGGGAAATTAGTGAGAAATTAATTCACTTCCCATTTCTCAGCAATGAGCAAATTCTATTAACTTATATAATCACACAGACTAAAACTCAGTGCTCTTTTAAGTACTGATTTGCTGTTTGAAAGTGAAATTAACTGCATCTGACCAGACTGAAATCGACTTAGGTGAAATCTGCCCATCACTGCAGTGAGTGGATGCTTCATAATACCTCAGTAGGTGACCAAAACTTTGCTGTCCTTTGTGGATGGCCTGTTGTGGTGAGATGAGCATCCATGAGAAGCAGTCCATGCACCAAACCAACAGCCTGTCACAGAAGTGAGGTTTGGACAGGAGAATGATCTGGGATCAGCCATACCTCCTAAACTTGTGTTTTGTCCATTAAAACAGAGCTGCAATCTCTTGGAAATTGAGAATGGAGTGGATATTTCAGCCTGGGGTATTCACAGGGCACAGCAACACGAGTCCCATGTCTTCCTCCTGAGGAGTGACAGCACAGTGCATGCTCTGCCTGCTTTGCACTGACAGGGATTTTTAACTTTCAGTGTCCTACTGGGCAACAGGCATGAGCTGCAGACTCACATGACTTGCATTTCCTTTATTGTTATATTCAAGAGGAAGCAAAGAATTTTAGCCTGTGTCTCATTTGTCAGAGATCACAGGATTCATGGTTTTTAACCTTTCTATGGATCGTGAGATTTAGTTCACTTTGTAAGCTTACTGTGGCTTTTCACTCAGAAGTTTATTTTCAGTTATAGTAACCCATGGTGATGCAAATCTCATTGTCTCTGCAGCTAATTTGTTTTGGTATTGTATATTTCCAGTACAGACATAGAATCTTGTGGCAAATCTTGTGTCTTGCGCCTGTTCCTTGTGTGTAGAGGATACATCAACATTTCTGGTACTTGGTTATTCAAAAAATCCCCCAACCAGTCCTGGAGTGGAAAGGGTAAATGGGCAAACAGGTAAATTGGCAAACAAAAATGCATATTCCAGGGATGTAGAGTGTAGTTCAAGCAGTGGAGCTTTTATTTACATTCCTATTGCACTCCATCAGTTAAAAGCTGAGCTTTAAAATTTTCTATTAAGGTGAGATTCCGGGGTTGTACAAACACGCTCTCACTGGGGAAATTACAGAAACAGCCAATAGATTATTTGAATGCTGTCTTTAAAACTACCAGGGACAGCTGTACTCCCAGTTTCTGTGTAGAAGCAGATCTCCAGTATCAGCCCTTGGCTAACAAACTTCATCACTGTCTCTTTCCAAGATTAGACAGAATAGAGTTTTCTCGGGATGGTGAGAGCGCAGTTTGTGCAGAAGAGCAGCATCTGGCTGGATTGTGAGCTAAGTGAGCAGCACTGAAGCACAACTCTGTGTGGATCTGATGGCACTTGCCACAAGGAAAGGGCATACCCACTGCACCTGATGCTGGAAGAAACAAGTCAGGGGAATAAGGGCAAAGATTAGTGCTAGAAATGATTTATTTAGGCTCATCTGGAATCTAGTTCGTTCCAGCCCACCCATTGAGATCTACCTAGAGTTGATAGGTTTTTGTTGTTCTATTGGAAACGCCACATTTTAGAAGTAATTTTATGACTGTGGGAAATGCAATCACTGGGTTGATAGCTAAGAATTTCCTAAGATGCATTTCAACGCTCGTGATTGTATAGTTGGGTTTTTTACAAAATTTCATGAATCAGTATTCTAGCAAGCAAGAAATGTCTGCTGTTCAGGATTGCAAATAAACACTCCAGCTTTCAAGCAAATAGAGAATGGACCATGAGGAATTTGTTAAAAAAGATGTAAGTGGTTCACTGCAAAATTTTTCTACTGATTGCTTCTGCTGTTATGAGAAGCTTCTCATTTGTTGAAATGGTAAAAAGCACAGAAGAACTTCTGGATAAAATGTTTTCTTGGGTATGTACCATAACTTCTACAGATGAGGTAGGAGGAGCAAGAGTAATTATTCCAAAAGTGACCCCTTGGAAAAGCCTTTGCTGTGTCTTACTCAGGCCATCTGACAGTTTGGTGATGTGGTCTCAGATCTCACTGAGCCTTTACAAACCAACCCACTCGTTCAAGGAGAGCACTGGCTGGTGTTCAAGACACCAAAATAGGTAAAGTCTCTACATGTCAGCTTGAGAGCTTTTGCAGTCAAGTTGTTGGCGACTGCATTAATAGTTTTGATAACTTCTGTAAAAAACAGCACTAACCAGGAGCTCAGGTTTTCTTATGCTGAACCAAACCAACCAGGAAACATCATTGCCTTCCATCTCCTCCAAATTCCCTTTTATCTGAAGCTCTCTTTCAATTACTCTCAGTGTGAGCAAGAGCAATGAACTCAAGGGATTAGTCACTTGTGTGTGAATGCATTTTGGATTTTTATTCAGACTCCTACATGAGGGATCTCTTTCAAATTCAGACATTCCTCTCAGCTCACATTATGAAATTTGTAAAGGCTTCTGGGATTTATACCAGCAGAAATATAGCTCATTTCCTTGTAATCTCCTAATGTAAAGGTTAAAGCAAAGGATAAAATCAAATTATGACACTTCAATAACAGTCATTGATTTGCAAATGTGAATATAGGACCCTGCTGATGAATATTGGTCTGGGTTTTTCTCTTTTGTGGCATTTTTCCCTGTTTGGCTGTTCTGATGTCCCATCAATAAGTGGTGCAATTCACAGAATCACAGAATGACTAGGTTGGAAGAGACCTTCAAGATCATAAAATCCAACCTATGCCCTAAACACCTTAACTAAATCATGGCACCAAGTGCCATATCCAGTGGGTTTTTTTGAACACATCCAGGGACGGTGACTCCACCACCTCCCCAGGCAGGCCATTCCAATATTTTATCACTCTTTCTGTGAAAAACTTCCTCCTAATATCCAACCTGTATTTCCCCTGACACAGCATGAAACTGTGACCTCTCATTCTGACATCTGTTGCCTGGAGAAAGAGACCAACCCCTCCTGACTACAAACACCTTTCAGGAAGTTGTAGAGCAATAAGGTGACCCCTGAGTCTCCTTTTCTCCAGGCTAAACAAACCCAGCTCCCTCAGTGGTTCCTCACAGGGCTTGTGTTCCAAGCCCCTCACCAGCTTCATTGCCCTCTTCTGGACACACTCAAGTGTCTAAACTTTTATTTCCCTTCCTAAACTGAGGGCCAGAGTGGACACAGCACCCATGATGTGACCTCACCAGTGCCAAGCACAGGGGAAGGACGTGTCACAGACATCTTTTATGAAAAATCCTTTCCTGAGGATTTTTCCTCCTGAGAAGCTGAGAGGCCTCAGGAACAAAATGTAAACAATGATTATCTGCTGCTGTGGGATGCAACAGGTGCATCTGTGATTGGTCTCATGTGGTTGTTTCTAATTAATGGCCAATGACAGTCAGCTGGCTCGTACTCTCTGTCTGAGCCACAAGCCTTTGTTATCATTTTATTTTCTATTCTTAGCTAGCCTTCTGATGAAATCCTTTCTTCTATTCTTTTAGTATAGTTTTAATATAATATATATCATAAAATAATAAATCAAGCCTTCTGAAACATGGAGTCAGATCCTCATCCCTTCCCTTATCCTCAGTCCCCTGTGAACACGGTCACAAGAATGACCTGCCTGCTCCTGCTGGCCACACTGTTCCTGATACAGGCCATGAGCCATTGGCCTTCTTGGCCACCAGGGCACACTGCTGGCTCATGTTCAGTCTGCAGTCAACCAGTATCCCCAGGTCCTTTTCTGCCTGGGCACTGTGCAGCCAGTACATAATTGCTGCTGAAATCTGCATCGCTTCTTTCCAGTATGGTCAACAGTAATGCAGAAGTATCAGCTAGAAAATTGGTCCTTAAGTAATAGTAGCAGAACTTGCAAAATGCAGCATTTATGAACTCTCAGCAACATTTTATTTTACAAAACATTTATTGTCTCATTATTTGCAAATATCCTCATGCCTCTAGAAATAATAAAAGAACAAGTGCCACTAGATGCAATATTTACACAAACCTGATATTCCTGTCTTATATTCATGTTTGCAGAATTCCTCAGCTATGTACTTTAAAACTTGGAGAATATTATTCAGACAAGTTTATTGAAACCACATATGGAACTTTTTGCCTGTGAAAATCATCAGACTATCACAAATTGAGGTGATAGTGCACCTACTTGGACATAAGGTGGCATCAGTTAGATCCTCTTTCATACACATTGAAACTTCAGCAGATGAGAAGTCTGTTGAGAAACAGCTTTTTCTCAAATTCCACTTGTGTGATACTTGCCAAGGTTATAGTTTTTCACATAGAAAAGGCTGAATTCAAGCGTATTTCAAAGGATATGACCCCATTAAATGGCAAAAAATAGGATCTGTTCCTCTGGAAAGAGGAAGCACAGGATGGCTGTGGCACTGACTCAGGGAAGTGGTAACCATGGTATGGGAAAAGGTAAAACTGATTAAGAACAGAGAGAAAAAATCCAATCACAAAGATAATTACTCTGATTCTATAGCTGAGCAATGCAAGATTGTTCTGAAAAATAAAAAAAAAATATGTGTAATATGAAAAACAGTATGGTCCAGTATAGACAACATAGAAACCATTAGTTAGTAAAAAGTACAAGCACAATCTGAAAGAAAAACGTCATGAAAATTATCTAAAAGACTGAGACAGGTAAAATTATTCTGCCTTTTCCTAAAAATGCTGCTTTTCCTGACACAATGACATCCAGAGGTCACTTCCATTTCTCATTTTCCAAATGGTCCCTCTTTCTGTGTTCTATGTGCTGCTGAGAGGGATCTGCTGCTTCTTACATTACCTATAGCTGGGAAAAAATATGTTGGGTGGGCAGCTACTGGGTGGATTTAGTATGTGCAGTAATTCAGTTAATTATCAAGGGATTTAGCTGGTATATGAGCTCACTGGTCATTGTCACTAGAATTCCCAATCCCCTCCAAAAGAGAGGAAAGGTGTCCTCCCTGATTTATGGCTTCTGTTTCTCACATTAAATGGATGCTCAAGCTGCAAGAGAGTAGTTCCTGTTGTCCTGTAGAGTTAAAAAGCCATTTTCTTTTTATTATCTACTCTCCCTTTAGTTGCAGAGTGGGTATTAGTTTATCCTTAATTTCCCCACACTTCTGCAGTTCTAAATTCTTGCCATGTAGCTTTTTTCTAACAGCTTGAGGCTGAATGTTCATAGGGAGGTAATCAGGTGCCATTGTTGAGTTGTAACTTGCTGTTCCAGAAGCAGCAAACTGCACCTTGATTCAGTTGTTGAGAGGAGGGCAGAGTTAAAATTCCGGGATTTATTGATTCATGCAGCTTTAAAGACAGATTTTAAATTAGTTCAGTTGCATTTCTGCCACCCTCTGGCCCAGACTCATGGAATACCTTATCCAGAGTTGCCCTGGCTCTGCTGCAATCTGGGGCTGCCCCAGAGCTGACTGGAGCTGTCTGTGTCCAGCTCAGGGCAGCCCTGCTGCCAGCTCCCTGCCACCCACACCAGTATGAACGTTATTTGACAAGATGAATAATCTTTGGGGTTTCTGAAATATTTGGTCTCGGGAGTTTTGCTGTTAATTGCAGCCCTGAGACACGTGAAAAGTCTCTGTTTCAGCCCGCACGTCCTAAGAACGAGCCAGAGGCCTTCAGTTTTGGTTCTTAAAGTTGTTTATTATATTTTATCTATAAAATTTTTCTCCTGTCCAGCCGAGGTCTGCTCAGCAGGGCAACCACGGGCACTCTCACCACCCCGGGGCAGTGTTGTCTTTTTATACTACAAACTACATATAACATGCTTACAATCACTTTCCAATACCTATCACCTATGTTAGACAGTGAGCTTCTACTCTAAACCAATCCCAAAGTGCCAACATCACAGCAGAAGATGGAAGTAGTGAAGAAGAAGAAAGGCTGGACATGCCCAAGTCCCTCCATCTTGTCCCCAAAACCCCCATTCTAAAAATCCCAAAATCTACCTTTTCACCCGGTGATAATTTTATTATTACACTATTTAAACTTCTGTGACTTTCAGGTCTTCATACAAAGCTCATACAAATTTGCTCCACGGGTCATAATCAAACCCACAGATGTTCTGGGCTGTGCCAGGGTCTCTGAGCCCCCCGGATGAGCTGTGGTTTCGCCCCTTCATCAGGCACTTGTCAATCCACTGCTTGTGTGAGTCCATCTGGGAATGAAGAAAAGGGTTCAGTGGGACCTTGTCTAATGTTTGTGTAGGATTTCTTGGACTGCACTCTAGCCTACTCGTTCTTGGAAATTAAGTTCGATAAGTAGAATATCTGACACATAAGTATGTAATGAAACTCCAAGTTTGGTTTGTGTGCTGTATCTGGCAGCTCCCAGCAGCACAGTGAGTGCCAGGGACAGAGCGAGGGCTGAGCAGCAGCAGGCAGCTGCCAGGCTCATCTCTCCAGCCCAGGTGCCACCAGTGCTCCAGCTGATGCCATCCTGGCAGCAACAGAGAATTCATCATCTGAAACTCACAGGAACATGAACTACTTCCGTCTCATTTTCAAGTTAATGTTTAAGTGTGCTAAAATAGTTGTCTGCCTTTGAGAAGCTCTCAAAGATGCGTAATCTATTTAAATCAGGGAAAGGAGTCCCAGATAATGTAAGAATTCTCAAAAAACAATCATTACACTTTCCAGCATTGTGTTTGATGAGTTTGGTGCCACATTATGCCATATCAACCACAGGAACGCCCAGACTGTCCATGAAATAACCAAGTGATGGGTTGCATATGTTCTGTGAAGTGACTGTAGTGAGGGAACAGGGATGCCTATGTCTGACAACATTTCTCATAAGCAATAACAGCTGCCAGATTGAGAGAAACCAGTGTGGATGCTGTGTGGCAGCTCAGCAACATTTGGAGTTGCAAACTCGGAAGATTAAAGATTGCTTTAGTAAAAAAAACCAGAGCTTTGCTTTAGCCAGTGGCATCCTGAAGTGATAACTGCTATTTGCAGGTGTACTGAGCGAGGGTTGAGTGGCTTGGGCTACACTTTTTCCTGGTTTTAGGAATATTAGTTATGGGTGTCCACAGAAGCTAGTGGATCTTTGAGAGATTAGCCTAAGGACAAAAATTTATTCCTCATGTTACAAAATCCAATTAAAATTTTGAAAGTCCATGAAAATACCGTTGGATAGCTATAAAACAGGAAGAATAATGGAGTGCAGGAAGTTTTTCTGGATTTCAAGGACTGCTTAGTGGTTTTTCACTACAAGTTAATTGGATTTCATGCTAAGACAGCACAGGGAGCCAAAGTTAGAAGCCAGGGCACTGGCAAGGAACTTCTGTTCTCACTGGAATACAGAGTCAGGCATTTTTTACTTTATTTTGGCCCTTCAGACCTTTAATGTCCTGATGTATCTTCATTTATAAATAATTTGCAGATAAAGATATCCAGGACTTCATTCTATGAACAGCAAAACTGGTGCTTCTATTTCAGGGTAACATATCTGAGTGTTAGGTTAAAAAGTTTCAGGTAGGTTGGATATTCAGGCAGTGAAGGTAATAGCCTGAGGTCTGTTGCCTCAGGTTTTATTACAAGGTCTGTTTTATTTTCTGTCTAATCTCTGACACTTACTTTGGAGGGTAATTTTGTAAGAAATATTCTATCTGGTTTAAATAGCTTACTAATTTAAGTTCACAAGAATCTCTGTTCCTATTTCTGTTCCTGTAAAAGGCCATGTAAAAGAAGAAGCAACACTGATTAGATCCAGAATTAAATGAACAGACTCTTTTTTAATAGGTTGGGTTTTTTTTTAGGGCAACAATGAGCAAAAGCTTAATGGCAAAGAGGTTTTCTAATAACTGTAGATCATCACAGCAATTTCAAGTCTGGGCTTTAGGTTCTGTTTCATTTGAAGTGACTTGGAAGATGAAATTATTTCACAGGTGTGAAACTGGCAAAATTGACTGATGAAGCACAAAGGTGTGGCAGTTTGCTGATAAATGACTGCTGGAGAGGAACCCTAGGTGACTCTTAAACTAGAAATTCCCTACTGCTCTGACCAACCAAATAGTCTCACACAGCTCTTAAATACACACTTCAGTCTTTTTCACGTGGGTAGAATCCAGCCCTTTATATCCTTAATGTACAACTTCTCTTCAAGAAGAATTCTTAGTTTATTTTACTGAAACTAAATTAGTTCCTCTGTAAGGAGCAGGAATCACCTTGCAGACAACCTAAAAGATGCAGTTTCATAGCATTCACATACCTCACACTCAAGACAAACAATGCTGTTGTCAATTTTTTTTTTTTTCTGCTTTGGGAGAAAAGTGTCAAAGTGTCTTTTCTACCACATTTAAGACCATCCAACCTGTGTTCCAGCTTTTGCTGGGACAAATTATGTACAAAAAAATTATATTTATAAATTTCTGCTTTTGTGTTGTCCTAAAATTAATGAGGTCTCAAGTAGTAGAATACTGTGTGTGTGATTCTGTAGGAGGAAATCTTCAGCTCTCCAGTCTGATGCTGTAGATGGAGAGAGGGTTCTGTGTGTCTGGAAGGAGGGTCAGCTGGAGCATTTTGCACTGACTGTGAATCTGGTTCGGAATCCTTGCTTTCCTCTCTACCCCACAAGACAAATACCAAGACCGGCAAGAAAAATATAAAAAATTACCTTCCAAACCCACAACCAAAAATGCAGAAAACATCATCCCAGTTGTCTACTTAGTGTGGTGCTCTTTCAGGTTTGCCTCAAAATTTAAACTGCTTTGGACAAAATAGTGTGTCTGTGGCAGATTGTTGTGGACCACTTGTTGGCACCTATTTGGAGGAAAGTCACGGATTTCAAGTGCAAGTTTTATACACTTGAATTTTTTTAAAATTTGGGTCCTTTGGTTGCAATATTGATATATGTGACTTATAGCCACAAGAAATGTAGACAGGCTTCTCAAAACCCTGCATTTTTAAGTGTATGGTGGTGAAAATCACACAGTGTGCTGGGCCCATTAGCTCTGAGTTTTCCCAGTCTAGAGTTAGGTTTGCATAAATGTGTTTGGAATGGCTTATGTGAGAATGAGTCTGGAAAAATTACATTCTGACAATTTAATCAGTTGCAACAGATTTTGTTACAAATTTCAGTTGAGAAATGTGTTATTTCTGTAATTTTTACTGATCTTCCTAATGTCTGCACCAGGCCTTAGACTTTCAGAGAGAACCTGTATTTAAGCTAAGTCTCCGTAGCAGAAATTCAGCCCAAAGGAGTTTTTCATGGCCAAATTATAAAATGCTGTAAAATAAATTTCATTTTGAAAATGTGAATTCAGCCTTCAGTGGCACAGCACTTTGCTTTCCCCATCAATAACGTAGTGACCTATATGTGCAAAGTTTCTTAAAGTATTTCTTGAGGCAAGTTTTTTCTGCTCTGGGTAGGAAGGGATTTACTATTTTATGGAACCTACTTGGCTCCAGGAAAGTGTGTGATTAAAGACTTCTGTAACAATAGCAGATGCCCACAACTAGAGTTGATAAAATCAGGGAGTTTTTGAAGTCCATGTGGTTTAGTCACAGGCACACTTTTAATTGATGTCTGTACCCATATAGCTGAAGTCATCCTCTATGTATTTTTTCAGAATGGATCAGTGTGCTGACTGTAGGAAAAAAAAAATTCCGAATTATGTAAACAGTAATGTTTTCCTGAGACTTGCATAGAAGGTGAAAATTACTCTGTGATGAGATACATTCCATGGGAACAGGTCAGGCCAGAACAAATCTTTTCACATGGGATGTTTATGATTTGTTAAATCAGTAATTTTATTACTCAAGTTCATAAGGACTACTGGAAGCTAAAAAAATCTCCATACTCCCATATTCACTCAGTGTTGTATTATATAGCACCTTTTGTATGCAGTGGGAAATAAATGAATGCATTCATTGAAAGGAGCAAGGACCTTAAAGAAATCAAACTATTTTGTTTAAATTTAATACTTTTTTATCTGTTTTCTTTAAGACAAATATGAAAGAAAAGGATGCATGCCATAAATAGAGGAGGATATTTTGTAATGAGTCTTGGCAGCCAGATGTTTTGGCCTGTTTAGTTAGTTAGCTCAACTAGAAAAAAAATGATAAATCATGTCGAGATGAAGAAGTTCTTTTGCTGCTTCAAAATGGAAAGAAAATCTGATTTTAGAATGTCAGGTTCAGGATTTATGAGTAGGAGTCACATAATCAGTCACTCAGAATGAATAGTATTATTTAAGATGTATTTTCAGGCAGACAAGCTGAAAATATTTCTATGTACAATGCCAAGTCAGTTTACTCTATCTTTCACATCTAAATTGCTTTTTCACCCTATGCAGATGGAAACACACACATAAACACAGACACACAGTTTGTTAGTGCTGAGTTCCCTTATGAATTAGTTATAAACTCTGACAACAGCGCACTACAGCAGGAGGGGAGGGAGTCTGAAGTTTTATCTGTAGTATCTTACCTTGCAGAACCACAATGAAACCTATTCTAGAATTTCCCTAAATGGGATTTAGTAGAGTTAACACTTAGAGGGGGACCAGCTACAAGGAATGGGCCCTAAAAATGGGCCTGTATTGAGTCTATCCTTCAATTATTTAGGAATTTAGACTTCCATGAGAGGGCAGAAAGAACTGGGAAACACCTAATTAGGGAGATGTCTTTCTTCAGATATGCCAAGGTAACATTTGGGGTTTAATGAAGGGATTTTCCTTAATTTTGTCTTTTGCACATAGAGGTCATGGCCTCTATACTGCAGTATAGTAAATGAAATGCATGCAGTGAAGTAAATATGTAAATAACTACTACAATAGCTGCAAACTGTAAATTGCATACTTGATCCTTTAATAGGTCATAGTGTGTCAGGCTACTGGAGTGTCTAACTTTCTGATCTTTCAGAGCATTCTTACGCTGTTTTTCCCTTATCCTTTCATCATTTCTTTTGACTTTTTGACATTGGAATTTTTTCCCGAAGTTCATACCCAGCTCTCTGCAATCGGAGGTCCAAAACACCAAAGTTTATGTTCTTTAGGAGGACAGGAATGACTATGAGCCAAACTAGTGCAAGAAATGCTATGCCAGCTCTAACTGTCTTCATCAAAAATCTGTTTCAAAAATGTCTTTCCAGCCTGCAGCTCTCAGTGTAACTGATCATGCAGAGATTTAAGGATAAATATAATCCTATGCAGATCCTCTGAAAGTCATTCTTGTAATGGCACTGGGCTGAAGGTGATCAGAAGCAGGAGAGTTGTGATGGGTTTTAGAAAAGTATGCATGGGGACACCTAGAAAAATTGCTGTCTTGTGTGAGTGGACACTTGATACGAGTCCCAAATTATGTAAAATAAGCCCAGACAGGGGAGCATATGAATTGGATCCCAATAAAAGACAAAATATTATGTGGGGTCACGTCCAGCTGGGATAAATAGTCGTTTTGCTTCAGCAGCAAATACAGAATGCATCAACCTGAGACCATGGGAAGCAGCATACTGAAAAAGGGACACCTAGCCAGGTCAACAGTGGGGTCATGGGAGTCAGTATGCTGACAGAACTCTCCTATATTTGGTCAGGTTTCTGGTTCTTGTTCTCAGTTGGTTCAGTACCTGATACAAATAAGGTCATGTTCTGAGCTCACGTTGGTGATTGGACCCTTCAGTCAGAAGACCCCTGTACCTTGTTGTGGTGTGACACCCCCTGGGTCTTTTGATCTTGTCACCGAGCTCTGTGGTTTTCCATGTTTGCTATTTTGTTATTAAAGTCTTTATTTCTTCGAGCAAGACCATCATTCCCGTCCCTTATTTTGCCAATTCCCCCCGGCCAAGCCAAACAAGGGGTCACAGCAAGTGCAAGATGGGATAAGAAAGCAAGGAGCGGGACAAAGACTAGGTTTGGGAACAGCAGATACATGTTTGGTTTTTTATTTAAGGACTCTTCTGTTCAGAGGACCTTACCTGAGCAGTAGTCATGCCTTCAGATGGACACACACCAATTCTTCTGAAAAGTGGTGAAGAAATTCCTGCTACAGGTTGGAGAACACTGTAAACCCATACCCAGATAAGACTCAGCACGTCAAGGAAAAGTGGGAGGTGGAATCTTGGGGTGTCATGTCAGACACCTCAAAGTGCTATCACTGCCTCCTCTTCATGTGGGCAGCAATGGGGAAAGAATCTGATGAAATTACTGAAGCGATGCCTTAGCAGCTGCCAATGCACCTATTCTAAGCTACAGCTATGGGTGGATCCATAAAACATTGCCACTTCCAGAGTGAAAAAATTCCAGAGTAAAACTCACTACTTTTTTTCTTCCTGAAATGGGATTCAGCACGCAAGGAACATAATTACACGGCCACAGGAAATCTTTTTTTCTGTCCATATGTCTCCATGCTGCTCTGGACCACTATTTCCCTCCCTGCCTCTGTGCTCTTCTGTATCCCTCTGCACCAATACTATTTCTACACCTGCAGTTTGTGAGAGTGGGCTGTAGGTCACACGAATTGCCTTGGCACATTTGATTGCTCCATTTCTTCCTACTGCTTCTCTGCAAGCAGAATTTCCATCTTGCTCTCCTTGCAATAAAAGAGCGATCCCTCATTTCAAAATTAGTCAGGCACTGTTAAACTTTTTGGCAGATGCACAGATCTCATGGTCAAAATTTAGTATCATCTTGCCAAAATTTTAATTTATACAGAGCTGTGGGCTCAAATACATGCACAAGCTGCTTGAGAGCAAGTCTGCTCAACACCTGAGCTTCATACTCCTGCCTACTTCAAGGCCTATTCTGTTACTGAATTTTAAAGGTCAAATCTTTTTAGCCAGGTTCTCAAACTTTCACATTAATTTTGTGCTATTTTCCCTTTTACATTTATCAACATGTGTTTTTATGGATCTCATGTTACTGGATTGGTAAAAAAAACCTGCATATTTCTACAGGGAAGTAAAACTGTTCCAACACTGCAGAGTGCACCATAAAATCGGAGTTGTGTTTGAAGCCAACAACCTATAAACACAGTCTTGTTGGTTCTTTCTTTGGGAAGAGCAACAAGCAACAATCTCCACGTAAATCCTACTATTATATTATCTAAGGTAAACAGTCTGTGAAGCTTTAGAGCATCCTGTAGCTGTTGGCAGGACACCAACGCTAGAAAACACAGCTGCCAAGTCAGATGCAGTTTATTTAGGAGTTTGGAAGCATGAATGTGTGACAGCAGCATGATGTGGAAGCTCAGCCTGGGTTCATTTGTTCTAAGGGGCAGGGTAGCACCTTGACAGAACCTTCAGCTGTCTGCAGGACAGAGGCAGCAATCAAGAATGGGAGAGGAGGGGGGAAGGGGGAAGGAATTGCTGGATTTTGAAAGCCTTTTAACCTCTGACTTTGTGGAATCTCATTCAACTGGGATTCTTGCTTCACATGCGTTTTCAGAGGGCTTTGGCCACAAACCATGGCAGGCAGGGCACTGGTGGGAGGGGACACCTGACCAGGCCACAGTGGCAAGCGTGGGGACATGGGAATTAGCAGCATGCTAATAGAACCATCCTATATTTGGTCAAGTTTCCATTTCTCCTTCTTCATTGGTTCAGGACTTTCTTCTTACAAGGTCATGTTCTGAGTTCACCTTTGTGATTGGACCTTGTGCCCCTGTACCTGGCTGTGTTTGCCCCACCCAAGGGGTCCTTGGAATCTTGCCTCTGTAATCTGTGCCACATTTGTTATTTTCATTACTAAAGTTTTTATTTTCCAGGCTATTCCACCGTTCCTCATTATTAGCCAGCTCCTCCTGGCCAAGGCAAGCAGGGGGATCACAGTGGGCCTCCGAGCTCACATGACTTCAGAGAAGAATGTGTGTCAAATCTAATGAAACAAGGAGGCTGATCTGGAAGGGCCTAATGGTGACACTTTTATAAGACAGCAGACAAAGAATCTATCTTTGCTGGATGCAAGCTGACAGTAATTTCTCTTTTCACAAAAATGGCAACTTGCTCAAGAAGAAAAGAAAAATGGTGATGTGTAGTTATATGTGCATCAAATCTCCCTGACTCCTATGCCCATAAGACTGGAAAATGGTAATGCTGGTGGCTTTCCATCTTTTAAAACTTCTATCCATGCTCATTGCGTTTCCTTTTAAATTTGGAGTGACCCCTTTTACACCAGCCCTTCCCTACCATAAGTCAGCAGAGGGAAGACAATGTTACAGAATATACTGTCTGTTTCTAGCCAACTATACATTTTCTTAAAATGGAGGTATGTGTCAGTGCTTCCATTTCATTTTTTACTGGGCTGACAAAACTTAGTCAACATTGAATAAAATTTTGCCTATGATTAAATCTATTAGCATCAATATCCATATTGAAGTATGAGACTAGTTTCCCATGTAGTTCTGTATTCTACTAATTACTATAAAACCAGCAGATTCTTGCAATGTTGCCAAAATACCTGCTTTTAAAAGCTTAATAAGTGATGTTTTACATGGATTGGCAAAGGAAGATTACAATCTAATGTCACAAGTATGGAGAATACTGGGTCAGCATTGAAATATGCAAAATAGGTAAAATATTTAGAAAAAACATTTTCATTTGGTTGAAAAATTCTAAAAATAAAAATCATCAGAAAACACTGTTTTGTAAAACCTGAAACATGTCAGTCAATTTACTCAGTGATTTACTGTCCATGAATCCAACTCAAGGCCTTAAAAGGGACTCTGCATTTGTAGCTTATTTATTTGCCTAGAAATTCTCTGCAAACTTCAGAAATGAGTCTCTGTGAACAGGGTCAAGTTCTGAATAGTTTTGTGCTTACCACAGTTTTATTTTTATTAATAGCACAATGTCAAAGAGTGGTAAGAAAATTCCCTATGAACTCAAATCTCTTGAGGATCATGTGTTTTTGCTTTTTCTGCTCTAGGAACACAAGCTCATGCAATTCTATCTAGACATTAAAGGGAAATTGAGTGTGATTCATTTTAATTCTGGCTCCTAATTTTTAATAGGAGTTTAGAGACCTTTTCTAGATTAAAATAAAGTGAGGTGAAGACGGGAATGCTGAAGGGAGGTGTTGTCCTTCAAGATGCAAAGTGCTTTAAGTGTAGAAATGCTTTAGCCAGATTTAGTTCAAGGAGGACATTAAACAACTTAAGCTGACACTTAGGTTCTGGGAAGGTAAACCCCCCATCTCTGGAGATTATTTCACTTAACAGATGGCATTGTGATACAAGCAGTATTCGATAACTAAAGAATGCGCTGAGCCAGTCCAGGCTTCAAGGAAGGGCTTTGCGCTGGTGTTCTCTGCACTTTCAGCTGCTGGATGAGCTGTGCAGACACTTGTGAGGCTCCTCCTCCTGAAAGTGTGAGACACACATGGAGAAGCTGCTTTTACTAAGATTTATAAGGAATTAGTATTGATTTGGGTACTCCCCTGACTGCAGTTTCTGAGTTGTATTAGAGAAAGCTTAACCAAAGCCAAACAACAGAAGTCAAGTGTTATTGATACAAGAATCAAGAATGGGCTGCAGTACCTCAATTCTCAGAAAGAGAAATTGGAGAGGGACCAGAAGGCTGTAAGCCTTAAGCATGGCTCATACACATCTTCCAGTAAAAAATGTGATTTTTTTCTTATTTCTCTTGTAAGAGCAAACTGCAATATAAGTAGGATTCATCAGATGCTGCTGCTGCTGATTTACAGATATCTTTTCCTGAATACATATTTAGATCTTGAGGTGAAGATTTCATTTTTGCTTATTATACATTTTTATTAGGGCTACTGTTTGTGCTATAAAATATGCTCTGGTTTAGAATTATAGAATAATCTGCTTTGGAAGGTACCACCAAGGACTTTTAGTCCAATCTCATGCTCAGACCTAATACAGACCTAATAAGACCAAGCTGTGCAGGCACTTCTCTTGAAACCTCCAAGTTTTGGGAAAAGGTGTTGGAAAAGACAAAAGTTTGACAAGAAAGGTTCACAGATATGTATGCTTGGCAGAAAGCTCTCTGAATGTAGAACCTGAGAACAGAACACTTTCTAGATTAAAATAAAGTGAGGTGAAGACGGGAATGCTGAAGGGAGGTGTTGTCCTTCAAGATGCAAAGTGCTTTAAGTGTAGAAATGCTTTAGCCAGATTTAGTTCAAGGAGGACATTAAACAACTTAAGCTGACACTTAGGTTCTGGGAAGGTAAACCCCCCATCTCTGGAGATTATTTCACTTAACAGATGGCATTGTGATACAAGCAGTATTCGATAACTAAAGAATGCGCTGAGCCAGTCCAGGCTTCAAGGAAGGGCTTTGCGCTGGTGTTCTCTGCACTTTCAGCTGCTGGATGAGCTGTGCAGACACTTGTGAGGCTCCTCCTCCTGAAAGTGTGAGACACACATGGAGAAGCTGCTTTTACTAAGATTTATAAGGAATTAGTATTGATTTGGGTACTCCCCTGACTGCAGTTTCTGAGTTGTATTAGAGAAAGCTTAACCAAAGCCAAACAACAGAAGTCAAGTGTTATTGATACAAGAATCAAGAATGGGCTGCAGTACCTCAATTCTCAGAAAGAGAAATTGGAGAGGGACCAGAAGGCTGTAAGCCTTAAGCATGGCTCATACACATCTTCCAGTAAAAAATGTGATTTTTTTCTTATTTCTCTTGTAAGAGCAAACTGCAATATAAGTAGGATTCATCAGATGCTGCTGCTGCTGATTTACAGATATCTTTTCCTGAATACATATTTAGATCTTGAGGTGAAGATTTCATTTTTGCTTATTATACATTTTTATTAGGGCTACTGTTTGTGCTATAAAATATGCTCTGGTTTAGAATTATAGAATAATCTGCTTTGGAAGGTACCACCAAGGACTTTTAGTCCAATCTCATGCTCAGACCTAATACAGACCTAATAAGACCAAGCTGTGCAGGCACTTCTCTTGAAACCTCCAAGTTTTGGGAAAAGGTGTTGGAAAAGACAAAAGTTTGACAAGAAAGGTTCACAGATATGTATGCTTGGCAGAAAGCTCTCTGAATGTAGAACCTGAGAACAGAACAGAGATGGAAGCAGGTTTTGATATAGAAAAACAATAGATTTCTAAATTAACAATTGCTGAGCCAGTCGTTACTGGACAACTAAGAAAGCAAAGGTTAAGTCAAGTTGGAAGGAGGTTTTATGACTAGACCAAAGAATACAAACAAAAAGATGTTTTTACCAAGCAGAAATAGGTTCTAGGAAAAGCAGAAAGATACCACAGGCCAACAAGCATGCCAATGTGACAAGTAGAAATCAGGTCTAAGAATTTTCCCCTGCAAGAAAACTGAAAAACAACTTTAAGCTTAAACTGTAACATACTAACTCATGTGATTGGATAGTATTAACCATAATATGGTAATGATAGTAGTTATGATAGGTTGTAGGTAATAGTACAGGTATTGACTGGGTGTTATGTATTAAGATGCTCAGCAAAGAAAAATACGTAATGCAATGTAACCAAAACTGAAGCGTCTTCAGGCTTATCTGTAGTTGTAGCTGACAGCAGTAGGCATGGCTCTGTCACCCCAGACCCAAGACTGCTGTAAAATCTTCTATAAACAAACAGCATTTTGAAGAGCCCCGCCTCTCTCGTCTCAGGCTCTTACTAAAAGGTGTTAAGATAATTGAGAGGACAAGTTGTCCTCAATTCAGTGCACAGCTGTAATCAACTCTCAGGAGATCCTTATCTCCAAGACTTTAATAAGATGTGCTAAAAGAATGCAGCCTTTAAGTATGAGCACCAGTAAGAAAAAAAGGTATCAGATATCCTCTCAGTCAGAAGGCAGTTTGGAGTACTGGATCATTTGATTCTCTAGAAGATAAGCTTTAAGTATTTCATCTTTTATGTGAAAACTTTTTCTGTACACAGAGTGGCAGCGTGGATTGCAAAATTAACTGATGACAGGATGTTAGAGGTGAAAGATTTCTGAGTACTCACTGGCAGAGGCAGTATTTTACCCTAAAATGGCACAGTTCTTAGAGTGCTAGGTCTGACATGAAATTCTCACAATTTTCAGAGCTACAAAAAAAAATTACCTTGAACATATTGGAATGATGATGCAACTTTAAATGAAATCTGTATCTTTCTGCATTTGCCTCTAGGCTATGTTTGCATTTCCTTATTAGGCTATTTTTGCATTTCCTTGTTATTTGATTTCTCCTGGGTTAGCTTCATGACAGGAGGCAAATCAACCAAGAAAGCTGGCAATGGAAGTAAAGGAGTGCTACGAATTGACATTTCAGGATGTGGTGTCTTAGATTCTCAGTTTAAAACTGTTACAGTTTGCCTGGGTAGAGTTTCAATGACCAGACTATTTGAAAGTCAAGGAGTCTTGCATCTGGACTGAGGGCCTAAGGAATAGCCTGTAAATAAGAATCCATTCCCTGAATTTCCTCAGTAAATTGCCGCTTTTAATTTCAAGCGATTTCCTTCCACTTGGATCCACTGAAAGTTTGGAAAGCTGTTCTTACAAGGTTTGTTAGTAGCAGAAGTGTACCCGGAAAACCTTTATCTAACTTTTGAAGATCTGCCTTTGCAAAACTATTCAAGCTTTTTAAAGAATTGTCTTCCAAGATAAAACAGCAACAATAAAAGCAAAGTGAGAGACCTTGCTCCACAAAAGATAAACAAAGGAGTTTTTCAAGAATCCCAGTGAGTTGGCTCCTAAATCTCTTTCTGCTGTGATTTGTGGTCCTGAATCCAAACTTCTGAAAATCTCTTCTCTTCTATTACATCCATCATTTGTCATTTTTCCAACAGCAGAAAAAAATAAAAGGGAGAATCTTGTTATGGGAAATGAGTGTGCAGCTGCTGAGGCAAATGAAAGTAAAAGTGGATTTGGCTTTTTTTGGATAATATACCACCCATTCCCAATTGGAGGCTGAAACCTTGTAACACATATTTCAATGTATTTTCCATTACTTAATTATTTTTTTGTATAAATTAACTTTCTGGTCATTCTATCTTTATAGACATTTGCTGCCTCCTCTGTTTGTAGAGTTTAGTGCTAAGTTATCCTTTCTACTAAAAATTATTAGATCAAATTATATTTTTCTCCCCCAGTGATTTGTTTCTTCAATCAATTCCTGATTTTCAAACATAGATAAAAAAATTCTTGTCTGCCATAGCAGCTGATGCTGTGCCCTACCTGTTCACTTACACTGATGCTATAGATAGCCAAGAGCATTGAATGGAGTGAAAAAGGCAAATGGAATTTTTATATTTTCCTATGGGAGCAAGGACATTTCATTTTTGTATAGCCAGACGGTAACAGGAAAAAAGAGAGTGAAAAATTAACTCTGTCTTTCCTACCATCTTAGGAATTAGTATTGATGCCGCTTCATGAGTAAAAGAACCTAATTTTCCTGCAAGTTATGACCAGGAGTTTAAACAAAAGGCCATCATCCTCACTGTGATGTTTCTTCATTGCTGTACTGCTGGTTACACAGGGGAAATTTGGCATTCTGTTTGCAAGCTGGTATTGATTAATGTTGCATTGACACTAATGGAGTGAAAGCTGCTATTTAAGGAAAATAAAAATGTTTTTCAGTTTGGGGAAAGAATCTCATAATCTCTGAATACTTTGTGAAGATATCTTCCCCTCACTCTGTAATAAGTTGTCTCAACACAGTTCTTAATAATGTGTCTTAAAGAGAGACTGGAATATGCATTTCTAGCTGACCTCTGCTGCACATTTTCTGTATCCAATACCCCAGGAAAGTCTCTTTGCAGCAGTCTCTCTCATTACTAGGAAACGAGCTCGTAGCAAAACTAAGCTGGGAAAGTAATGGCAAAAGTAGAAATTAGAAAAAATAAAGCTGGCCACAATAATATTATTATTCGTTTGGGCTGTGCAGATTCTTCTCATCCAGTTGGGCACCTTTCCAGTAATGAACTCCACATTTTTCTATCTCTGAGTGCCTCATCCTAGGATGTCTTAGACAATCCATTTTCCAACTCTGTTCTTGTTCTCATTACTATCTCCTTGGCCATTACTTCTTCATTTGTCATTTAAAAGAAGCTTTCAAAGAAGAAAGTAGTTTTGGATAATACCTTGGAAAACACTCAATGCATTTTTATTGGTACTGGAGCTCAATAAAAATACCCTCCCACCCATTCACAATGTGATTTGCACCAGAGGAGGTTTAGATTGGATAGTAGGGGAAGTTTCTTCACTACAAGGGAATTCAATCTTTGGAACAGACTGCCCAGGGCCGATGAAGTCACCATCTCTGGAGGGATTTAAAACACCTCTGGATGTGGTTCCTGGGGACATGGTTATTGGTGGGGTTGGCAGTGCAGGGGTAATGGTTGGAATCTATCTTAAAGGTCCTTCACAACATAAATGATTCCATGATTCTGTGACTGTCAGACTTCAAACCAGCTCTGAAAAGTACAAAGGGGGAAGCACACACAGACTTAACTTGCTGGGTTATCACACCCTGGACCTCCCCGTTTGACCTCTGTCAAAGGAGGCTGTGAGGAGGACAGACCTTTGAAAGATTCACAGTTCAATCACCTTTGTGTTACCGTGTTTTTCTGATCCAGACAGTGTTCCAGAAGGAGAAATGCATTTTTAATGATGAAATACCAATTAATTGATTCACATATCAGAAGTGTATTCACCATTCAAACATATTTAATCACTGCAAGTGCTTGGGTTTTGAATTTAAGAATGTAATATTGGTTAGGTACCTCAAATGCTTCTTTTTCATTGCTGCTTCTGGTGCCCATAGTGCCCCAAACTGCCTGCAATTCATCAGTAGTGTCTGAAAAAAGGTTTTATCAGAATTCTGCCAGAACTTCCTAATTAGGTGTAATTAAAATGTTCCACAGTGATAGCTAAGTTAAAAATGTTCTTTTGTAAGCAACAGAACTAATGAAGCTTGGTTTTCTGTGAATTTATCTTACATGCCTGTGAAAGCAGCTTCATTTCTTTTTAAGTCCCTCCATTAAATTCCTGTGTTGTTCCACCCTTTTTGACTTCCCCAGGACATTCTCCAGGATGTGCCCTGAAGCTCCTGTGATGCTCTGCCCCACCTGGTTCCAGGGGCAGGAGCAGCCAGCCTTGGCCAGGGCTGTGCATGTGCTCACAGCCCACAATCCAGCTCTGGTTATGCTGCACATTCCTTCCTTTTGTCCAGCTGGACATTCTCATAAAACTCAAAAATTCCCATCCCCAACTCGAAAACCAACAGCACCCCCTCACCCAAAAAGAGTCCCAGACCTCAAACCTGCCAAAATTCTTTCTGCCTTTGAGATCTCTTTCAAAGTTTGTGATTTGGCCAGTAAATTAGGAATGCGTGAGAGTGTGAAAGATGAACAGATGATGTCATTGTATAAGTCTACTTTCATTAAGAAAACAAGGCTGGAAATTCTAGTAGAGCCTTGCTGGTAGCTGACACTGCCTGGATCTGCTCTCACACAGCCTGCTCTGCTATAACAGATGATGTATCTCCCAAGCCTCTGATGCAGCCTGTCAAAACCCTTTTGTGGAGAACAAGAACAAAAACAATGTATTGATTTTTTATTTTAGATGAGAGCAAAACAATTTTCAAAATTCTGTTTGAAATGTGTATGCCCTGCCATACCTTTCCTGGAATCTTGCTTTCTGTAAATGTTTGGACATTATTCGCAGAAAACGAGGTGGAGCACAAATGTCAGACTGCCACAGTTTATAACTTGGAGAAAACAGTCATTAAAAAATGACTGTGTTGGTTTCAAGGTTCACTGAGGTATTCTGAATGTTTTGTTTGAAATTTCAAAAGAACAAAACCAAAACAAGCATTTGAGCGGGCCAAGAACCTCTGGTAACACCTTTTTTTGAGAAATGTCATAGTATGAAAATAGGGCATTTATTTAAGAGGAAGTTATGCATGTATCTGGTCTCTTTTTTTTTTGTTTTGTTTTGAAAATCATAAATCTACTTGGTAGTGCTTTTTTTTTTCCCCTAGGTTTTTTGTTGTTACTTCCGTTTTCTGGACTGCATAGATTCAATCTATCTAAGTCAAGAAGTGCTCTTTTTAATGAGTTGGCTTGGAATGACATATGGGAGCCTTCATTTACCTACAGGATCGGGTACCACTTTTAGACCCTTTGTCCTTCAGCCTTCTCACTGCTGATCCACCTCCTTCTTCTTTGAGAATCTGCAGCAGAGTGCCCCACCTTTACTTGCTGCCCTCTTATCCAAATTACCATCCAGTTTCATATTTATACCTCTGAAAGTTCATAGCATCTAAAAGTAGATGAGAACAATCCTTCCCATTAATGCTGCTGTTTGTATTTGGAGAGATGATTGTGACTGAAGAATTATTATTATTATTATTATTATTATTATTATTATTATTATTACTATTATTATACAAATAGACACTACTGTCTCACCAGTAAGTACTTCATATGGGTCATCTTTACTCACCTTATATCACCCTACAGTAGTTGTTTTTTAAAAAACCTTCTACCTCTGATGTCTATGAATCGTATCTTACATAATTCATGTTATGTATGGAGCCCCTCTGCCATTTCTTCTGTTGAAAATATCATATCTCAACATCTTAAGGTAGGTTGCAAAGAGCAAGCAAAAAATCTTTACACAGCTAGAAAGGTTTTTAGCTCCTCACAGCTTTATTTTTATTAGGTGTTTTTTAATTTTTTCTCCTTATTTTTCTGTATATCAGCAGCAGTAACAAATAATAATGATAAATAAAGTAGGCTCAGCCAGTACTCCACATTAGGAATGTAGGCACTAAACTCCTGAACTATTCTCTGTCACTGTGCATAGGCACGAGAGGCCACAGTACCTCTTCCTAGAGTATTTTCTGGTGTGTAGTTCTTCCCCTGCCTATAAAGGTTAAGCCATTGTTTTCTAATTCCTTATAGATGCTTCCCTCTGGATGAGGGAAAAAAAAAGTTCAGGTTGAATTGCATGAGTGAAGTTTCTGTCTTAACTCCACTGTGCAACGTGATAATGGAAGTAGACATAACTTAAAGGTGGACCTTTTAACACAACAGAAAGGACGAGTTAACTTTTACACTAAATCTTTTCTCCCTTTCAAAAGTTTGGTAGAGGGTACCTATGAGTCACTAAAGGATGATTACCCACCAATGGATTGAGTTTCTCTTCTGAGAAAACCGTAATTTCAGCACCAAGGGAAGGGAATAAATTTTCAAGTCTTATCCCCAGTAATAGCACTAGCATCTTCTTTGGTTTTGCACAAGGATTTCTCTCTGCTTTTACAAGGCACACAATGATTAATTGACTGACCAGGTCATGAACTGGGCTGATTTGAGCAGATAATGCTAATAACTGCACAAAACCATTCAGATAAAAGCAGAATTTAGGCTGGTGCTTGCAGCACACTCAAACACATGCAGCGACCTGCTTGGGTGTTGCTTTGATTATCTCCTGAGTTACAGGGGCTGTGTGTGGTTTGGATAATGTTTCCTGTTTAGCCAGGACTGTGAGAAGTACCGCAGAGTTGTTGAACAAGCGTGGTGGCATTTTTATTTCCATAGTGAACTTCTGATTGTATTGATTAGGCCCTGACTGAAAAACACAGCTCCTGAGGATATACTTACATTTTATTTATTTTAACTCCCTCGCCCCAAACCCTCCACCCTCTCTGAGCTCCCTGAGGTTTTTAGTGTATGGAGCAAGAGATTTCTTAGGCTGCAGAGGGGAGGGGGGAAATCACAGAATAATTGTGCCATGCAGAGGATGTGAAAATTCAGCTGCTGGCTGCAATGAAATGTCAGCATACTTTGAGAGCACTGCAGCCTCAAACAGTGAGACCACCTCCCAACCCTATAAATAAATAAGAGTGATTGTATAAAAACGTGATGCCAATTACTGTTTAGAAAGCAACCATCACTTTGTCTGGCTTAGAAAACACATTTCATGAGCTACAATTACAAAATAAAAAGGGAATTCCGTATCAACGTGACCCTAAATCTTTAGGATAAAAAGAAAATTAACGCTTATAATGCTTTCCAGGGATATTCCGTGAAGTTAATGTGTCAATTTTCAGTCTTAATTGCAGCAGCAAACTGGAAGCAGCATTTTCAGACTCAAGTCATAGTGATATTACAGATAAAATGTAAGAAATTGCAAAATGGGTCTGGAAATTTAGTGAAGAATCACTGCATCAAACAGGAGGGTATTTGAGAAAGGGCAAGGAAGAGAATGCTGAGGGGTTTAGCCATTTGGAATAAGAATTATACATTCAAAATAGTTGATTGTTCATTCTTCTGGCCACCCATCTGGCTAAGAATTCAGTTTAAAATTCAGTATATACGCTCACTTTTGATGGTGCTTGCCTTTGATGGTTAAATTAGGGATGGGCAGTGTACATGAATCTACCTTTAATGTGGATGGACGCTTTTGAAGAGAATATCCTCATTATCTCTGGTGCTTTTGTTTCAGAGCCTGCCAGCTGGTTTGCTCTCAGATACAACTAAATTAGAAGATGTGCTCAAAGAGTTCACCTGATGTGCTACAACTATTAACAAGCAGTCAGGTTATAAATATTCCAAAATAAAATCCCTAAAGCACATATAGTCTGGATACTGCATTCTCAGCAACAACAGCTCACTTTCTACAAAGATCTGCACTTAAGTTCTCCAACTGACATTGGAGACCTGGCAATGAATTTTAAGTTTGTGAGTGTGACATGAGAGAAATCAATATCTTTTTCTCTCAATAGAGTATTTTCTTTCGGAGATTTTCAGTCTTTTTCGGTCATGAAAAATACAGACATCCCAGCGAAAGAAAAAGCTCTGAGTTCAGAAGCAGAATTCAACAGGAGCTCTTTTTGTGAAGTTCCAAACTGGCTCAGCTTTGCCTGAATTTGTACTAAGTGATATACACCAAGTTGCTTATACCTGCTTTTAATGAACTTTGGATATTTGAAGTATGCACATACATTAGGAATTGTAGCTTCTGGAAGGGGAGATCTGTTATCTGATAAGAATATCTGTACTACTTCAATGAACAAAAGGAAAAGAGTTCTCAATTTATTTTCTGATTTAAATGTAAATTTTTTCTTCATTTTTTCAGCTGCTGACAATTTCAGAGCAGAGTTATGTCACTGAGCTTTCATGCTTTGTATCACAAAACAAGCAGGTTCTCAATATTTTACTGGGCATGCAAAACCCTCCTCTAGGAATCACAACTGGCAAATCTAAGCCAGAGTTGTGTCTACCCTCCTTCCCACAATTATTCAGTCAAAGATAGAATTTGCCTAATAGCCATTATTCACATTGCCTGAAAGAACTAACACTGCTACTGAAGGTACAATAAATGAACCACAGAATATTTTGAGTTGGAAGGACACACAAAGATCATTGAGTCCAGCTCTCAAGTGGGTGGCCCATAGGGAGATCAAACCCACCAGCTTGGCCCTAAAGAGTTTTTGTAGGAAACAAGATCTCCTTAATTAAAAGGAGATACAGAAACACATTAATAGAGCTAGTCTGCCTTGTAAGTGTGCCTTCTTCACAGTGGTTTCCCACCTTTCTCTTGTGAGGATTTTTTAGTTTTGTTTTCTTGTCTTGTCATTTCCACACAGACGCACACACGCAATTGCAAAACAGAATTTTGCCATCTGGTGAAGCCCAGCAAAACTGTCTGTAGCACAGCATGGTGCCACTTGCAGGAACTTTGCTTGAGCCAAATTTAGTGGTGGCATAAGTGGTGTAAATGACATGCCAGTAAATCAGTGCAAGTCAGCATGAAGGCAATTTAGATACTAGAAAATGTGGGTTATTATAGGAAAGGATCCAATTTAGGTATGCAGTATAATGGAACGTCATGTAGCTGATTACTTCCATAAATGATAAATTTAGGCTCTAAACTCACAGTGTGGAAGGTTGCATCTAATGGCATTCAACTTAAAACAAGGCTTTTCTCATACAGAACTCCCAAAAGCTCCATAGAAACAAAAGAGGAAGACTGTTTTTAATGATGACCACAATTGCAATCACTAAACAAGGGACCTCAAAGGGAGCTGGATGTGTGGTGTATGACCTGTGTGAAAGACTACAGAAGCCTTATTATGCATGTTATTTTTAAAACCAAGCAGATAGTTTGACTTTACTAATCTGCTGATGAATTCTCCTTTTCATTTCCATTTGAAAACTGTCCAACAATACTGCTTTACGCTCTTAATTCCCCTAATTAAACTCATTGCTTCTGTAGCTACACTTTAAAGTTACTAAAATAAAATAAAATAAAATAAAAATTGAACTCACCAGATTAAACACCAGGCATGGTTACGGTTCAACCCCAAAGATTTTAGATTCTGCAAATGGTGGATGTATTTCACCCAGCTTTAGGTGCCTATTCTCTTCCAGACCCTGAAGGTAAATACCTGAGGGTAATCCTCCCTCCTTCCTGTGGCTCAGCCCAGCTTTCAGTTCACTTCAAAAGAAGCTCCAATTCTGACTTGCTCACAGTGCCTTTCACATTTCCAGCCTGCAAAAGCCTGTTCTAGTCCAGGTTATGGCATATTTGACAATTTGTTTTATAGTTCATCTATCCCAGTCTTAAGGAACTGGTAGAAAACCGTGGGTGAGAAAGTTGTTAGGCTTGTGTTTACTGCACGGAGCCAGGGCTAGAGCTCTTAAAACTCTGAATGTTATAATTGTCCTCTAGTATGATGGAGGCCTTCTATGCTCCTGCTGATGAGGGAAAAAGTTATTGAAACTTCCTTTTTGAGTGGTTGACTCTTTGATATTTCACAGAACTGAATTCCCTATTTCTGCTTCTGCCTGGATAGCAGACACTCCCTACATTTTGTTTTCTGTCCCTGTTTCTAATGCTATTTGGAAAGGTGATTTTTGGAAAACATGGCAACTTCGCCTCTCACATCCATGACTTAGTACTTAGAAATAAAGAGAAAAGTCTGCTCTTTTGGGCAGCCAATTGGGAAAGGATAATCATGTACTACACTCTGTGAACTAATCAAGTATGTAAACAGCTTCTTTTTTCCCTATACTTTTATATAATTTATTCTTATCACAGTTTGTGTGACAGTAACAAACTACAAGAAATTTATGTTAAGTTTTAATCTTCAGTATGTAGCAACTTTTCCAATCTTTCTTTTAAGTGGCACCTTCAGAAAATTGCCAAGCAGGTACTCTGTTTATGACAAGATGATGGAAGAGGAACATGGTTAAAGTAACAGCAGGGATCCACCTCAGGTGTCACTGTTGTAATGTGTGCCCAGGTGTCCAGTCAAAAAGACTGACTCATTTTTGGCATTTAGTTCTTCTCTGTGAAAGGTCTGTGTGAGAATTCATGACAAATGAGGCTGAGGTTTAACCCATGTTCACCACGAGGGAAAACACAATCTTGTGAATCAGAGCCCAGCAGCAGGTAAAGGTCAAGGAGAAAATGTGCTTTATTCTGAGAGTTTTCATGGGCTGACTCAAAAGCTGCTGGTCTGCTGTGGTTCAGCTTTATGATATCTTATGCATCTTGCCCTACTCTGTCTTCCCATTGTGGCTGAAGGTGCTTTAAGCCACGGGTATTTCGTAGAGAAAAAATGGGGTTGTTGCACAGCTAAAGAAGAATTGTTGCTTAGGAAGAAAAAAAAACAGCAAAGAAATTGTGAGAAAAGTGTAATTTCTTTTGGCACCACCTGGTTTGTTGCAAGTCAAAATAAATGCAAACTGAGAAGGGCAGCACTGAAGAGCAGTACAGTGAGGTGCTGCTGCAGGGAGGCTGACAGGAGCTCTGACCTCTGGCCCATTATTGTGTCTTCACAGATCTTTTTCCTTCTTCAGCACATGTGAGCCTGTTATATCTATGAATAGCTGTATTCATTTGATCAGTTTGGCTGTTTCTTAGATAAAAACATCTGCTGCTTTCTCCCAAAGCCAAGCTTTTGGTAAGTTGTATGACTGTCTTAAATGTCTCTTACAAAACTGTTATTTTCTTCCATCATATCAGTGTTTCATCTCCTTTTGGGACCTACTTGATACTATGTTTTCCTCATTTTTTCTTTAATTTGGAGTCCAAATCATCTGGAAAAATATTTTATTTTATTAACTTTTTTTGGTAATTGAAGACATAGCATATCAGTTTATTAATATGAGAGATACCTAAAATTGACTTTTTAGTTATTAAAAAAAAGGCTGAAAATATAAAATTTGATCAGTGATGTTTAAATTAAAGGATGTAGACATATAGAATAAACTACTAATATTTGCATGCCACATGCCACCTTTACGAGGGAATGTTGATTTGGAAGGCTGGCGGCAAACTAATGTTGATCCAGATATGTGCCATTGACCATTTCAATAGGAATTGTTTGGCAGAAAACAACTATTGCTCATGGTAAAAGATGTGTTCTCAGTTTAATCACAGGTAAAATAGAGGTTTTTACTTTTACAACATGAAATTAGCACTTCTCTCCCAAACTATTGACTTTCAGAACAGAAGCTTGGACCAGAGTTCTCTGATTACCAGTGTAATCAGAGCCTAAATTGTTACATTTTCTGACTGTGTTGAATGTCTTCCTATTCCAAATAAGTCTTTCAAAACTGGTAATGCTTCCTTGAAATACTTGAAGTTCAGTAAAAAGGTGTATTTTGATAAAGACAAGAAATTGTTTGACAAAAAATAGTTTTTCAAATGACCCATCTATTGATCCAACAGAGAAAGCAGACAAAGGTTTGTCAGTAACGGACTCATTATTGCTCATTCCCTGCATTTTTCCGTATTTTTAACTGCTGTTTACTGATTGTTAAAGGGCTAGAGAAGGTTTAGTTGAATTTTAGTCTATTGCATTTTCATCTTCATCAGTCAAGGACTTCACTAATTTAAACAAATCAAAGGATTAGTTGAAGGTCTTATGCAGCTCCATAAAGTGACACCCTCCAGCCCTTGCCTGGAGAGTTTGACTGGTGGTTTCCTTGGGAATCGGCTCTGGAGACTTTATAGAGAGACTTCTCTGATCTGATTGTTTGGAAAGAAAACTTAAATAAGGTGAAAACAACAAACAAGACAACGTGCACGGCACTAGGAATGAACCAGAAAGGAGCAAGGGCCAGGGTAAAGCAGAGATACTTACACACTTGAATATAGGGAGAGGAGTTAAGGCAGGGTTTGAGGGAAGGATCCAATGGGAGAGAATGATTAGGAATATTACAATTTCTGCAGCAAAAAGTAACCAATAGTGACAGGAAGAACCCAGAACTTTCTAGCAATAATTTGCATAACTGAAGAGAGGAATCTTGGGAGTGAGCTTTTTGCTCATTTCAATTAGAAAGGATTTTCTCACAGCCTTAAGCCGAGGTTTCCTTCTTTTGCTGAATCAACCCCAACAATAAAGCTTCTTTGAATTTCTTGTGACTGAATCCTGGAGTAATTTCAAATAAGCCATACTGGCGTTTGCCTTCTTCCTTCTGCTGCATTTGTTGAAGTACTTAAAGTAATGAAGAACTTATTTGGGCTTTTTCTGAAGGAAGTTCTGGCTTCTGGCATTTTAAATGTAATTTTTAGATTTGCCAAGCAGTATTTCAACTGCTGATCAATATTTGTATGTATGACCTGAACTGAACTCATAGCTTAATAGATTGCTTGACCAGATCAAGGAGAAATTTTATTTTTCAGCTGTGTGTCAGTTCCTATGTGACTTCCCACTGAGGATTGCTGGAAAACATTATGCTCTTTTTATACAAGGTTAAAAATGTAAATCCTGTTGCCAGTCTTAACCATATGGTAAGATTATGGGATGCTGCTGCTCTGATGTTACGTGTTCAGAGAGCTTCATTTCTGAGTGCTCCCTAAATGGGAATAATCTGCACTGTTTATAGGGTCATGGGTCAGGGTTGCAGTGCTGAGCACAGTCCATCTTGTCACCATCTCATTTGTGTCAATTTAAATGGTTTATTAGTTATGCCTTGTTACATGCTCATTACTTTTTTAGCATCAACTTTTTTGGCTTATTAATAATCTGTAACCACTTTGGTGAAAGGTGCTGTAGTTGGTCCACTCAAAAAGACCCCAAAAAACTCAACGGTGTCAAAATGAATTAACTGCAAGACTCTCAATAAACAAGCTAATTATGTTTAGCTTAGAATCAAAAGAATATCTTTTTCCTGTGAGAAGCCTAAAACTTGCTTGTTTTATATTTTTTGTTTGCTTCTCCAAGCAAGATTACGTAAAGAAAATGGAACTAAGCAAATGGAGTGCTTCAAGCATGAGTTAAGTGGCGAGTGGTAGTGACTTGGACTTGGTTAATTCTCCAAGAAAGGTGAAATAGGAAACCCCTGACAGTGTCTTAGAAAGCCACATGTCCTTGCTTGTGTGGGTAAGGCACTGAACTGTTGCTTTAATATCGCTAAAGGTAGTCAGTATTTCTGAGGAAGAAGGTTTATGATCCTATTCTATTAAGAAATATGGAACTTTTGCACACTTGGAAATGAGTTTAAACAGAATCTGCAGAGGGAATGAATCAGTTGCTGCAGCTGCCACAAATTCTTGCTAATCGACCCTTTCCATTTTTTGCTGAATGAGGTCAAACTCTACATCTCCTTATGAAATACAGTATATCAGATACTGCTGCCCTGTGTGTATCTGGTCTTACAAATGGCTTTTTAATTATTAGGTTTTCTATCCAAAAACCCCAAACATCCAAATGGTCTAGATATGCATCCCCTGGCATGTTTCACATAAGCTGGAAAACAAAATTCCTAATAGATGTTTCTCCCAAACATACTGTGCATCAGGGCAGAGAAAAAAGGTCAGAGAGTTAGAGAAACATGTAATCACCATTCTCAGATTCATTTCTGCAGTTACAACATAGTGAAAATATGAGTTTGCAGAGCTCTAAACATTTGAAATTGATTTAGCCAGAATAAATACATTCTTCAGTAAGTGCTTTCCTGTGTACAAGATTCAAGTTTTTGTGACAGAGGAGAGAGATCTATAGGGATTTAATCAACTACTTTACTATAACTGCCACTCACAAAATATGCTGCTATTTTTTGATTGTCAGTATTTATCCAGTAAGGGCACTGGAGTTGCTAATTGTTTGTATACAATAAACACAGAGACTAGCAGCTGTTGCTTTTGATTTTCATCAAACTCTCCACAGATACATGTTGAAAATTATTTTCTTCCACAAACACACCGAGGATTTTTATTGCCTTAATTTGTGGGCAGTCTGAGGCATCTTGAAGTCTAATTATTTTTCAGTGGGTGGAATAGTCAGCACTCTCTAAAATTCAGAGCTCTACAAGATCATTTGATGATTACTGAAACTGTTGGCTTGTGACCATGATTTTAATAGAGAACTGCTTAATCAGATACTGAAGTAATTTTAAAAAAAGCAACATCTCTTTCACATGTTTGTTTTTTACTATAGTTCCATATGTTTACTCTCTTGGTCTCTTGCTCTCAGATTATGAACACTTTAACTTCTGCTTGTGCTTTTGTATCATTGACTGTAGCAGTTACTTTATGGTGCAGAGCAAATTCATTAATAAATTTTCCTTTTCCCAAGATCTGTTGGAACATGTCAGTGCTGTATATTTGATGCTTCAGTGATGAATCCTTTTTCCAGTAGGAATTAGAATATTCCCTGTTGTTGTGTTAGAAATGGGCTGGCACTGCAAAGGTCTGTTCTTGACCACTCCAATGAGATCAGGTACTGAGATTTGGCATCATGCTGAGGTGAGTAAAGGCTAAGCAAAATAATCTGCCTTGGCTTCTGACAAAGTGAAAACTATGTGGAAGAAGTATTATTCTATTAACTGATTTTTTGAGGCATCTAAAATTAGAAAAGCTTTGGGACTGGCGCTGACAACATGTTACAATATGGAGTACTCCAGAGGTGCCAGAAATTATATTTCTGGAAACAAGTATAATGTAATATGAAAGTTTTATCTGTTGTGTTATTTTGGCTCTTTGGATTTCTCTGCCATGAGAGTTCTGTCTGGTGAAAGAAGGAAGTAATACAATGTGTACTGCACCTTTTTGCCATAATGATTTTGTTCAAAGACTTAATAGTGTTCAGACTATCATCCCTGGGTTAAAATGGCAGCTGAAAGGCCCTGAGCACAGGGTACCTGAGTAAGAGCCTTTGCAGGGGACTCTGTGACCTGCTGGTATTCTTGGTGGCACTGATTTCACTGAGGGGGAATCCCACTGCCGTGGAATTTTTTCAGGTTTTCTGCAGAATAGGCGAGAGCAGAGTTCGGTGGCCTCAAATTCCAATTAATGGTTGACATCCCTTGCTGGAAAGAAGTTAGTAAGTTAGTCTTCAAAATGGATTTCATTATCTGCAATATAACTTTTAAAACATGATAGCCATGATCTTTGAGAAACTTTATTTTTAATGTCTGAAGGTCTGTTTTGTAGATATTCTGGGTTTCGTGTCTTTTGGAGGAGATTTTGTCTTTCTGAGTAGCAATCAAATTAGGGAATGGAAAACTGTATTGCTGAGGCCTAATGAAGACATTTTGTGTAAGTTCCAAAAGAATCAAAATGCTGCAAACAATGAGGTTATACAGCTAAAATCACAAATGATCATAAGCTCAAGTGCTAAAATATTGTTGCTGCCTGGCTTCCCGCTGAATTGTTTATTACTTTAAAAAATTGCACTTTTTCATCCCTCTTTGTTATGATTCTCTTTTCACGTTTCAGTAGCGTTTACTAGTTTATTACTTTAAAAAATTGCACTTTTACATCGCTCTTTGATACGATTCTCTTTTCACGTTTTAATAGTGTTTACTGAAACAATGAGGTTATACAGCTAAAATCACAAATGATCATAAGCTCAAGTGCTAAAATATTGTTGCTGCCTGGCTTCCCACTGAATCGTTTATTACTTTAAAAAATTGCACTTTTTCATCCCTCTTTGTTATGATTCTCTTTTCACGTTTCAGTAGCGTTTACTATTGCCTGTTTCCTCAGCGGTGCCTAACCTTATCTGAAATTTTTAATGCAGTGTTTCTCGCCTTTCTTAGGAAATGCGTCTCCTTGGTTTTTGACTCTTAATTCACACCAAGTCCTGGAAACCATCTGTGCTCTCACCTTAGCAGTGTGAATTTTCTGCCACTGTAAGTCTGTAACACTAACGCTGCAATCTGTCTGAAGCTGCAAATCTCCACTAATGCTGTAGAACCGAGCAGGTCACTCTCATCTCCCAGGAGCCCCTGATGAATGAGTAGTTGTGTATCTCCTGCCAGCTCTGATGCTGCATCAATACAGCAGCCACAATCCTTGCCAGTACCACCATGAGCAGTAGTAAAGTATTTATTTAGGTTTTCTTAGTGCTAAAGGTGATCACCATACATAGCTGTAAGCACAATTAACTGCTCACCATAATTCTAGTCAGAATGCTCCATCGTCTTCTTTCTTAAAACTCTTGCGCATTAAGCCATTTCTTACCAGGTGGACAAGTGTTGCATATCGATCTGGAAGTGTACTTTTGCCTTGTTACTTTGCATATCAATCTCATCTCAGTCTCAGTATGTCCTTTATAAGGAAAACGAGCACATGAACAGTTTATAGTTCCGTGAATGAGGCAGGAGAAGGCCATGTGGGTTGTGCAGAAACGGACAATTTATAGTTCAGTGTCCTGAGCCTTATATAACGAGCTATATCAGATACCAGTGAGTTTGACAAGATACTCCACCCAGCACCACAGGGCAGACTTGACAAATACCCTTCCTAAACCCCAAGAAGAGTTCCCTGAATATATCATTGGCATGTGCCAATGTACTGCTCTGCCATCACAAATGAAGTCTCCTTCAGAGTATTCAGTCAGCATCCTCTCAGCAAGTCACTTCCAGTTTACACCCTGCAGCACTTGAAGAAAGTTTATATTTAGACAGTGACAGAACAGCAGTTTCAGATAGGCAACTTCATCTTGGTTACTTCCCTAAGGCACCAGATTTGCCAATTATATATAATGCCCCTTGCCTGTAGCAATTTCATACTTGGTTTGTCAAGCACATTTGTTATGTATGTTCAGGCAAAGACTGCAATGATGAAAAATACCTTATCCTGCAAGTTCTTCCATCTCTTCAATTCCAAACTTAGAGCTGAAGCTTTTGCATTCCAGCAGTAACTGATATTTAACTCTTAGTGGTTTTCTATCTGAAATTTATGGAAGACTTCCAAGAGGGGAAAGTAGTGAGGAAGAAGCAAAAGTATCTAAGGTTAAGTCAGACAAAGGTCACAGGAAAAGTCAGTGGTACGGACAAAAATACATAGCAGAGAGGAATGTGCTCTCCATTTGGAATAAAGGACATAGGGGATGTGAATGTCCCTTTGTTAATGGCTGTCCTGTGTTAACAGGAATTGTGTATCTAATCCTATATCATCATATATCTAATATGTATACACATTATGATGTGTCTATATAAGGCATATAAAATAAAAATATATTCAGATTGCAACTGCCAAAAATCTTACTTTCATCCTTCTTTGCATCCAAAACAAAATGAATAGGGCAGGCTTCCAATGGAGGAGCAGCAGGCTTTTGAGGCAGTGACATTGCTGTGAAATTGCATCAAAAATGGACTGGTTTTAGTGTAGAGACTTGAGGGTTATAACACGATCTAAACCATTATTGATGTGAGAGAATAGGCAATAAAGGAAAGTACAGAATTGTTCAAACTGGGGCCAAAGGCTTGTGTGCAGCAAGGGTCAGCCTAATCCAATGGCTTGGGAAATCTAGTAAATGCATTAAAATTCATTACTTCAACATAGTAGAATATCTAATTCTCCTAAATCTTGAGTCCAGAAATAATAATCCAATAATCAAGACTACATAATGTGGCACTTTACTAGAGCAATCCATCTCTTGAATGCTGTAGAGGAACAGTTTCTTCTCAGAAGAGAAAACAGGCCAATGCTCATTTCCAGGAGTTTTTCTGACAAGCTTCTTTATTTTTCTTATTCAGTCTTTACTTCTGGGTAAATTGTGAGTGTGCTGACCTCAAAGAAAGTGAGAGACTCTTGAGATCATTTGAAAAGACTGTAAACTGCAGCCTGGCAAGCAGCACTCCCTATCCCTGTCCTGGCCCTAGCCAGACATCCACAGCAGCATGTCCTGTTTGTTGTTTGCTTGAAGCGTGCAAAATGCTTGGAATCATTTGTTTACACAGTGATAGAATTTTTCTAAAGCAAGGATTATTCCAGCTGAACTGGTTTAACACAGGCCTTGGGTATTTCTGGAAGCGTTTTGCAGTCCGCTCAGGAACTATGGATCTGGAGAGAAGTAAAAACAAGTTAAATAAAGAAAATAATCTATTTAAGAAGAAAAAACGCAACAAGACTCATTACTGATTGAATAGTCCCAGGATGCAGAATAAGTAATTTCAGTTCCCTTAGCTCAATTACTGCTTTTGGTTTTCTTGTCTGTTCTATAACAATCTCTCTTGAGATTGTCACTATCCTGTAAGCAGCTCTAGTTGCTCCCAATATTCAGCAGAAGCGTACATTTACCTTCCCCAAGCTGGTTTCTGTGGGTAAAAGCCTGCTTTGAGAGCAGCTGTTGCTGTTGACTGACATGAGTGGATTCAGACATGCAGTCCATGCTTTAAATGACACAATAATAGTGCCTCATCTGCAGCCAAGCAGTATCACCGACATTCTTAGAATCAATGAGATCCTGATATACTGTTTACTTTTTGCAGAAAAATAGCTACTTGAAAAGCTCTTAGGTCCAATTCTTAGCTGGTTCAGCCCCATTCCATTGATCTTAATGTTTCAGAGGGAATGGAAGCTTTGAGACATTGTCAACACAAATCATCATGTGCAAAGACTATTCCAGATGAGGTAGTTGTGTAAAACAGGTAAATGAAATATCATAGTGGTTAATTATTCTGTTTGAAAATTCCATTTTGTCTTATACAATCACTTATTTAACATTCAGTCCCCTTTTTGCCTCCTTTCCTTGAATTGCCTAACATCCTAAAAGTAGTCACTTATAATTGCAAACATGGAATCAGAAGAGTTGCCTGGATCTGTGGTTATGGTCAAACTGCAGGAAAATAAGGAGAAGAGAGTGCTGACATGTGATTTAAGAGTTCAATTTTTGTAATTCCCATTTTACAGGAGGCCCACACAGCACTGGCGTGCTGCACCAGCTCAGAACAACCTCTGAGTGAGGGGGAAGAGTTTTCATGTATGGAAAATATTTCTTAGGGGAATATTAAAGCAAGAAGGAGGAGACAGTTTTATAGCTGCCTGTTGTGGGGCTTGTTGGTACCATTTCAATAGTCAGGAGATAAGGCAAGTCCTGTTCCTGACACCATCCATATCCTGATTTTGAAGGAGCACTTTTGTGCCAATGAAAACAAAAGGGAAGTGACTGAAATTTGTTTTCTTATTTTACCCACTTATATTGAGTCAATATTTTTTTAAAAATTACCCCACAACATTATCCAAGGTTCTGAAAGTAGTGTAAAGATGTCTGATGTTTCAGCATGTGCTCAAAAGACACTCGAAGGCAGCTGCCTGGGCATTCAGTGGCCTTATGAACTGCTGGTTTTCAATGATATTTGGAAAGAGGAAAGTAATGCAGCATGACTGACCCTGTAGATACACTTACCTGCAAAACTTTGCAGGAAAGGGTTAAAAAATGACAGCTTAAGTGCTGTTTTTGAATGGAATATAGTATCAGTGATAATATAGTGTGTGATATAAATGCTGCATGGATCAATTGATTGTCCAGTCTGCAGCCTCATCATTTTTCAGTGTGATGAACTGTTTGTTTCATGGTGTAAGACCTAAATCAACTGTAATTATCACTTAATCAGTCTTGAGCAGTACAAAGCATGTAATGGGCTGCTGGATCACTTAGGAAGTTAGATCACCTTATCAATATAGTAGGGCGAAATTATTTTGAAAACTGATCTCCTTTCTTTTATAAAACGTGCTTCATATGTCTGAAACTGAGACCGACATCAGGCTTAAATTATACATGAAAGTATTTTATCATCAAAGCAGGAGTCCTAAGGTTGAAATTAGGCTATTTCTGAGTTATGCAAACAAAGCCAAACATAACAGAAATAAGTGTTGGTTTACTGTGCCATTCTTTATGCAGTGGTTGAATCAAACACTTGTCCTAATTAATAAAAACTTTCTAAGCAATTGTCTGCTACCCAAATTCACCTTTCCTATCCAGAGCTTCACCTCTTAATTTGAATAAATGAAGTTTATCAAAGAGTGCTAGAGCAGTCTGTTACTGTGAAAAGAGAACACAGTTGTTGGTGAATTAATTAAAAGACAATATCTATAACTGCCAAACATATTATGAAAATTTTTAAGAGAACATCAGAATGCTGAGTGGGAGAAAGATAAATTGCTCTGGAAAGGGAGATATTTTAAATTAATGGGGGTTTGTGGCCTTTGAAATTGCTGCAAGTGAAATCTGTGAATGGCTTCTGGAATTCATATTAGTATGGTATGGTGTGGGTTTATATAATGTCTTAACTGTAGTAATTTATCTAATTTTTAAATCTTCTGATAACATTTCTGATGGTTCTTCACTTTGAAGTAGCTGCAAAGACTTTTTTAATGATAAGTTTCCAATTAAAAGCAGAGCATATATAGCTGAACAGTTGCACACATAAACCTACAGGAAAATTTTACAATTTTCACATAAAGGAGTAAAAGCAGCAGTAAAAAATGAGCCAAGCCAGGAACAGCTGTATTCTTGGTGAGTAGCACTGACTGAAGTTGTCATGAACAATCTTAGTACATAATGTGCTCTCCGTGGACCTGATTGAAAGCCTATTTACAAGGCAATGGGAATCTTTCAGTGGAATTCCCAGCTGACTTTGAATCAAATCCAGGAAATTTGAACTTGTTTCTCTTGAATTCAAATTCTCTCGTGTGCTAGTGTGTCTTAAGTTTAGCACCATTTTAAAATAATCTAAATATTTTTCTATCTAAATATTATCAGGCCTGTAGCAGCTCTCACACATCTTTTTTTGCCACTGAAAAAATCTGAGAAAACAAAAAAACACAAACAAACAGAAAAACAAAACAAAAGGAATAAAAAAACGTATAAAGATAGATAACCATACTAATAATATCTTATAGAATGGAGCAGTTTGGAAAGAAAAATGGGCATAACTGGATTGGCAAAGAAAACCAAAAGGAGTGTATATATAAATAGCAAATGCTAATTTTTGACATACAAACAGAATCAATTTCAAATACCCTTATGCGTCTGTATTAGTTATCCAGCAATATAATGCTTCAGAAAGATCAGTGTCATTTCTGTACTACATAAAGGACCCAACTGGAGTCAAGGTTTAATCAATTTTATATACTGATCCAAACAATTAGAAGTGGTTAAGAATATATTTACAAAATGCAAAACCATTTCTGTTTAGATAGCAGTGAAATTAAAATATGACCTGCCAATTAATTTGAAGACTCCCGTGGGAGTAGAATCCTGAAAGTATTAGTGTTTCAGAATAAAATATTTTTCTAAAGACTCAAAATGACAGTAGCTTCAGTTTCAAATCATGTATTATCCTCCTCAATACAAGCCAATTCATCTGTAGACTCAGTATTAGCAGAAACATTTCAAACAAAGATAAATACTTGGCAGGAAAAGCTTGCTTCTTAAAATGAGAAAACTGTGTATTACATTTAGCTTGTCAAGGAAATTATGATAAATAATTCCTAGCTTAAAGAAGAGAATTGTGATTAAATGATCTGAACAACTAGTGGCCATATCCATCCTAATGACTTTCCCTGTGCTTGCATAATCCCTTCTGAAAGCGTAGCCTTGCTCACAGCGAAATACAAATGTGGTAATTGATGTTTTCAATCTAGGGCAGCAGAGTCACCTCAGCAAACAACCTGCTCTTAACTGCTGCAGAGGAGGTTTGGGGTGTGTATGGATGTTCTCATGGCATATGGCAAGGAAATACATGTTTTATTTGGTCCTTGGAAGAATCAGATTTGCTCCCGGAGGGAATGATTTCAGGAGAGTGTCCTATGGACACAGGCAGCCATTGAAAAGACTGCTTTCTCTTGCCCTCTCCAAGAACAGCAGAAAGGGGCAGGGAGGGAATCAGTATCTTCATATTTAAAATTAATATTTGCCAAGCTAAGGAAAAAAAGTGTAGAGAGAAGATCTTCCTGTTTTCTATAAAAACTTGGATAAACACCATGGAGGTTGGAAGAGCTACTGCAGATGATGAACAATGCTGGCATAACAAAAAATGAGTCTCCAGTGCCCCTGAACAAATTTATGGTGGAAATTACGAAGAACTATGAATGGAATTAGGATCTGGAGCAGCTATTCCAGGGGCAGAGGGGCCATTTGGTGTTGGGATGGATTTTGTTGTGCTCAGAGTTATGTGATGTGCTTGTCTGCAGCAGCTGATTGGATGGCTCTGTGATGTCTGGGGTGCTCTGCCTCATTCTTTCAGAGTCATGCTGCCTAAACAAAGCAGCTGCCCGGGGACATGTAAGACAGTGACACTTTTTCAGCTCAGTTGAACTTAATGATCACAACTGTAATCAGGCTTTGAGTTTAATCTAGGACATGATAGGCAAAGGATGACATGATTTAAGCATCAAAGCCATGCCTGCCTTCTGTGACAATTATTTGTTGACAGGTGTGTTAGTACATCAGTTGTGAGAAAGATGACTTTCATCCTCCTAGATAAAAAGCAGACATTGCAGCTGAGCCCTGAAACCTTACCTTTTAAATCAGTGCTATATG
>NW_005054380.1:2748890-2753287 GCF_000277835.1 Geospiza fortis | reverse complement strand
TAGAGCAAAACCTGATGCCTAAGAAAGTGGAAACACATTTTGCAGGCTGTGTTGCAATTCTGGTCAGATAACACAGCTACAGTAATTACTGGCTCCTATGAGTCTTTCGTGGTTCAGAGTTTGTGAATATCTTTCTTGGTGCTAAAACAGGTGTCTAAATTGCTTCCTCTTTCTAGAATTTTATCTGATGTCAAGACAGAACCTTAACTCAAAATTTCTGGGCAGAAAGTCTTTTCATATGTGCATCTCTGACAAAGCTTCTGTTTTTTTTTTTTTAATTAAACAATAGGAAGATAAATGCAATTCTATTAGTTGTATCCATTTTCAAATACTTATTCTGACTGATTTTAAACAGGAACTTTTATTTCAGTATTATGACAATCTTGAACTAAAAGTAAGATCTCCCTTATTCACACAAAATATCTTACCATGTCTAATCAGACTGATGTTTAACACCACACAAAAATCTGTTTTATGTGATTTTGCAGCCATGGCTCTTGTAGCTGAGCAAAATTCCTGGTGAGTTTGTGGATGAACACTGTAATCTAATCTAGAGCTTTCTGTAGCCCCTGAATTTTCCTGAGGTGCACAGCACAGTTGGTCTGTTGTGTTTAATTAAGAATAAACTCAGCTGAGAGGGCTTTTTTATTGTTTTAACAACTTTTAATGTGTTTAAGGGAGTCAGATGGATGTTTGGCTGGATAAGCTTGTGATGATTTGATTTCTGGTTTTGTAGCAAGACTGGGACTTGAATGAGGGCTCGCTTGAAATTTATTCCTCAGTGAGTAATTCCCTGGCTAACTCTTTGTTGAGAAAAGATCCATACAAGATAAAATCCACCAGCATTTTTACCAAATTTCTGCACACTGTATTGGCCTTATCCACTTCTAAACTCCTACCACAGTCACCTTTAGGGTCAGTTCATGGATGTGCAGAAAATGCAGAGCTTGATTCTGCTTGACTCAGAGGCAGTGCCCCATGATTTATTCTCCAGACAGATTTCCACCAGTGACAACAAGAATGATAAATATCATTCCCTAAAATGATTTTTTTTAAATGTGGCAGGTAGAGGTAACTTGTACCGCAGAGTTTTCAAAAGAATTATATAAAGCATTTTCCTGACCACTTGTCTACTTCTGAATAAATCTTGGAAAAATTAGGAAGGTATAGCTTCCCAAAAGAAAGTTATGCAAAAGCTATTATTTTAAAAGATCACCCAACCACAAATAAATATATACCAACAATGGTGAATAAGGGAAAATCTTAGATCTTAAAATGATTATTACCTTTTCCATTTCAAATTTCCAAATAATCACCCTGATTAGTTTTTAACAAGATTCACCTACATTTATTTGGCACTTTTGATAGAAAGTCCCTTTGCAGATGTTTTACTTTAGTTCCATTTGAGTTACTTATTGGAAATATTTTTTCCATAATTGCAGACATTCATAAAAAAGTTAGGCAATAAGAGAGGCTTTGTCTGGTAGGAAGAAATTTTAAATATCAGATGGGTATAATGAATTTCTAGACTCAAGTTTGATTTTACTGCTAAAGAGGGTGAAACTCCTGTCACAGGGGTGATAATACAGGCAAAAAGTTGTCAGGATCTCAAAAGGGCAGCACACAAATTCAAAGACAACACTTGTGAGCTGTTGGATACCAAGAGGCTCTCTGTGGCTGACAAAGCCACACCATCCAATAGCTTGGAAAATATCCCTATTTGGAAAATATCCCTCTGCTGCTGGTCCCTGTTGGAAACTGTGGGTGGAACACTGGGCAAAGCTTTCATCCCGCCTCACTGTTTTACATCCAGAATCATCCAGGTCACTGGGAGTTGTACCACTGCCCGAATGTGACTGTCCAGCTCACCTGTTGTGCACCAAGTCCAAAGTACTGAGAACCCATGACAAAATCCCCTCACAGACACATTTTATGAAAAATCCTTTCCTTAGGATTTTTTCCTCCTGAGAGGCTGAGAGGCCTCAGGAACAAAATGTAACCAATGATTATCTGCTGCTGTGGAATGCAACAGGTGCATCTGTGATTGGTCTCATGTGGTTGTTTCTAATTAATGGCCAATCACAGTCAGCTGGCTCAGACTCTCTGTCCGAGCCACAAGCCTTTGTTATCATTCCTTCTTTTTCTATTCTTAGCTAGCCTTCTGATGGAATCCTTTCTTCTATTCTTTTAGTATAGTTTTAATATAATATATATCGTAAAATAATAAATCAAGCCTTCTGAAACATGGAGTCAGATCCTCGTCTCTTCCCTCAGACCCCTGTGAACACGGTCACAAAATCCCACTGCTTCTTTAGCCCAAGAGGAGTTCTTGGAGCGCTGGGTTCTGCATCATCAGTTTGTATTGTCTCATGACATTCAAAAACCGCTTTGGAGAGTTGGTTTTTGCATGGTTGGGTTTTCTAACAACCCCACTGGGGCTTTTCACCTTCAAATGAACTGTTGGGAGAACAGGAGTTAACCCGTTCAGAGCTGTCTGTGCAAAGCAGGTATATATTTAGTAATGTTAAAATTAAGTAATAATACTTAATGTGCATGCTTTCTGATGAAGAGCTGAGCATTTCAAAGGGTGAAATTGCCAGAAAACACAATGCCATTTCTGCTCAGAGTATTTTCTGGTGTCAGATAATCTTAGGGAAGTCACTGATGTGTCTAAATGTTTTTGAGAATGCAATCTTTGTGGGTCTTCTTTTAATAATTAAAAAAATATGTTGAAACCTTTTCCCCTTCAGCTTATGAGTCTTGTGAGATATTTGTATTGCATTTGAGTTACAGCAGAATTAATGGCTTGATCTTATATTTACTATGATTTGTTTCCTGCCATGAGCTGCTAAAAAATCTCATAGTAACTAACACATTAATAAATGCAAGGGCACGTGCAGGAGGCTTTTATTTGCAGAACAAAATTCTAGAATTTACAGAGTCTGTGTTTGTTAGTATTGTGAAGAAGAGGGGGGAAAATGCAATGAACTCTATTAAAAATATTGATGCATGACTGTAAGAGCTCTTGAAAATTGAGATTTCTCTCTGAAGTGTTATTTAGCCTATGTATGGCAAAAGAAATGCAGGAGAAGGAACCAAATTTTCCTATGAATTCTTGAAGCACTTTTTATCTAGCAAAGTAATGAAATTATTAAAATACAAATTCTGTGCTGCCAAGAAAGCAAAATATTCCCATTTTATGAAGCAAGAACTTGTGCCAGGAAAGAGAAGCAAAATGATTTCCTGAATAGTTGAGCTACAGGCGGTCTGTGTCAGTGTGGTAGCTGGGCTGGTCAAACTACTGTGGTCATTTCTCTTGTTGGGTCACTGGCTGCAGTAAGAGCTTTCAAGCTGGTAGGTGACCATGCACACCTGAGTAAATGTTATTTTAAAGATAAAGTTCTCCTTCTCTTCCTGAAGCTGAAATGTTCTTTACGGGATGAGACGGATGATTGTCCTGTGCACTCTCTAATATTGGACAGCATTGGAATCAGTTTTTCCCATCAAAAGAATTTGCAATGTGTAACATACTCACTCTTGATTTAAATGTTGTATAACAGCAGCTGCTTAAGTGAAAGCAGTAATTTCTGAACACTGTTCTGCCATAGTACCTGGGAAGTTTTCTCCCTGCTCTCAGATGTTAACACCTTTCAGGCAGGCTGTTACTTTATCCTTGCTTTGCTGTCACTTGGATGGATAGTGAGAACTTCATTCTCTTACATACATTAACTTTCTTGTAAATGTTAGTGAGAGCTGGAGGTCTTCAACAACCCAATGGAGAAGTTCATGTTTAATTTTTCTGTGTAAATTAATCCCCTCTGATCTCCAGTAATTTTGTTTGTCTTTTACTGTTTAGATTTTACCATTCTGAATTTTGTTCCAGTTCCCCTTCTGATTCTATTTTCTATGGCAGGAGCCAAGTAGCCAAAACCATCCATTTATGGGCACATTTCATGTATTTTTAAAAATTTTTATTTGCTAATATCTAGTCCCTTTTTTTCTATTTATTTGAGTTCTGCTTATACTTTCAAACTACATAATCCAGATGCTTTTGACTTAAGACGCATTGGGGGGCTAAAAGTTGTGATTTTTCAAACCACTTTATTAATTATTTTTTCATTTTTGTTCTTTCTTCTAATTATGTTTGCAGAACCTGATACTGCTGAGAAATATATTTTAGAATGTTTTTATGTATTTATGTATGGCTGGTTTTATGTATTATTGCTCTGCTTTATTGTCTTAAAATGCCATGACTTAAAAAAATGCTTCTAGTTGATCTTGATTTCATCACTTAATGAAGTTGGGAACCACCATCTCAGAATATTTTCTTTAAATTTTCATTATTTGCTTCAACCCAAGTGTTTTCTTGGCTTTGGAGGAGGTAGTTTGACAGCCAC
>NW_005054380.1:2743504-2748848 GCF_000277835.1 Geospiza fortis | reverse complement strand
CAAGAGACAAATGGTGAGAAAAGAAACAATGGCTCATCTAATATTCGATTACATATATGTCTTTCATTTGTTCACCTTGGCCACCTGCCCAGCACAAGTAGATACTTATTGTTCCCTAAATAAATTTTGTTTGTTCTAAACTTCTCTGCAATTTGATATGAGTTCTGTGTTTATTTGCTGGCACAGGCTGCCCTAAAAATATTCAACCTTCTGTGATTTGGCTTCTGTTGTACTCATTACCTTGAAAAGTAATTATGCAAATATCACATTGCATTAAATACAGGCAGGTTTTTACTTATTTATAAACATCTCAACATTTCAATTTCTGGGCATGCAGTTGAGACAAGTCTGCTTGGAGTAAGAGATGGTGATGCCTCTCCACCCATTGCTGGAACTGAGCAGCAAGCAGTAGAAAAGGAAAATTGTTCCATTCTTTGCCTTACCTGCTTATTGAAAGGATGAGTGCAGTAAATTGAGCTGTAGCATCCAGTCACCAGGGGATTCAACCATGCTCAGTTCAGTGCTTGCCTAGTGCATGCAAAGAACTTAACGCATCATTTTTTTCTCCCACAAAAATAAAGAGGCAACCCTGGAGAAAAAAAAAAGCAAAGAGCTGAGATAGAGATGTTTGAAATGCAATTTGTTCGACAAGAAATGCAGGCTTCCAGCAGCCCCACAATAATTAACAAAAATCCTAAAGCTTGTGACTTTGGATTGATTCTGATCTCTCAGTGATATTGATAAAATTCTCTCAGTGATCTGAGTCACGGTTTTCATGAAGTGGGAATTGGGAGCTCAGTTTGGCTGTTGCTCAGAGCTGTGCATACAAATGGCATCCCTTGGGCACTGCTGGGCAGAGAAGGCTGCCATTCCCATGGATGGCCAGGGGCTGCATAGGGGTTTTATCCACCTGATCCAAATTGCAGTCTTACCCATCTACAGAGAAATAAACTAAAAGGGACACCAGATGGGTGAATATCTGGGGAGCTACAGACCACCAACAAAAACTCACAAGTCCTTGAAAAAAGTGGAAAACGTTGCTGTCTGGGGGAGGGTTTTTTTAAAAAAATGAGTATTGCAGGAATAATTGGGCTTTGCTATATGAAGAGCTGACATTTAGGTTTCTGTAAAAATCTAGCAAAAGTTTAAGAATGCAGGTGTGATGATCAGGTTCCTCTAAGTATTTCAAAATAAGCTTCTCAAAGTCAGACAGCACTGCAATTGTTTAATAGGTTTGAAAATTCAAGCTTCTTTTGAAACCTTTACTCCTGTCTAGAGACTTGGTTGAAACAGAAGTGTGTTGTCAAGGAAAGGCTGCACAGATACCTTGGCATGAACTGAACATTAACTGAAGCATCACTAATACCTCAGTAACTAGCACAAGACAAAGAGCTTGGCACTCTCAGAGTTCAGATTTCAGCTTTGCTGCCCTTTTGTTCGGACTGTTTTGCCACATTTGTCATCCACAAAGCGAGCAGAATATCACTACCTTGCAGCAAAGCTAAAGCAGAGCTTCAGAAATGAAAGTTGCAATAGAAAAATCATATATTATTAATAAATATGCCTAAGTTTTATTGTTTGCCTTAAGGAAGGTAGTAGGAGGTCCATGATTTCATGGGCAGTATTCACATTATGTGATTTCCCCCAAATGGATTTGTGCTGTGCTGAAGGTAAGACACAGACATCCAGTTTAAAAGAGCTGGTAGTCACCCTATTTTCATTCTGATCTAAATGCTGTACTTGATAGGGAAAAAAAAGGAAATTCACCTTCTAAGAGTTACCTGCAACTTACATCTGAAACAACTTATTATCTTTCTTGAAACAGTAAAGGACAGCGACATCTATATTGTACACATTCAAGAACACTGACTTTTAATGTCAGTTTCTGTACTGTAGCTAACATGATTTTCCAAAATTTAGCAATTCAGCTTGTGTTACTGGGTTAATGTGTGATTGGGAGTTGGTTAGACAGGTCTTAGCGTAGTTTATTGCAACAGCTCCTTTGAGCCTGTTTGCCCAAAGTCTGTTCTGCCCAGAGAAATTTTAATTCACTGATCCAGAGCCCTACAGGCCATAATGGCTGTGTCATTACGTATAACCATTTCCATGATGGGCCATAATAGGTTCTTTGGAATGGTTATAAGCTATTGTGTCAATTGGATTTTCATGCATAAGTACTAAATTTGGGTGGTGAATTGCTTTCCATAGCACAACCTGAACCTTTAATGGACGTTATTTATTCCCTTTGTCTATCCAGTTTAAGCAGTGGTAATGCTTTTTTACTGTGCATATTTAATTTTGGGGAATTTAAAGGCTTTTGAATTTGATCATTAGAAATAATGGATCTTGTGATGCTTTTCTGACTTTTGCAACAGATTTGTGAATACATGTAGAGTTTTTTGAGGAAGGAAAAGTGGGACAGTAAGAAAACAAACAAAATATGTGTCTTGTGCACCACATGCTGATACTTGGATACTCTTTCATATTCGCATGAAAATAAGGTTAATAGCACCTTGTGCATATGTCATTCTCAGGAATATACTGCTTCTCCTTGCATTCTTTGTGAATTGTGTTTTTCTGCTTTTCTTGGACAACTTTGTCTTGTGCCTCATAAAATTCCAGTGACTTAAGAAATAGTAGAATTTACAGTACTCATTTTTTCTAATTTTCATGAACCTTATTGTTCATCCTTCATTTGACTTTTTGCCTGTAGTGAAATAACCAGCCTTGACTTATGTTTCTAGCAGCAGAATTATTTTGCTACCTTCTGCTGAAAAAAGGCAGAATTGGTGATGTTCAAATCTCCACAACTGAGCAGGAGTTTTTGCTGTTTAGGAGGCACACTGGAGGCAGCAGCAAGACAGACCAGAGATGGGGATTTGCTCTCAAGGTCAACATCTGGTAAAAACAAACCCCTGGTAGTCTTTAATGCTTGTTCATTGCTTTAAAGCTGGATAAGGAGTATATCACACTGAGCACCGTAAGCCTTGACCCCAGATAAAGAACTGGAAGATAAATTATTACAAATTTCCTTCTACCACTTAATAAAGGCATTAAAAAGGAGAAAGATCTGCTGCCCACTTTATTTTAGTTTGTAACTACTGTACACTACAAAAACTACAACTGTTATGATTGACTGTGAATGAGAAATATTGTATTTGAGGAGTAAATAATTTGAGCCAGAGGGAAAGCTAAGAGTATACAATGCCAAAGGAAAGGATTTTGTAATATTTGCAGATTTCTTCATTATTTGCATATTTCTTCATTAGCAAACTTAACTGAGATCATATAGTAACACAATTAGCACCCTAGATATAGAGATAAGAGCTGTCTAGAATAATTTTTTTAAATCATTTAAATGAACCTAATATTTTCAAAGCACTGGGTCCTAATAAAAGTCAAGGAATATAGACTGTGGTAATCTGTTATTTTATACTTTGTTCTTCTGTAATATTCCTTGTTATAAGTTTGTAATGGTTTGTTCCATGTACTCCATTTGGCTTCCCTGATGGCTCAGTCCTGAGTTGTTTACCCCAAGATTTTCCTGCCAAGTGCATGTCAATCCCCCTGTTACTGTCCTTGTACCTCCCTTGTCCCCTTGTCTTACACCTGTCTGTCAAAGATAGCACACCCTTTTTGCTCTGGAATGTTCCCTGTCCTTCGTCCTTTCCTCGAGGTAAGATTGGATTGTAAGGTTTGCTCCTTCCCCTTGTTGGCTTCTATTGGATAGCCCTTACCCTGCACCCCTTCCTGCAGGTGAAAAGTTGTGTCCTCCCCTGATTCCCTCCCTTCCTTAAAAGCAGTTCTTTTGCCCTCAGTTGAGGTCACTTGTTCCAGACTTGCCTGGGGAAATAAACTTCCTTGGAACTCAAGTGACCCCTCCCTATTCCTTTGCCTTGGTTCTTCATGCACTGCTGCTGCTGTGCCACCCACGCCACAGCCTAAGAGGACTGGATGAAATTTAATATTATACAATTTAGAAGAAAACCTTAAAAATCTCATTTTGGTTGAGACACACTTCCCATAGAACAAGGGCTTTGCAATGCTTGTGTGAGAGAGAAATCACAGCATTTCATTCCCCTTTGCAGAAATCTGAAAGGCATTAAGTGAATCTCTCCAGGATGCTTAAGAGGGTCTATTTTACATGGATATTAAGGAACTACAACAGTACACTGTTACCACAGTCTGCATGAATATTGGTACTAGGGTCTGCATGCATCGTCTTTTCCAACCTATTTCTTACTCCTGCTGTATGAAGCCTTACTGTTTTATGTATTAGTTTTACAAAGTGAGTCCTGACATTGTTTGGAACCTAAAACAGTTATGAAAAAAGTTATAAAAGCATTTTACAGAATGACTGAAAGTACTGACTGTGTATTATCTGTCTCTCCCTGATTCCCCTCCAGCCCTTGTGTATGTTGTCCTTACCCTGGTGGTTACACACGTCCTTTGCCTGATGTGTTTTGGTTGCTGGGTTGGCTCACTTTTGGATCCCCTTGGACTCTTTTTGAACTTGCTTATTCCCCCAGTAAGGGTCTTCACCTCCTCAAGGTGAGGCATGACTGTGCTGCTATTCAGACCACAGAGGAGAAACTTCAGCTCAAAGCAGACACTGCAGCAGTGTTAGCCAGAACAAATGTAGCAGCTGCAAACCAATACATTTCAAACTTAGGGCCAGGCTGCATTAAAAGGTGCTGTACTCGTGTTAAACAGCTGTCTGTGCCTACAAACCAACCCAATTTCTTTGAGTTTTTTTTAAATTATATTACAAATCTGGATATTAATACAACTGTGCTTGTTAATGCCAAATCTTTGTCACGGTCAGCAGCGACATGGCACTTGCTCACCTTCACACTGGCAATCTGAAGGTCTACCTGCTTTCCCAAGCCTAGGATCAAGCTCCAGCCTCACTTTTTAGTCTGGTTTTCATTTTTGTGTTGGTTCTCTGCTGGACATCCTGACTCCTCTCCTGATTAGCTTGGCTCCAAGCAGTAACAACCTTATTAGGAGGCCCATCTGAGAAGTGAAATATGCGCTAATAACTTGGCTCTCCTTAAAAGGAAAAAAAAAAGAAAAAAAAACCCACTCATTTTATTACTTACACTGCCTAGGGGAGGAGAAGAAAATATAAATGAAGTGGTGAAGGTGAGAGTAAAGACTTTATGGAATAAGCAGTGGTAAGCACAAGGAATTAAAGCTGTGGTAAGCAGAAGCTCCCTGTGATCAGGGAGTGAAGATTTTCCTTCACCCCAGAAGTTCCTTCTTCTCACCAGCTGAGAAGGTTTATCATACATGTAAAAGAAAAGGAAAATAAGTTGGTTTTAGAAGGACTTGTGAAGAGGGA
>NW_005054380.1:2729071-2743463 GCF_000277835.1 Geospiza fortis | reverse complement strand
CTCTGTAATTAAAATCTGAAGACAATGCTTGCTGCTCCCCTGTGGAGAGGACAGAGAACATACCTGCCTGCATGCACTGCACAGGTGAAGAAGCTTCTTGAACAAACTTTTTTGCTGTTAGTCTAAGTTTGCACTTGAATTAGGGCTGGAACTATCATGTCACAAACAGTAAACTCAATTTTACTTACAGTTTTGCAGCTCTGGGGTTTTTTTTCTTCTGGCCTTCTTCTGGCCCTGTGCTTGCTCTGTGCTTACCTCTTGTGCATTCACCCTGACTGGACAAAAGGTGCCCACCAACCTCTCTATCACTCCCCTCCTCAGGTGGACAGAGAGACAAAAAATAAGAAAGGCTCATGGGCTGAAATAAGGACAAGGGGACATAACTCAGAAGTTAAAAGACCTTCCCCTCATCCCTCCCTTTTTCCTGGGCTCAGCTTTACGCCTAGTTTCTTTTCACTTTCAGTTTCTTCCCTTGAGCGGTGTAGGGGGACAGGGAAGGTGGGCTGAAGTCAGTTTTTCCCACATCTGTCACTCCATTCTCCTCACATTCTTCCCCTGTCCCACTGTGGGTCCTTCTCTCCTCTCTCCCCTGCTCCTGCCAGGATTCTGCCTCAGCGCAGGCTTCCCCTGGAGGCCACAGCCTCCTCCGAGGAGAACCACAGAGTAGTCTTGGGCTGAAAGGGACCTTAAAGTTATCTTGTTCCAAATTATTTTGCTACCTTCTACTGAAAGGTAGCAAAATCTACTGCAGAAGTTGTCCCCTATCCCTTCCATGGATAGGGACACCTTCCACTAGGACAGGTTGCTGACAGCCCCATCCAGCCTGGCCTTGAACTCCTCCAGGAGTGCAGGCATCCACCTACTCAAGGTCCTGCACTGGCTGCAGGTGGGTCTCTGCTCCTCCCTGTCTGTACCACCAGCTGCTGTGGAATCTCTGCTCTCACCTTTTGTATGAGAATGTCAGAGAAATATTTGTGTTATGGCATGAAGCTTATCTCTACCAGATTTCTCATCAGTAGTAATGTAAAGGATGCTCAAGTCTGATGAATAGCATTTCTCACTGGAAATTTCACTATCTATACCATAACAGACAGTCCTTTATTGCTGTTCCTTCTGTTCCCTATTTAACTTTTGGACATGTCTCTGTCTGGTGTTTTGAAAATGCAGAGGGTTTTCTTTAAATGTTCCTTGTCCTACTTTATATAACACAACAGGAGTCAACAAAATTTTCATTGTCGACAGTTTTTACTTAACAGGGATTTAGAGGATGGATGCTTCTGCCTAAAGGCTTAGGTCACTCTACCAACTATTTGAATTATTTTTCCCTTATTTTCATTACTCTGTTACAGTAGGGCACCAAAATATGTCAGTGCTGTTGTAAGTGAAAAATGATGCAGCATTTGCAATCATTTGGCTTACATTTAGAGGTGATGATAGTGGTGATTATAATTAACTGAATTTGCTGTTCATTGTTGGCTGCAGAAAATAATGTGCAATTATTATTTAATGTGCTCCATGTCTGCCTCAATTCCTGATCCACAGACATTGTGGACTTTACTAGTTACACATTACTTGGTGCAAATAGATGTAGTAGAAACTTTATGGAATTAATCCTCTTTTCTTACATTAATTAATATGACTTGACCAAAAGGCTTGTACTGCAAACTCCAGTGTATATTACACCTACAAGCTGCTCATTTGCAGCAGGTACTCCTTGCTGGGAGAACATAATGAGTCACTTAAATCACACCTCTTTTCCCCCCTCTCTTTAACAGAAGACAGCTGCCATCCAGCTGGCAATCAGAACACAATTTCCTTGTCAGGCCAGGACACCAGGGGATCCCCACAGGAGGTAGCAGTGGTGTCTGTGGCACTGAAGCAGCCAGCAGTAGAATACTGACAGTGCAGTGTGGGGAGCTGTGCTTGAAGCAGCAGACTGAAACTTGAAGTTGTCACAAATCTAGCACTTTCTATATAAACAGGGTGTATTTTGGATATTGCTTGGGTAGCCTGATGTTCTTCTTTTTAAATTAGCAGTCAGTCTTATAGAAGGCTGCACCTGATTATTTTATTATTAGAAATGGAAATTTGGCTCAATATGATACTGCAGTATTTCATACGCTTCATGCTCTTGAAATGTCATGCAAGCTATGTACCTGCACAAGTTTTTCCTTTGGATAATCCCATTATTAGTTAAGAAAAAAACCTCCACATAAGCCAAACATCTCTGAGCTAAGGAGCTGAATTTCATTCAGTGATGTGTATCATGTATCTCAGTTCCAGCAATGATCATTCTCCCTTTCTTTTACACTTGTCTACATTCAGCTGGCTTTTCTTTCAGTCAATTTTTATCTTGTCATACAATTCTAATGAAGAATTTGGTTCATGACTGGGATCTCAAAGGACCAAATTGTGAAAGCTGATACAAATAATTTTTCTTTCAAATATGACAAAAGAAAGGCTCATTTCTCCTGTTGCTTGTGAAACTCCTTCTATGTTCTTACACAAAGCAGTTGGTGGTCAACTTTATGTTCATGGGCTGATCTCGAAAATTCCATCAGCTAATGATGAATGAGTGGGATTCAGGCAGAGGGGGCTTAACAGCACAAACTTCCTGGATGCTGCAGAGTGCAATGGGCAAGGAAAATATCTTGCTTTTCCTGATCCATGATGGTGAATGACAATTATTACCACGAATTTGAGACTGTTTCCCACAGCATTCTCCTGGAGAACCTGGAAGCTTATGGCTTAGACAGGCGTGTTCTTTACTGGGTGAAAAACTGTCTGGATGACTGGGCCCACGGAGGGGTGGGACTAAATCCAGCTGATGTAAAACTGGATATTCAGATCTTTTGAGAGGATACAAATAGCAGAATACATTTAGATAGTTTTGTCTCTAGCATAGTTAGTCCTAGTCAGTAGAAGATAATCTTCCTTCTGCATTACTCTGTGATATCTGTGACTCCTTAGCACTGGAGATGTTTACTACTCAAAATTTACTTCAGTTTCTTGCAGCCAATTTAGTTTTATTGAAATCTTCCCCCTTTCCTTTTGTAGCTTCACTTTTATTTTTTACGATGCTTTTGCCTTTGAGGGAATAAAACTTGTTATACCTTGTGAAAATAAATTCCTTTTTTGTTACAAATGAGTTCCTGCAAACTCCACAGACTGGGAGAACACCAAAGGTGTTCTTTGTGTTCAGTGGAACAAGAATAGTTTTGACTTCAAAGGTGGTAAATTTGAGAGCTCTTTTTGTGCAGAGGGCAAGCCTGGATACTGCCAAGGAGACATTTCTTCCTGTGCTAAGGGAGTGCTTGATTTGCTATTCACACATGATATTGAGAAAATGTGGAGTTAAAGAAGCCAAGTTACTGCCCCAGAGTTGCAGTTTGTGGTACTGGAACTTGACTAATTAGCAGATGTCAGATCAGGGTTTTGTCTCTATTCTCATTTATTAGTGTTTATTTATCCCTAGAAAGGAATTGTCATAATTCTTTCTCTGTCCTACCCAGATTTTTTTTAAGTATCTTGAGCTTTGTGAAGAAAAAGGTTGCCTTTCCACATAAAAATGTCAGTACTTTGAGTCCTTCTTACAAGGAGGACCAGAAGGGAGTATTACTTTACCTAAATAGCAGCAGATGAAAAATCAGGCCAGCATCCATCACATGAACATATCTTCATTTTGTTGTAATAAAATTTTCCTTCTGCTTTCATTTTCTGCTGTGTTTTCTCTTGAGAATTGGAAAGCAAAATTTTCACTACCATGCTCAGAAAATCAATCCGGTCCACCTAAAGAAATAGCTCAGACACCAAGCAGCGTTTACAATCATCTTTTTTCCTTGAGAAATCTGTTGGAGCCTTCAGACTATGATTATCATTGAACTTACAATTGGGTAAAAGGGATGATTCTTTTATTTTTTGACGTACCTGGAATAAAAGTGACAAGTTAATACCAGCTTTGCTTCTATTCTGCAGACTTGTTTCTGGGGTAACTTTGAACAGAAATTAATGACTTCAGTGGCATCCACATATGTTTATACTAAAGTGTTTCCCTTAAGTTTATTTGATAAAACAAGCATTATTTAGGGCAGAGAGGCTGGCCTGCTGTTTGTCCAAGCTTGTTAAGTTCTACAAAGACACATGAAAATGTGAGGAGGAATCTCTGCATCTTAACCAAAAAATTGTGGGATTCTGTCACGTCTGTGCTGGGAGTGAAGGCTCAGGTCTCTGAATTCCCCCTGGAGTGAGCTGCAGGTCCAGACCTGAGCTGTAGAGGCACAGCTGCTGTGTTGCACTTGGTGTTCAGCCCTGGTCTGCTCCCAACAGAGCTGCCACTGTAAACCAAGGAGTCCGAAGGACTGAGCCACTCAAACTGCAGTTTGACACCTCTAAGAGCAGATAAAGAGCAGAAGGCATTTTGGTCCTGTTAAAAGCTGCCAGCTTTGGAGTTCGTAATTGGTTACCATCTGGGATACATTTTTTTTAAAAACTATAGGTCAGTAATTTTACTTTGTGCATTTTAAAGAGATGACCGAGTATACGAGAGAGGTGTAGACAGAAGGTAAATGGAAAACAAAGCAAATATATACAAAGAAAGTAATCAAAACAGAATGATACAGACAGTGAAAGATAAAATAACATCATGATGAATAACAGATCAAAACATTATTCAATTGATATTGGAACCATCAGGATTAAAGTGAATAATCCTCAAGAATATTGCCATATCTGGTAAAGATAATTGAATGTACATAGTGTAAATCTAAATAAGAATACATTGAAAATGAAAATAAATACCCCAAAACAACTGGAACAGAAAAAGAAATTGCAGAAAGAAACTGTGTGAATGGGAAAAGTAATAACAATAAATGGCAAGGCAAAAGACAGAAAACTCCCCAAGGAAATGGCTCAAGAGAGCAAGCTGTTCAGTTACAAGGATAGCCAGAAGTAATCCTGCAGAAGTTTGAAAGAAAGCTAAGAAGGTGAAGGTGAATAAGTTATTCTGTTGAACATTTTCCATGCCTCTTCTCCATTGTTAATTTAGTTCGAAAAAAGTTAATTGCTTTACATCATGTTCTGGAATGTGATATGATTAGACAGTGTGAAAGCACAAGATGAAGCCATTAAAAACACATAATTCAAGGGAAAATATATATTGCTTTTGACAGTCAGAACCTGTGGAGCCAAACTCTGGCAGGTAATGATGGGGCTATCTTTTGTGATCTTCAGCCATCTGATCCATCTCTCGCTGGGACAAGGTTGTCCCCTCCCCTGGACGAGCTCTGAACTGCATTTCCAACAAAAGGCATCTGCGTGATAGCATAGATCATCCTCCACAAACAGCTCTGATCACACTCATGAGTCTGAGGAGCTAGTGAAGATCAAAGCAAGATAAGACTATGTCTCTGCTTAAAAGACAGGGGTCTGCTAGGGAAGGCAGGAACCTCCCTTGGAATGGAGAACATAAACCCCCTCCGTCGGAATTGTGAGGTTGGCTTTGGAGGCGGAGAGACTGCTGACCCTGATGTTCATGTGGCAACACAGTGAGTTTATTCTCAAACCCTTCCTTATAAAGGGCATTTGAAAAACCCAATCCAGATGTTTTCATTGGTCTGATCTTTATGCCCCTTCAGGTTCTGGACCAGTGAAATGCCTGCAGCCTTAGGAGAGATGTGATTGGGCAAAGCCCCTGTCAACCCAGGGGCTGGTTAGTTTGCTTAGTAACAGCCAGCTTGTACTGTGATATGTGGCAAAACTGAATTATTATAATATTGAAATTAAGGGGCTCCTAAAGCTGGAAGGACAAGCTAAATACAGATCTAACCCTGAACTGATCATGTCAAGTCAGAGCTGCACATCAGGGAAGGCACAGAGCAAGGTTGACAATAAAACATGGGTGAGGCTGAAAACCTATGGATGGGCAAATCATGCAAATACACAAATTTAAAGTCCAACAATGGTCTTTTGTAAGTCAAGTGAAAAGTCTTAAAATGCAAAAAGGCTTGAACCAGAAGCCATTATAGAAAGTTTCAGAATAGCATGAACACACTTCAACTTTTGAAGCAAGTAATAATTCCAGTAGTGGCATTTTGTATTAATTGAAATATTTTCACCAATTTCTTGGGCGCTTCGAGTAGGAGAGAACTGCAATATTCAAGTAGAAAAGTAATAAAACTACAAATCTCAATATATCTTAAAGTCACAGAGCCAGTCCCTCAGCAATTAAGAGTAAGTTTTAAAGGGCTCTCAATTACATGAAGGAGGTTACTGCACATTTTATTGGAAAGATGGCAGATACTTGTCAAAGACAATATCAGAAAGAATTTGGAAGAGGTAGGAAAAGGGTCCTAAATTGTAATGGGTACAATATTTAAAAAATAAAAATATTAAATTCTCTAAATATGGTGCATTTAGGCTTGAAGTCTGAATTTTGGCTCATCATATATAAGATGACAATGAGTGTAAACTCTAAACAATGTTCATTACAGAGAAGAAATTACTGAGGAGGAAATACCACAGTTAATTATGTCATTGAATGTAGATCTGCAAACTGTGCACAGTTCCTGAGACAGGCACTGATCTGTGTCCTGCCCTAACATTGCTCACTATTCTTGACGTGATGCAGGCAGAACATGATATAAAATGGATGTGGGCCTGCAGCAGCACTTTGCAGCCTGGTAACAATTCTCTTAATCATTATAAATAGCATTGATAAACTCTGATATCAACTGTATTCCCATCTCCACCCGTGCAGGCATGTAGAAGATAGGTTCACCACTTTTCCCATCTATCCTCTCTTCCCATTAAAAAGAGCAACACAAAAAATACCTAAGGAACTGACCATTACTTTCACTATTATTCTTGCAGCTCAAAGTGATTCAAAAAACTTCTCATGATATTCATTTGAAGTCACTCCCAAAATTTTAAAATTGTCCACTCACAGAATTTTGTAACTGTCCTACCTGTGTAACTTAACACATATTAGAAGAAATTACACCTCTTTGAAAAAGACCCTGTTGTTCTGGAACCACTTTTCTATTTCTGACATGTACATATCTAACTTAACTTTCTATGAATACAGCACTGACTAAATAAATTTTAATTCAAAACAAAAAATAAACAATAATTCAAACACTAAATGTGATACTAATTCTCATTAATTCAGTTGTATCATTCTAGTCTGAATGTCCCAATTCTTCTTACCACTGAGTAGCAGGTAGTAACATATGAAAATTTTCATACAAAAGAAGGGTAGAAATGAGGCATCCAAATAACAGCTAAAAGCATACAGATGGACTGTGGCTCCTGTGGGCACTCTATCCCATCTTCTGTCTCTCAGTTCAGGACATACATCATTTTAGACAGATCATTAAATTTCCAAGTCTAACATTCCAAAATTTAAAGGCCTAAAGAAGAAAAGACATTGCAAAGGAGAGAAAAAATTTCACCTTAGAAGGTTGTGTCCAGCGGATGACTCAGCTCTTGTGTAACTGATGACAACCCATAGCATGAAAAAACTGCCTGTACGTGGTACCACTCAACAACTGGAACACCTCTAGGAAGAAAATATTCATAAATACAGTCTTATTATCTGGTTGAGAAGATTATGTAAGGGAACCAATATAAAATGTAGCAATCGATTTCATTTTTTCTCTTTATAGATTAAAACCCTCAAAATTTAGCCTACTGTCATGGTGAATTACATTAGATCTGTTAGAATCTTTCTGGAGATCAACAGTCTTGGAACCTATAATTAGCACAAACTGAAGCAGTCATGACTGTTGAAGGAAGAGTGACCAGATTTACCATTTTGTCCCATGAAAATGGAAAATTTGGGACCTGGATGGCAGAGGTGCTGCATCAGTTATTGGCAGATGATGGATGATGCCTACTTATTAGGATAGGTTTAAGGCTGGCTGTAGAGTTTATTGAATACCAGACGTGAAAATAAATTATTCAATGAACTGTAGAAAAATTAACCAATCATTTATATGAGTAATATTTTTGCAGATATTTTCCAGCTGTACTGGATATGAAGTCATTCACCTGCAGGTCAGAAGTATGAATCCAAGCCAAGCTGCCTGTGTCAGGAAATGGTTAATGCTTGATAACCCTGGGAAAATATTTAAGCAGAATCCTGAATATAACATAAAAGTGGTAGAAAACTTGAATACTGGGAAATTCTAACCAGTTCCCATGACTGCCTTTTAATATAGAAGAAAAATATGTGTTTTGCCCAAAATCATTGTCAATTAATTAAATCCTGATAACAAAACATGTTTGAGGGGAAACTAACCAAATATTTTTAGCAGATTAGATTCAAAATGTTTTCAAGCTCTGAAGTATTTCCAAAATTCTTTCAGAAATTTGTACAAACACTTATATTTTTAATTTTAAAATATTGGACAAGGTTTATTATTTCTAGGTACATTAGAGTTTGCTATTTGAGTATTCAAAATCAGAAGCACTTGAAAAACACCATTTTTATACCATAGGAAAAAATGTACTGTTTTAATATCTGGTTCACATTTGAATTAGAGTATTTTTAGTTCAGTGAAAATAGCCAGGAAAAAAAGTCCTATCTATCAATCAGAGAGCCAAAAGTATTCCACAATCCTGACTGAAGCATGTATAAAAGTTTGAGTGCATGTAAGTTACATTGAAGTTCATGAAACTTTCATATTTAAGTGGTTTCCTGAAGTCAGAGAAAGAAATTCTACACAGTATTACCTTGTTATTCAAATTGCTTACTTAGGACTGAAGTCCGAGTTAACTAAACCATCTAAAGCATCACTAATTTTTATTTTAGACCCAAATCCTTGTTAATTTCTAAACTTTCATTCAAGTGGTCTCCTAAACCTGCAGATTTCTTCAAGTCTGTGTATTTATGTAGACATAAAGAGCACAGGTGTAACTAAAACTGTTTGTATATGTGTATTTACATGAGGGGTCTCAGATGCCTGCACAAACCTAGATGTTTTTACTGTGGCCAGTACCCATGGCACATAAACTGAGAATTTCTGTAATTATATCACCCACTGGCTTTCATTGAAAGACATTTAACATGCTGTGCACTGACTGTTCTTTATTTTTTTTTAAATCGTGTGAAAAACACGGATTCTTTTCCTTCCAATATTCAAGATGCATGGCCAAGTTTGTAGAGTATGCTTAGCGGTTACAACACAGTGCAGCCATATCAGCCTTTCTGTACCCATAGTGCTCAGGCACATGCTGATTTCTCCAGCAGAAATTAGAGAATCCTAGATTGGGAACCCTCTTGGGCTCCTCCACTGAGGATAAAATTCTGTAGGGCCTTTGTTCTGGCACCAGAACTTCTCCATCCTCTGATTGTTGGCTTGGAGAGTCCTGTTCGTGCTTGTCCACTCTCAGGCAGTGGCTCTTGGGCTGCTTCACGTGAGGTGAAACAGGTGAGATGGGAATAGACTGTCTATCTCCTTCACACATCCCTGGGTGGTGTTTTAAGCATCAAGCAACCCATCCTTACAAGTAGGTGGCCAATTGAGCGATAGGATCAATCTGTAGTCCGAAGGGCTGGGCACTATCCACAGCAATGGGCTTCACTGCAGACCAAATCCTCCCCTCCTTCATTTAGCCCCACAGCAGGGTGTTAATTACCTGGTTTGGGATGCCTGCCCCTGCACCCAGAAACAGCTTAGGTGTCCACATACACTTGGTATTTTATAGCAGAGCTTAATTTTAAAGCAAATACCAGGCAAAAAAACTTGAGGTTTTTTTTCCCTCCTCCTCTGTTTCCTTGTCTCTGAATCCCCATAGCAGACTGCTCATGTGAATAGGATCTTTTATGTAATTGTCTGTGCAGTTCGTGAGGAACCCCATACAAGTCTAAAAGGGAGAACAAGATCATGACAACAAATTTATCATATAGACTTTCAGGTCAGAATCCAGAGTGCTCTAGTTCTTAGTTCAGTTCTTACTCCAGTAGGTAACAATGAGAAAAATCCTGGTTCTTTTAAAAAAGTTAACAATTTTTACTACTGGTTGTCATGCAGCCAGGATTCCACCTTTACCTCTCAGGACTGAGATGTTCCAGTTTCACCTCTAAAAGGGACTCTGCCTCTGTAAAGACAAAATTCACTGTGCAATACATTTATAAAAATTCACTCTTATTTATTGGTCAGTGTCTTCTACCAGAAAAAATCTCAAAGTATGAATGGTAACTTGCCTTGAAAACAGTTAGTTTCCCCTCTCTCCTTTCATAACTTCTGAGTTCAGTGAATTCTGTCCTTCTTTGTTTGCACTTACTTGACATAGTTCATTTATATAAAAAATTATTTCTCTTCTCTTGTAATCTTCTAAATGCAGATAAGCATTCTAACTCTGGGCACTCTTACTGTGTAAGAAATTCACATTTCATATGTAAATGTTTGGTCAGCCTCCCTTTCAAACAAGTTGAGTTCAGATATTCCCAAATGATTGCTTTTGAAACAATTACCCTCAGGTATTTTCCTTCTTACACTGCCAACTGCACTTTTCACAGTTTGAAGTAAACAAGGGCAATTAACAGCTGTACTGAATTTCTCCTTTGGATCACGATATAATTGTGATAGAAGTTCAATATTGTATCAGTTGGCTAAAAGATGCTGCAAAGAAAATTAAATTTCTTTACAGGTCTTGATTAGGCTGTGCTATTTATTCTAAATGGCTCTTCACCTATCAAGGTTTAAAGTAACTTATATTAAAAAAAAAAAAGAAGAAAGAAAAGACAGACATTACATTTAATCTTTTGCTCGTTAGCCTTATTTCAAACATTTCCCAGGCCAGCTTTTGAGAGCACTTGGCACAAATTGGATCAGGACTGCACCATTACAGGAACAGTGTGGCAGAGGGGAGGACAGTCTGAGTTACCTTTCATTTCATTGTGTTCCTCTGCCTAAACCCTGCCCCTGCTGCTGTGCCCTGTGTTGTTGCAGGACTGTCAACAGATTAATAATTTCTATAGAGACATTTTTTACCAGTCCCTTTCTCAGAAAAGCTGAGAATTTCCACAACAAACAAACAAACAAACAAACAAACAAACAGAAGAGCTTTTAAGGCAAACAGAGTAACTTCAAGGAACAGAAGAGGGTGACAGAATACATTGCTATTTAAAGAATTATCATCAAATACCACAGGGGACCATATGAAATCCCAGAAAAGTGGCTGAATTCCCAAGTGAGCAAAGCTATGAGAGGATGTTGATTTTTTTTTCTTCACAGTAACCACTACAGAAAAGACCAAAACCCTTCCAATTCATAAAATATAAGTTTTAGTACATGACTCATGAAAAGATCCACTTTTTAAGCAGTGAAAACTGAAAGCATGCAGAGAAGAGAGAACCCTGAATGGGGAGATTTATTATTTCAGAGCTAAAAATGGAAGAGGAAGGTATCTAGAGGAGCATGTGCTTTAATTAGTATAACTCACTAGTCTTCTCCCAGTACCAGAATAAAGCCTTTAAAAATGGAGAGAAGAGACAAAACTTACTGAGAGGAGAAAAATCTCCATCACTGGGGAAAGAGGTAGCATTTAGAAGTGACATTAGTGGTGTCAGATTGTCTTTGCTCAATCCACTCTTGCAAATTATTCCTCAGCCTGAGGAAGACTTTTACAAACTGCCTTATTTTGGTGCATAAGGGCATAAATATATACTATCTAATTGCCTCAAAAATACTTTCTAAAGATAGGCATCTTATGAAACAGCTCTTCTGAAGACAGAATACATGAACAAAATCTTTTCACGTGCAAAAAATTGTGTCTTCCTGCCAACAAATCGCCTCCAGGTCAGTTTGAGAATTATTTAGTCAAAGTTAGCCAAATAAATTATGCAGGAAGAAACCTATTGAAAAAAATTAAACTTTCTGCATGCCAGTTAAAGTATAAACTAATAACTGACAAGTAGTGATGTAACAATTATTTATTATTAGTTTGGTTAAAAGAATAAACTTGCTAAATTAATGTGTGATTTGCACCAAATCAACTATGACTTACTAAAATAATAGTTTTGCCCTTCCAGCATCACATATAATACTGAAGAGTGTTCAACCTATCATATTTTTCCACAGTGTTCATGAGCTTGCTAATCAGAAGCAATTGATAATATTAAATATTTAATTCTGTAATGTTTTATTAATCTCTGCTCATGAAATGTTAATAGCAAAGTTTGGCTAATATAATATGGAGTTCTTGGTAAATGTAGCACTTTGTTTCTTAATGCTGTATATTTTGTGATGGTCATGGAGTAACAGAATCAAAAAGACAACACCATGAGGATTAAATGCACACCTACTAGCCCCAGAAAAATAAAATGCAGACTACACTCTGAAAAAGAGTTAGTTTTTCTCATGTCTCTCCAAGGATCTGGAGGAAAGTTTAAATTATTAACTTTCTGCAACAAACTGTCCAGCATTAACTTTAGTTTAATGGCACGATATGTAATTTTCAAGGAGTACACTGGGCTAATCTTCCTGGATGACTAAATCTTCAATTAGCACAGCAACACTGGGCTGTGTGTGGGATGACTGTGAATTACAGTGCAGGTATAACAAAACCACCGAGGTGTATCAAAAGAAAACTTCTGAGCTTCTGTTTAAACAGGCCCTAGAAGACTCCTGTGTTCCTCTGGATGCTGCACTTCCTCATCTCACCTTCTCACTTCTTTCTTTAAAACCAAGCAGCTTTCAACCTCTTTGCCACTCCTTCCTGAAAGACATTTAAACTCCCATCCCAGCCTTCTAAACTTAACTATGCACTATTAAAAAAAGAAAAGAAAACATTAGAGCTGATCATTCTGAAGTAGTTTATGGCCACACCCCTGGCTGTGGAACTCTCTACCACTGCTTTTCTTCTACCTTCAGGAGCACATTTAGGGTTAATGGAGAGCAGGAACTCTTCCACAGATCCTGCCAATCCCCAGTTATTATCTGTAGTTGTAATATCCAATTATTCTGGTCAGCCAGGGGTAAAAGCCAGAAGAGTCTGTTAAACAGCTTGAGCCTAGAGGATGAATTTCAGTCAGAATCAGGACATAGGTGGGATTATTAACAAAAAGAGGTAGATTTGTCCAAAACAATACTTACTTATGGAAACACACTGTGTTTCCTGCAGTCACAAGAAATGTTTTGTTCTACTTACTGGCAGAGAGTTCCTGCACTTACAGGGCTGCTGTTTTTTGCACATGTAACAAACCCAGTAATTCAAACAAGTGCCAGAATAATCACAAGGACCCAGGCTAACAGGGCAAATCTTTTTTCACTCAGTTGATCTTACCGACACTTCATGAGCTACCGAAGGTCTAAAAGTGCAAGTCTTCCCAATCCACAGAAAACTACTGCATTATTAATTGGAATACTCAGTATTATGTTTGGGGTTTAAACAACTAGTCAACATTACCTTTTTAGACTGAAACTTGTTTGAAAATATCAAAATTAACACAAAAACCCCTTTCATATCCCCACTCCACTACTCCCAGAAGGCAGGATAAGTACAGGTAGCCTGCAGAAACTGGTGAGATAACACCAGCAGTTTGCAATGTGAAGTTAAGGTCAAATGCTTTAACATCCTTGGCTACCCTGAGAAGGCAACTGCTTGGGCTACTATCCTGGCTCTTATTTCAGTTTCAAGGAAAGAATTCTTAAACTCTTTAACATAAATTGAAATTCTTGACACCTTATTGGGAAAGTCTCAAAGCCCCGGGGATTCAACTAAACACACTCCCTGGAGAAGTGTCCAGGGGCTATCCAGCTAATATGCTTTTACCCTAATAAAACTACCTATTTTACAAATGAAAAAAAAAATTACGGATTTATGACAGCATGTTGCAAGTTATGGTTTTGTTTCAGCTTCAGCAAGGCTCGTGCCAGCGCTGGTAACAGGTTCAACAGTAAGCCATGCCCTAGCACTTGAAGCTGTAATGTTTCTCTGCAGTGTGAGATCCCCTGGCAAAGCCTGCAGACAAATGCTGCAGACTGCAGTGATCAGGACCAGGCTTGATCAGGAAGCTAATGAGACTGTGCAAATCACATCACAGGAGGTCACTTAGACCATGTTCTCCCAGAGGCTGTTCCAGTGATGCAGAAAGGCCCCAGAGGGGGAGGACAGCCTTGAGACAAGTGTCTGTGGCAGTTGTTAGAGGGAAAGGCTGGCCTTGCACCACAAGAGGACTGTCACCAGACCACTGGGCTGGTTCTGTGTGAGATTTAAGTGAAACATGCCAGAGCAGTGCTTTATCTCCTTCAAGCAGTAGCGTTCCCACCAGCATCATTCCATCTATAATTTAAGGGAAAACCTACCAAAGTACAAGAACATTAAACTCCTGTTCAGAAATCAATGCACACAGTACAGTAACACAATCATTAAATATAAATATTTTTGA
>NW_005054380.1:2694137-2729036 GCF_000277835.1 Geospiza fortis | reverse complement strand
CCTCTCACATTATCCCTGTGTTAAAAATTCATGTAAGAATATAAATCTGAAGTAGTTGCAATATTGCCACCATACTCCCTATTTTCACAAGGGAGTGAATGCCATGAAAAAGCGTTTAAAGATGCCAAGAAACCAGGAGAAAAAGAAGCAATCAAAAGTTTTATTAAGTGTGTCCCCATTTCAGCCCAGCTGCAGCCTGTGCAGATAGGCACATGTAGAGCCTCACTAATTTCAGGGCAGCTGCTGCTGTGCTCGAGCTCACCTGTGCACACAGAGTTGTCCTGCATGGGAGAAGATGGGAGCCACAAGCTGAAAATGAGGTTGTGCAGTCTGCTGGAAAAATGTTGCTTTAAAGATTTAGTGTAATAATTGCCATATTCAATATCCTAGTGGTTTTTCGGGGGTTTTTTGTTGGCTTTTTGTAAGGGTTTGGTTTTTGTCTTTTGTCTTTTTAGGATTGAGGGGGGGACAATATTTCAGTTGTGGTTTTAAGGCTTGGGGTTCTGGATTTTTTGCTTCCCCTCCTCCAGTCACTCATTAGGAATGTATGCCTGTTAATGTATTTATGAACTTGAGTGTTTTGATTTTACAAATAAAGCTGTCCCTCAGCACAACTCTGACCTGTATTATCTACCGTTTCACATTTATTCTAGATATATTTATATGCACCTTATTAATGAGGTATCTGCCTTCAGTCACAGGTGCATTTGCTACCCTCACAAAGAAATATCCTTTCTCTTTAAAAGCAGGAGTTGTAACCACAAACAATAACCAATATTGACACAGAAAGAACTGAGAACAGATCTCAAGTGTCTCAATTCCCAATTAAATATATTCCTTATTATCCTTATTAGAAACAATAACATGTATATCAATTATTAACACTATAATTTTCACCCTTGAAAGACAGCCCATGAAGCATAACTGGTTTTCTCCAGCCCAAATAATTATCAAATATCTTGTTTTTCCATGATAAATCCATGTGCAAAAGGAAGCCAGGAAATCAGTGTGGGAGACCGGCAGGGAAGAACTACGGTCCCACGCCGAGGACTGCATCCCATGGAAGCAAACAAACAAAAAAAGCATAAGAGCTGCAAATGTTTGCTGAACAATCACCTGGTGCACAAAATCTGTAATCAGTGTTGATAGATTTTTGGGATGATGCCCCAACTCATATATTACTCCAGTCACTTCTGTTTACCGCTTTGAAAGTGTTGCCAAATTATTACCCAGTCGCTGGTAATTGCTCTGTATTTGTCTCATCACCATAAACACTTGTGCTAAGAGACCTTGAGCTGTGGTAATACCCTGACAAAACACATGCTCCCTCCCACAGCCCTCATCAGACATCTCCCTTGCATAAATATCCTGCCCCTCCTGTCAGCATCAGCAAAAATGCCAAAGAAACCGAAACACAAAAAGCAATGACTGCGGGAAGAACAGAGTGCAGTAGTTGTGCCCCTCAGTGCTTTCACTTGTTCCACAGAATCCCTCACATATTCCTCTGGCCATTGTTGCCACAAACCCCAGTGATGTCTCTAAATGTCTCAAGCAGCAGTGCTCCATTCAGCTTACCACCTTAAATTTAAATAACAGCTATAGTTCTGCTCTTTGGCCCCCAGCATCTGACCACTTCACACTTTTCCATCCTGAAATTAATCTGTTTGGGATTTTTGGTCATATTGAAATGTTTGCTCTACATTTTCCTCAGAAAAAGGTAGAATTATGGATTCTGCCAAAGTGGTCCATCCTACTACTTCTGACAAAGCACAACTGTGACTAATTCTATTAAAGACAGGGATGATTAACATCCAAGAAGGGCCATCACATGGTAAAATGGTTTACAGCTTAACCCTTATACAGGAATTTGCTTTGTATTCTTTTATTGCTTTTTAAAAAAGTGCTGAAAATAATCTGAAGGAATTTGTTGATCTCTTATTGATATTGCTCTTGTTGATATTCCTGCCAATACTCTCTCAGAAGCTGATTTCTAGAATGCTGTAAAAGATGAGGACAATTAACTGGTTGTAGACTAAATCAAGCTTTGCTAGAGGCTAAGAGAAATCCTTTTCCTTACCTGTACTATCCTGAGAACACTGAATTGAAAGAGGAAATTCAGGATAAGAACAGAAAAAGGCTTTGTCAGGCAAAATGTTAATTCTGGTTAAATCCAAAGGTCTCATCACAGCAAGGGAAAGCAGAATTTATCTGAAGAGTAGATCTGTTTAGTGAAATTACTATAAACTCTTATAACACTCTCAATACTTTTATTTAAGTAGTAAAAATTCAATACTTAAGTAAATAATAATACGTTATTCAAAGAAGATTAATGTTACCTACTACTCTGCTGTTGAAATCCAGACATGCACTATTTTTTGAATGAATAATTATGCAAATAGCCAAGTAATCAACCAAACAATGCCTGCCCCATGTGGGAACGAAGCCAGGTGGGATAAATAGTGGTTTAGCCTTAGAATCATATACAGGAAGCATCAACCTGAGGCCATGGGAAGCAGGGTATTGAAATGGAAATATCCAGTCAGGTCACAGTGAGAAGAGTGTGGTTATGGCAGTCAAGTGTTGCAGGCATTCTTTATGAACAATCCTTTCCTTAGGATTTTTCCTCCTGAGAGGCTGAGAGGCCTCAGGAACAAAATGTAAACATTGATTATCTGCTGCTGTGGGATGCAACAGGTGCATCTGTGATTGGTCTCATGTGGTTGTTTCTAATTAATGGCCAATCACAGTCAGCTGGCTCACACAGAGACAGAAGCTTTGTTATCATTCTTTCCTATTCTATTCTTAGCCAGCCTTCTGGTGAAATCCTTTCTTCCATTACTTTAGTATAGTTTTAATGTAATATATATAATAAAATAATAAATCAAGCCTTCTGAAACATGGAGTCAGATCCTCGTCTCTTCCCTCAACCTGAGACCCCTGTGAACACGGTCACAGTCAAGATGTCAATGGAACTATTCTGTATTAGGTCATGTTTCTGGCTCTTGCTCTCAGTTAGTTCAGAACCTGTTACCAATAAGGTTTGCTTTTGTGATTGGACCCTCACCCTCAGGATAGCCCAATACCTGGCTGTGTTCACCATGCTCCCCTGTCTTTGGATACTGCCCCTCAGACTGCACAGTTTCTGCGTTTGTTATTTTGCTGTTAAAGATGTTTATTTTTGGGCAGATTCATCGTACCCGTTCCTCTGTTTTATGCCGCGCTGCCCCCGGCTGAGCCGGACTGGGGATGGCAGCAATATGGACTGCAATAGAGGGCTCCTCTCAACAGGCAGTGAAAAAGCACTCTGAATCATTAGAGACCCTCTTGCCAGGCCCCCAAGCCTTGCCCCATACGCTGTCCTAACTGTCTATCCCCCAGTACCCATCCCTCAGGGTCACTTATTGGTCAGTAAAATGTTATCTACTTTCGGTTTCCATCTCCCTTTAAATGTAACCTTGGCACATCTCCCGGGGGCCCCTGAGGTGCAGGAGCTCCCCAGAGCTCCTGAAATAAACCTTGGATTAACCGCTGCTAAGAGTCAACCCCTTCATCTTCCGCCGTTGTTCCATGTTCCAGCAGCTGCCCTCTGTACCCCGGGGATCAGCCTGGCTGCCCTCTGTACCCCCAGGGCACAGAAGAGTGTCCCCCTCCCTGCTGTTCACCCTCTTGGGGCTGGCTGGGGTTCCCTCAGTGGCACTCAGAGACACCAGAACAAGCTCCTACAGCGTTATCCAAAGAGTAGCACAGAAGATGTAACCGTGGTTGCAATGCCCAGGGTAGATGAGTTTTGTGTCCCCTTGGCACCCAGCCCAGGTGGAAACAGCCAGGGTGTCACCAACAGGAGTGTTTTACTTTGTAAATAATACATCCATCAAAAAATGGCCCTGCCCATCAAACCATTTGACTCAATCAGGACATATTTAACCATAATCAACCTTGGTTCATCATTTTAAACCTTGTTCCAATAGGGGATTATGTGATAAGGAGATACAGCAGGCCAAAGGGACTGAACAGTAATCCAGGAGAGGTTTCACAGTGCATTAACCTGGCAAGTAACTCTCTTACCAGCCACAACACTAACTGCACAAAATGTGACATACACCAAAGTCCTTTCGATTTGCCACATCATTTGGGCCAAGTTTGTTTTGTTAATTCTTGTAAAAAAGGCCAGACTGGAGCTGTTGGATTCCAAGTCCCTCTTTTACCAGTAGAGAAGGAAACACAAGAGCAGCTCCTGTGCACTGCTGTGCTTCAGTCCAGCTCTGGGATGGCTGCCCCCTGGGCTGGGAATAGCTTTTTATCTGCCATATTAATTCATATCCAATTAAATATGACAGTTTCATTAGCCACCTTATTTCTTATTAACTTGTTACAACAATCTTATTGTTACCACAGTGGCTAAAACTAATGAATGATCCAAGTTTTTGTCTCTTTAGCACTGGGCACCCTCTTATCCACGCTGCAGAGACGAAGGAGTAGCCTCCAAAGAACTTCAGCTATTTCTAAACAGGGGTAAATTCAGCTGTGTAACCTGTGTGGAATATTACCAGTATCTCAAGCCGTGTCAATGTGTCTACTCACCATTGCATATAGCTAATTTTGTGAATTCTTATAAGACCATAACTAAAAGAGGTTTTTCTTACATCTCTGCCCTAATTCAGCAGTGCCAGTGGCTGAGTATTATTCCTCTGAAGGAGCTGATCAGAGTTCATCAGTCATTCAGCTGAGCAATGCTGATGCTTAGAGAATTCATTGGAGCTGTTTCAGGCAGAAGGTTTGCAAATGTCTGTGACCTCAAGTGAGGAGAATGACTCTTAAGAAAAACAAAAAACACAGAAGATATACAGAAGATGGAAAACTAGCACATGTCAGAAAAAGTTGATATTAAGTGATGCAAGCAGAAATGTTTTATTTAAAAGATGCCATTCACTACGAGGCTTCTATCTTATTGTCAAAACCAGCAAGAATTTTAACAAGGGCTTCTGGAGAGTAATTATGAATGAACAGAACACTGCAGAGCTTTAACTCATGAAGCCACATTAATGGAAGAAACTGTCGTAGCCTCAGCTTCAAACATTTCAAATCCCATAATGCCAGCTTCTGAGCCAATTTGGATATCAGGGTGGTCCATCCACACAGAATTCTTATGTGTGTCCAAAAATATGTGTATATAGCAGAGCAGCCCTCTCATTTGAGTCTTCTGAGAAAGGAACAACATTCATTATGTTTAGTTCACACTTTTTTTTATGATCTAACCTGTGTTTGCTCATTTTACAGTTTATTCACAGGAGAAAGAGAAGTAGACTGTGAATGAGTAATACAAACAAAACTCAGGTGCCTGTTTCTTACAATGTTTTCTCCAAAAATGCTTACTGTTGTGATCAGCATTTCAGTTACAGCTGTGCATTTAAAGTGCTTTATTCCAGTTTCCCTCCCATTTGCCATAACAGATCCATGGAGTCAGTGGAGCAGCACAGGCATAACCAAGGGATTAATTTACTCATTAGCAGTTAAGGCCACGGCCACAAGCAATTTTAAGTCCTGCAGCATGTCACAAATGATAATCGTATTGAGCTGCTCGCAGCATCTTCTTCTCCATTTTAATTTCCAAGGATAAATGAAGCAGCACAGTCTCAGAGTTCCCAGAGCACTTCCTTGAACATGTACATCTCTCCTAGGATGCTTTTAAGGGCACAGCTCCCAGCCTCATCTGCCCATTTGCCAGCTTCTCATGCAAGCACGTCCTGCACGCCTTCCCTTCAGCCAAGCTGCCCTTACACAGAGAAACTCAGAACTGACTGATTTCTCCCAAGGTATTCTACAGATTTCTTTCTCTTACAATGACTTAGGAGGAAAAAAAATCGCCAAAAACTTAATTTTGGAGTTAAGAGAAAAAGCTGGTATTTAGATATAAAAATGAATGCAAAACTCATCAGCATATAGGCAGAAAAAACTCAAAAACACAGTCCTGTATAGATTGTATTTTCTTCCTCTGCATCATGTGACTTGAGGGCCACAAGGTGATCACAGGGATGGAGCACCTTGGCTACAAGGAAAGACTAAGGAAACTGGGGTTGTTCAGCCTAGAAAAGGGAAGGCTTTGGGGTAACCTTCCAGGACCTGAATGGAGCCTACAGGAAAGATGAAGAGAAACTTCCTACCAGTGCCTGGAGTGACAGTACAAGGAGGAATGGCTTCAAACTGACAAAAGATTTGGATTAGATATTTTGGAAAAATTCTTCCCTGTGAGGGTGGGGAGGCCCTGGCACAGGCTGCCCAGAGAAGCTGTGGATGTCCCAGGCCTGGAAGTGTCCAAGGCCACGCTGGATGAGGCTCTAAGCCACCTGGAACAGGAGAAGGTGTTCCCCTCTGGCAGGGGGGTGGAGGGAGATGATCTTTAAGGTAATTTCCAACTCAAACCATTCTGTGACTTGTCCCCATTTGTGAGCAACTGAGGGTACACTATCAGCCAGATTCTCATATGCAGTAAGGTTTTTCATTCCACTCTGACAGTGTAAAGAGATTTGAAGAATATTTATTGCAACATTAAAACACCAAAGAAGACTAAAGAAGCTTTGATGCAGATATGAATAAAGCCCTTCAGTTTCTGTGTAACTGTGATAGTGACAGTGATTGCATTTGCAGGTGAGCCAGCCTATGCATGACTGTGCTATCCAACAAATGCAATTATAAAGGAAAACAAGAGCATTGCCTAGGAAAATATTGCATGTAAAAATCACAGCAGTTGGATCTTCAGTACGTCTCCCCAGCCATCAGGTGCTCCACAGGACATAGATAAGTAATCTAAAGGTTTATGTCTTACCAGCAGGGCATCATGTAAACAAAAAATATTCACCTTTTCTTTGTCCTCTGTGCTCACATTTCATAAAATAGCAGAACTAAATGCCAAACACCTTCCATAACTCTGCTGCCTTTGCTTACTCCCCTGCTCTTTTCCTTGGAGGTGCAGTGAGTACACTGAACTCAACACATTCTGACAAGGACAGGGGATTATGTGCTTTCCCTTCCCTTCATCTGTGGATGAGACACCCTGGCACAACTCAGCAGACACTTCAGCTAAGAGTAGGCTGAGAAGTAGGAGGAGATAAATGAAATGAAATGAAATGAAATGAAATGAAATGAAATGAAGAACAGAAGTGATAGTATTACATTTCTGCCAGCATTAACATACTTCCAGTGTGACTATGGATATCACAGGGTGAAATCCTAGATCCACAGCAGTTCAAGATTTGCCATTTCTGAAATATGCTGCTATTTTCCTTAAACTTACACAGTTTTTGGCGTTTGAATGCCTAGACTCATTTCCCACATGTAAATGGGGGTTTTTATTGTTAAAAGCCAACCAGTACTTTCCTGCAATATCTTGTCAGATTAATTCTGGCCCCATTTAAAAATTAATATTTTGGCAATCCCTCAGCACAACAGGTTCAGTCGATTTTGCAGATGAAATTAGAGAAAAATACATTATTTTGCTTATTTGTAAGAGAAAGACCTGAACTTTTTTTACTTCATGAAGAAGAGAGAGTAGCTGGAGTTGAACAAATTAAATGAAGTGTGATGGTGTTCACAGGGGTTCTTGGATGAGGGAGAGACGAGGATCTGACTCCATGTTTCAGAAGGCTTGACTTATTATTTTGTTATATATATTACATTAAAACTATACTAAAAGAATAGAAGAAAAGGTTTCATCAGAAGGCTGCCTAAGAATAGAAAGGAAAGAATGATAACAAAGGCTTGTGGCTTGGACAGTGTGTCTGAGCCAGCTGACTGTGATTGGCCATTAATTAGAAACAACCACATGAGACCAATCACAGATGCACCTGTTGCATTCCACAGCAGCAGATAACCATTGTTTACATTTTGTTCCTGAGGCCTCTCAGCTTCTCAGGAGGAAAAATCCTAAGGAAAGGATTTTTCAGAAAACGTCTGTGACAATGAAGTGTGGGTGTCTCAGTCATCCTGGACAAAGTCCATAGAAATGAGAAGAGGGGTAATGGTGATATGCATGTCTATCCCTTAGTGCCCATTCTCACAGCCTCTTGTCCCTGTGTCTGTGTGTGTGACACAGAGAGACACAAAACACACAGGGAGGAGCTGCCCCAGAATGACTCTGCAAGGCAGAGAGCGTGTGTGGCGATGACAGAGATGACAATCCCCACCCTGGAGGCGAGGCTCCCCCTTCCTGGCTAGAGGTTTGTAGCAAAGCTTGTCTCTCCTCTAGACCCGTTATACCTCTGTCTGTTCGCACAAAGCAGAAGGCACCCAGCTGCACAGAGTTGGTACAGTCCTGGTCCCTCTCACACTCTGAGCATTCCTCTTCACCCAAAAATGCTGTTTCTTTCTTGGGAAGCCGAGTCTTTCCTACTGTAGGTACAAAAAATTCTCAGTCTTTACCTGATGGATGCATTGGCCAGGTTTCCTGACCAACTTAACCACCAGACAGAAGACTTAAAAATATTCCATACTAGACACCAGAGAAACTACATTAAATAAAGCACTTTATGTATTTCTTTACTCAGTCTTCAGTCAGGGCTTCTTTAACACGACAGGCACTCAACTCCAGAAGAAACCAGGCTCCCTCAGCTGCAGCTCCAAACCCCACACTTGAGTCCTCTGCAGCACTGGGAGCAGCTCTTGAGCTCAGAGCAGAGCCTTCAGCAGGGCTCATGCTGGAATTCCCAGAGTTTTTGGTGGCTACTGACGCTCGGCTGTGACCATGCCTTGGATGGGTTGTTTCTCACAGAGCCAGTGGTGAAGAGCTTTGGGCAGAGCCACTCACACTGACAGCACCCAGGCCTTCAGGGCCAGCCCCTGATGTCACCCAGCTGGGAAGCCAGTAAATGCCCTTAATGCCTTTGAGTGCAAACAATATCGAATTATGAAATAATTCAGCTTAGAAGAGCTTTTAATTATAGGAAGAAAAACTTCAAAATATGAATTCAGTGAATTCATGGCTAATGTAATCTGCATAATTTCAATGCATTTGACAGAACTGAAGTTTTTGGAAATTTTTGGATGAACTAAAAAGCTGGATTCAAAATGCTGCACTTTACTTTGATTAACTACCTTGCAAGCACCTCACTCATGCTCAATTTATACAGGATACAAAATCTTTACTGTGCTCCAGTATTAGCAGAAGCTTTACCCACTTAATTATTTAAGATAATGCAATGAAGTGGTCACTGACCTGGGAGAATAATTAGAGACACTCACTAAGCTTTAGATCATCAGCACAAAAACTTAATCTCCATATTTTCTGTGAAGATACAGCTCCAGAAATTTATTCAACACTGCCATCTGTACTTCTCAAAAGAGAAATACATTTCTTAAAAATAAAATGTGGAATCTTAGTGTTAGACAAGTAAAGCCTAATATTTTGCCTAAATTTACATCAGGGAGTACTAAAATGTTCTACCAACAGCATCAACCTTCAGACTGTAGAATCTTACCTTCTCCTGTGCAGTACTGCAATCTCTGCCCATTTCTCTCATTTCTCAAATAGGATTGCCATTAGAAGCAATTACTAAATTAAACTATTTGTTTCAGAATTGCTCCTAAAAGATAAAAACACTCTTGGGGAAGCCTCTGAGAGCAGTTGGATAGACTGAAAGGAACTGGAGTTGAATTATTCAAGCCCTATATATAAATCCTTTTGTGCACATCACAATACTTTTCAATTTATAGACATGATTGTTTCTTAAAATTGCCATTCAGAAATACCTAGAATAAATGAAGTTTCTAAAATAAAGTTACCATTTCCAATGTACCTTTGCCAAAAGCACTGATGTGACTGGATGATCTCCAGTCTGTTCTGTTGAAAGTCGTGGCTTTTATCTGCCCATTCTAAGAAAGATTTGGGCCAGTGGCAATTTGAGAGTGACTCTGCAGTCTGATGGTTACTTCAGAAGTGGAGTCTAAGAAGTGTTTTCCTTTATACAGAAACTGGAACAAGGGGAAGAACTGAGGTCTGCGATTATTTCCAGAACATTCTCTGCATCAGACATTAGATATTATCAGGAGAAATGGAAGACCCACACCCAAAACCCCATTCCACACGCCTGCTCCAAGGCAGAACAGTTCTCCTCAGTTTCCCAGAGGCACCACTGTACAGAGGTGTTTTACCACGGTTACAAAGAGCCCCAGATCATGGGTACAAGCTGAATCCTGGCACATCTCAGGTATGGGCTGAGACTGTCATCAAGGAATTACACAAATACACAGAAAAAGATTTACAGGTGCTTCACGAGCAAAATCGTCACTGCTGAGGGACAACTGCCCCCGTGGTCAGTCAAGAGCTGAGTAAAGGTTTTTGTGAATGCTGGTGACATCTAAATACTGGCATCTAAAAGAAGATTTAGTGTCTATTTGAGCCTGCAAATCAACCCTAAGGGGCCTTTTCCCATCCTAGGCTTTCAAAAAGAAAAGATTAATTGACCGTCAATAACATCCTTTATCTTCCTGGCAAGCTCTTGTTGGATACAAAATGTAGCTAATCATGTCAATCCATTTTCTTCTGTTGTTGACATGAAATATCATATACCTCCAGGCTGGAAAGCTTTCCTTGTTTTTGATATCGGAATAGTTTTAGGCAACTGAACCTCCAGACAGGGGAGTGAAATTGCCAAGGGAAGGGTGCAGGAGGACCAGTGCCATTTTGCACACAATTCATCATTACTTTTTAATCTCTAGAAATTTAGCCCTCCTACAGCCTACCCTGCAATTTGTCTTTTGTTCCTTCAGAGTGAAACGAGTCAGAAAGTTTAAAAGTTCAGCAGAAAATCTTTGAAAGACAATGACCTTAGAAACAAAAGCCAAGGTACTCTCAATAGACAATATTCTGATTGTTGCAAAACCACTCCTGTAAAGCTGGTGGAAGATAATTTAGAAATGTGCCATTTAAAATACAGCCACTCTCTAATCATTCCCTTCAGCTTAAACTCCACAGGAACAGTTCTCTGAAGATGCACTGCCAAGTCTGCATCACTGCATCCTTACTGCTGGCAGGCTTTACATGCACATGTCAAAAAAAGACTGTAGAGCCGTTTATTCATCATTTTGCTGTCAAAGTTAGCAGAGGTTTGGTAACTGTACAAACTTATCTGACAAGAAATTCACCCACCACAGTTCACAAATCATTGTTAGAGGAGACTGTTGCTTCAGGACCATCAAACAGGTCAGTACTACCCTCCTGCTGTACTGCACCTACCAGTTGTTAACAAAAGAGTTGCAGGATTCTGTCAAAATTCTATCAAGGCAACTGTCACCTAAGGGCACAACATCTGTGAATTCCACCAAATGCTGTCAAAAACGTCCTATAGGAAAAGGCACTCCTCAAATACTCTTACAGAGATTTAATCTTAGGTACAGATGTCAAATAAATTCCATAATACTGCCTTGTACTGGTATGCCCAGTATCTCCATGGAACTTTCCTGAGAAGAAATTAATTTCCTGCATGATGCACATCACCTTTGCTCGATTCTGTTGTCTGCCTGCTTCTTCAGCTAGAGAAAGCTGTCCTGTCTCAATCCAAATATTTATTCATGGCATCACAAGGACTGAATAAGTTTGTCAGATACAGCTTGTTCATTAACTGTATTTCTAAATTTAAAAATTAGTGGACTGGAAGTAGAGATAATATCAACTTTCACCTAGCACAATAACTTAGGCCGCTTGAAACAAAATTCTACTTCCTTAAATTTTCTTATCTCACTTTGCTGACAATACTGCTTCTGCCATAAAAAGTGTAATCCTATACACTTTTTTTTACACAAAGGAGAGTAACTGCCCATTTTATCTCTATTTTGGTTTAGACACCAAAATATATATGGTCAGGATTTGAAAGTTACATGAAATAAGGCTTTGCAACACTTTGATAAAACAAGTGTAAGAATGCCTGAGACCACAAAGCAAGGGGAGCCCACCTACTTGGATAGAGAAATAACACATGCCAACACTATCATTTTGCACTGTCTGTTCCCTGGGAGACCTTGGGTTTTTTACCTCAGGTGACAACAGTCCTCAGAGATGGAGGTCCAGGCTCAGCCTTTGCATTTAAGCACGACAACAAGAGGTTGTTGTTGTCAAATTGTGTAACTGGATTATCAGAGAACATCACAAAACCCCAGTCTGGATGATAATTTCTAAGGCAAATCAGTTCTCCTTCCTGAATCATGTATTTTGTTTCCAAGGATCAATTTCCCTTATTCTTGTAGCTTTCCTAATACTGAATAATTAAAAACTTTTTGACACATTCAAAGAGCTCCATTCAAGTTCCCTTAAAGGAACAACACTGAGTCATTAGTGCCACTGGCAACACACACAACACATAAATGAAATGGTTTAGGGTATGAGAGCAGCATAAAAAGCACATCAAGAGTCAAAATAAACATCACTTTAATTAAACTCAGTTTAAAACAAATGTATAGACCTCATATATGTAGACAATAGAATGCCTGCAGAGAAATTCAAACGTGCACAGGAAAGCCTCCAAACACATTCTAGCCAAGCAACAAGAAACTGTGAGCCTAAGAATGCACTGGAGACGTTTTTCTGTTGGTTCTTTTAATAACAACTATAGGAAAAAACACTTGGTATGCAGTTTGCTGTGGAAATATTGCAATCATGTAGATGTCAGCTCTTCCAAAAAAGTCCCATCTCAGTCAGGGACACAACTGCAGAATAAAGTAATCAGGCCCTCCCCTCTATGTGTATGGCAGGCTGGGTATTCACCTGTGCTGCAGTTTCTCCCAAATTCCTTTTCAGTCTCTCCTTGGAAATGAAACCCTTTTCAGCTGCCCTCTGGCCGATTATTTTCCTGAATTTTCTTGTCTGATACTTCTTTCAGGCCTTGCATATGCTGCAATTTGAACTATTTTCCTCTTTCTCACCTGAGTTAATCTTAGTCACTGCAAAATTTGTTAATCTAATAGTGGTATTAAAGAATGGAGAATCAAAACCATACAGGGAACCTTTATCTGATATCCAGTAAGGTATTGGTCAAATGTACTGAAAAGGTTGTGCTGAGTTCTGCACCAGCCTGACTTTTTTAATATCATATCAGTGATATTCTACTCTGCAAAGTATGATCAGGGACTTGTAGTTCAGGGGGGTTTGTGCATTTAAAACTTTCAGAAATGTGCCACTTAGCAGATTAGATCTCAAAGTACATCTTTGTGCATCAACAGGGGCGTCCAGATGAATAACTAGGCAGCAGATGATCGCAGCATCACTATTTGGCTGCAGCGTTGCAAACTGCTTTCCTCCAAGGTGAACACGAAACCCCTGGAGTTCTCTGTCTGGACCCCTGCTTCCTCCTCCCACTCCAGGCACTGCTCCGAGTTCACAGTTTGCTCTTGGGGGCAGGAACACATAATACAGGCAAATGTGATCCCATTTCAAAATAACTCAAATACCTGGCATAGAATTAATCTTGCAAAAATGAGGCAGATGATAATTCAGATAAGAGCCGCTTCCCCCTCTTGCTCAGGACACTCGAGGTTCAGCCAGAGAAATGGGAATCTGTGGAAGGGTACCTTGCTGAACTGCAATGGACTATATCCAAAAGGAGATCAAACCACAAGACAGAAATACCTTGATGGGTTTATTCCATTAGTCTGCAGAAAAGATGGACATTTCATGTGAAGAAATGCTAGTTCAAATCACTGAGCCAATTTTATTTTGTCTGTAACTAAGTTAACTGTCAATAGAGCTGCAAGTAGAATAAATTTATCCTCTGGGATTGATGGTTTGATTTTGTGGCTTAAATACTTTATTATCTACCTGATAAGTTATTTTTGTATTATACTACCTTTCTGGTCTAAAGTAGAAAGACTAATTTCTATTCCTGTGTTCAAAGCCATTATCTCCAAAGCATTTACTCAGATGATACATTTCACTTTAAATTTGATTCTAGCTTCAACTGGACTGTTTTCTAATTACATTTCTGGTGTAGGTTTCATCCTTATATCCATGTGAGCTGAGTTATTCACAGTTAGAATTTTATTGCATCTAAATTACAAGTTTGGAATGTTGCTTCATATGTAATTAATTTGAGTAATTGTCATGGGTCTGCTAAACAGCCCATGTTCATTGAGATGAGGCTTTATAAATCAGACAGGCAGTGGGTCTACCAGGAGAGTTGGTGCAGTAGAGAAAGACTGCAATAGCTAGTGGTGTTTTCATGTGTAATTAGAAAATGCATCATTCTCCAATTAAGGAAATTAATTAAAATCAAGCAGATGGTAATCAAGGCATATTGCAATATAATTTTCCCTAGTACATGCATTACTCTCAGGTGCTATCAGTGTACACTATTGGTTTTGTACTGTAAATTTAGCTCCAAGGTACATTATCCTTCTTCTGACTTAGTTTTCAATGTTTTTCATTGAACTGTACAATTAATCCTGTGCTACACATAAAAGGCAGTGGCTACAAAACTTTTATTATGGGATATTGTTCTTGTCCACAATAGTCCTGGGTCAAATACAAACTTAGATTAGCAAATATTTTGTCCATATCCCAATTATTCTCATTGTTATATGTGATGTGTTGTGATAACATTGATCATGTAATATAATGAGAATAATTGTGATATTGACCCTGGAAAACAGAACAGTTGCTCACTTTATAAACATTTAACATTCTCTATAAAAATAATTGACACAGAAATTGCATCATTTGTTATTTTCTTTTCAACATCTCAGGGCTCCCAAGGGAAGGTAGGTAATAAGACTGGCAAGAATGGCAAACATCCAACAAAAGCTAAAAATTATAAATGTCAAAACAACCTGTAGCATTTTCTTCATTTATCAGCAAGCAATTCTGAATAATGGAGCCGCCTAGAAACCCAAGGACCAGTTTCCCCTGCTGCAAGGGCTGAAATTTCAAAAGATACAAGTGACAGTAGCTAGAGTAGCCCTTTCACTTTCAGTCATTCAAAAGGGCTCAAATATGTTACTCTCCTTAGCATACTAAAGATTTACATGTACACTCCATGTACTTCTTAGGATGCATAACTGTATTCATATTTTTGTGAGAACAGATGGGAAAACATCCTTTCAAGACATTTTTGATCCATTCCAGTTGGTAACAATATCTGGGTCCCTGTCCAAGGCTCTAAGTACACTCCATTTTAAATGAGTTTGGCCAAATTTGTCAAGTAACTACAACAGACTTAGCATCATGAAGCTGAAGTGTCACTTAGGGGATGCGGCATGGCAACCCCTGACCTCCAATCAAGTTACAAGAAAGCAGTCTCCACCAACAAAGGGCAAAGAAGAGCTGACTGACAGATTTTGGGAGGGGCCAGGGCTGGCTGATGCAACACCCAGGGGTATAAAACACTGAGCATCCATCTTGAAGATGAACTGGTCATGTCAAGTGCAAGAAGGGCAGTTACCAGCACTGCAGCTTTTTTGTTATGTAGTCCTTTGTTGTAAGTATCCTTTCTATATTCTTTAATATCGTCTATTTTTAATATAATATAATATAATAGTAATAAATTAGCCTTCTGATAAGATGGAGTCAGATGCATCATTCCTGCCTTTGTCAGGGCATCCCGTGTTTACAATACCAAGGAGCAGCCAGCATACATGCTGCAGTCAGAAAGGGATTGGGGGAGAGGTCTTTATCCTCTAGGTAGTGAAGATCCATGTGTTGACTCCAAACAGATGGATCTATAATCCATTTGTGTGGTATAATCCATAAGCAGTACTCATAGTTGGGTAAATATATGTCTTGGTTTGAACAGACAGGTGTCTGCTAAGGAAGGCAGGAGCCTCCCCTGAAATGGAAAATGTAAACCCTCTCCCTCTGAATTATTATGATTTTGAAATTAAGGGGCTCTCAGGCAAAGATATGGGAGCAGGAACAATAGTTCTTTACTAGGAAAATTAAAAATACAAATGCAATAGTACAAACAAAAACAAACGACAGCCAGAGTCAGAATAGAAGCTGATACCTGTGTGTCATGTGTCAGGGGGTGGCACAGCCCCATCCCATGGGGGCTCAGCCCTCCTGCAGTGCCAGCTGTGCTGCTGCTGGAGCAGGGATCCTGCACAAGGGGGGAGTTTTCCTCTGCAGCTCCAGGGCTGCTGCAGATGGGCCTGGGCTCCCTCTGGCAATGCAGGGCAGCAGAAAGCTGCTCCTCTGGCAATGCAGTGGGCAAAGGCTGCTGTGCTGCTCCAGGCTCAGATTGGATCCAGGTAGGAATGCTTGGCTCCTCCCCTGGGCGCAGCATCTCCCATGGGATGCTGGAATTGGATCAGCCCTGCAGGGACACTCAGTGGCCATGGACAGCAGAGATCTCCTGGAGGGAGGATTGGCTGTGGCAGAGATAAAGAAAAAACTGCCCAATGAACAGAAAAAAACTGCCCCTCCTTTAACAGATGGCAATAGAATACTCACCCTCATTTCCAACCTAAGACCCTGTAGTTTTGTGGCAAAAGGAGATGGGTAGAGTAAATGGTGAGGAATTTCCTTGTGGGTAGCTTTGAATGTTGGGATATTTACACTGTCACTGCTAGCCAGGGTGGAAGCATGAAGTGTAAATCCAGTGTCAGAACGAATTTTTCTGTGGTGCCTTGCAAGGCTGCTCTGGGGGAGTGTCAGGCTTTGGGAAGGTCAGTTCCTGGAGGAACCTTGTGCTTTGTGTCCCACTGGCCATTGCTGAGTTAGGGATGGCAGACTGGAGAGGCTTGGTTGCAGAGGGCACAGGTTTAACTCCTTCCCTGGGATGCATTTCTGCAGATCAGGCTGCACTAGTTGGACACAGCAGGTGCAGGGGTGTGCCAGAGGCACCGTGCAGCTCTGGAGAGCAGCTCCAGGACTGCTCAGGGCTGGCTCTGGATCCTCACTGGGGGTTTGCCCCTCACTCTGGGCACCTTCCCCAAGGAGAGGTGGGAGGGCTGACCTGGCAAACTGGGCAGAGTCTGCAGAGAGCTTCCAGCCCCTGCATGGATCAAGGGGTTTCCCTTGAACACTGCAGCTGTTTGCTGGCCACAGCGTTAAATCCAGTGGCCTGGGCTCTCCAGGCAGTGCTGGCTGCAGGCAAGGAGTGCCTGGGGATGGGGCAGGAAGGGCTGCTGCACTCAGAGCACAGCTGGGAGTGCTGGTGTGTGCTGAGTGCTGAATTCAGGGATGTTTTTGTATGTACAGGAACTGCCAGGTGTGCCTTGGATGGGCCAAAGCAGCAATTTGGGAGCAGGACCCCTTCAGGATTAGCACAGTGTGCATAGGACAGTGGCATGGGTTATCCCTGTCCCTCTAAGCCCTGGGAATAAGGGCAGCACAACTGGTGTTGTCTGACTCTGAAGTGCATTTTTGTGACTTTTCATCTTGTTAAATGATGACTTTTCATTTTGTCAAGTACTTGCACTGTTAAATCAGTGCAAGTAATAATTTTCTTTATATCCCCACACAACTAAATGAAAGAGAAATCTCCAAGTCTCATTTCTTTGTTATTTGCTTTTTAGTAAGGCAGTGAAATTTTCCTTTTAAAATAAAATACATTAAATGGGCAGGGAGAGCAGCTCGTGGCCTGGTGATTTGTTCACCTGTAGACAAAGTGCTGCCTGCCCTCATATGGCTTTGTAACTTCCCCAGAAAGAGCCTAAATGGTACCCAGCAAACCAGCAAGGAATGGGACAGTTCGCCCATCAAAGAAACCTGTTGTATCCAGGTTAATACAATTTTTTAAAATTTTATTTTAAAAAAGGATTCAAAAGTACTTTTTGCATCCCCACTCCCCCATCAGAATTTTTCTCATTTATGCAGCTCTTTTGGGGTGGAGGGTGATCAGTTCTTCAGCATTAAGTATATACAGTTACATGCTTCAATAGGTACTTCAAAAAGCAAAAGGGGAGGAGGGCAAAATCCTGTTGAGGTCATAGGCATATGATGTCTATTTATTCCTTCTGGCTGCTTCCTTTTCCTCTTTTAGTTCTCTCTTAGGATTTGGTCTCATTTTCCAAACCTGAGCAAGTTCAAACAGTCAAGTGCAGGTCTCTGTAGCATTCAGCTGGGCTTCCTGTGTCAAGCTGTCCATTTTATAGCTCTTTGATTACTAAAGATGCTCTGGAAAAGAGGCCTTGAGAGTCCCATAGGAGTTTGGAATTCATTCCCAACTCTGAAAGAAGTTCAGACACATCTCTGTACTTGGAAGTATTTCGGGAGGATCACTTTCCCAGTGCTTACTGTGAAGTATCAGTGCAAAACCAAATCAAATGAAGAAATTACAAAAAGCTGACATAGAAACATTCTTTTAAAGTAGCAGTAGGTAGAGTTCCAAAAAAAGACCTAAAAGGTAGATTTATATAAAATATTCCTATTGTTTTACAGACGTTTAGGGGTTCCTCAAATACCACAGTTAACAAGACTGGCTGGGAGGAGGAACCCTTTCCTCTTTTTCCCTTCTAGCTTTTCAACAGCATCCCAACACCTGCATGCAATAAGTGAAAAATGTACTCCAAGGAACACTATTAAAACCTCAGTTATGTGCCCCAAAGCAATTGACAGGAGAGACAAGGGTAAAGAACAGCAGAGGTTTTATTATGTTGGATCGTGTTCTTAGGGAAGCTCACTGTGATCTCAGTGCCAGTCAGTAGAGAGAACTCCCCACACCTTGGAACACTTGCCACACAGAGTTATGGAATATTCTTGAACAGCTTACAGAAGGTTTGGGTAAAATCAGGGCATAATTTAACAATGTTCTGATTCCTAAGACTGTTACTGGGTATTTACTGCTTTTACATGTCCCTTTCATTTTCTTTATAACCCCACATGGCTAAATGAAAGAGAAATCTTAAAGTTTTGTTTCTTTGCTATTTGCTTTTTAGTAAGGCAGTGAAATGTTCCTTTTAAAATAAAAGTAGAGGGCATTTCTCAAGTGTGAACTCCTCACCAAGAGATCAAGCTGCTTGTGGCCAGAGATGGGAACAATGTCATCACCTTGCCCCAGACGTGGCTTTTCTACTCTGAGCGATGCAAATCCCCACTGTGACCTCTGCAATTCCCATTTTCTAATTATCATCACTCTTACTAGTCACAGGACCAGGCCATCAGTGATATGAGCAGCAGCTGCTCTATTTCATTAAGCAACTCTCTCCAAGATGCTTTCTACATGGGGGTGACAAACTATTTGTCTTTCAAGGCCCCATTGAGCATCTAAGAGCAAACACATGCACAGATCCAAAAGAAGTGATTATTCTCTTTTCAATTGTCATTTTTGGGTGGAAATAAATAGCAGCTTCTCAGGAAAAATGGGAATAGTTCACATTCAGAATGATCAATACCATGTGCATTTTATATTGTATTTGAGAACACCTTGCAAGTACTGCAAAGGTATAGAATCTCACAGAATGTTTCTGGTTTCTTTCTGTATCATTTCTAAGTTAGATGACTTTTATTTCTTCATAGAAAATGAAGGGCATGGTGTATGTTAAATGGAGACAACAAAAATACCCTCCACAGCCAGAGAGATCTTATCATTAAAAAAACAATAGGACTCAGTGTGGGTGTTCAAGTACATACATTAACTATCAGAATAAAGGAGCATATTTAAAAAAACAATTGTAACTGACATTTAATTTAGAAGTATTTTCTTATCCAACACAGCATTGTACATGTGCTGAATTTAAGAGGTGGCTTTCTTCCCAGTCTTGTGGCTCCTAGTATAATTTGGGGGGAAAAGAAGCCAGATACAGTTCCAGAGAGGAAAGGGCCTTGTTTCACAGAAAGCTGCTCCTGTTCTGAGGGCTTGAGCACATTCTAGCTCCATCCATCTCTAGAAGAAATAAGTGGTGTACAGCTCCTGCCCACTTCTCCCTGTGCCACTCCATGTGCTCCAGCAAGGCTGAAGTGATTTGGAGCTGAACACAGAAAGGACAACCTTACCTGTGCTGTCTTAGCTGTTTAAAATAGGCTAATTGACATAACATGTAATTAATTTGTTGGCAGGTGTATTGTTTTTTACACCAGAAAGAAGTCCTGCTACTGTAAGTCTGCTTATCCTTAAGTGGAGCAGTTTTGATGGGAAGCATAAGGCACCTCACCTGTCATTTCCAGAGACACCAGACAGACTACCTGAATTTAAAACCCCACAAAGTGGGAAGTACTTAAGCTGATAAACTCTGTAAGATGCTCTTAATGTGCTTTCTTTAAGAGTTTGGGCCCTTCCTTTAGCTGGCTGGAGAAGAGCTGCTTTTTCTCTTAAGTTACTGTTGAACAGTTTAAATACTACTGATATATTCTTTCAGATTCCTCCAAAACATGATAGGATTTATAACACAGCAATTCCAGAAGAATATTTCAATATTCTTATACTGAGATATGATTACTGGGTTGAAGGTCTTACAGCTCAAAACATTTATCGGTATGAAAACAAGGGAGTCGCAAAAACCAAAAAAGTTTGGATTTCTCAAGCTGCATAGGTGACTATATTTTGTACTGGAAATCTTTCAGTTCTTACATTTCAACTCTTCAGAGTTACAGGGAGCAGACTATTAACCCCACAGAATGGGGGAAACTGGGTTTGAGGGTTTTCTGTAATTGGTATGTTCATAGTACAGAAGTATGGCAGCAGCAGCATCTTTCAAAATGAAGACATGAATGATAAAACAGCCCAGGGTAATTCTTGCAAGAAGAGACTTCCTTATCTATGCACAGAATGAAAGCAAATGCAAGTGAAATATCCAGAAACCCCAAAATCAAACGAGGACTCTAATGTGTGCAAGGAAAAAGGATGATCAAAGTGGGAACTAAGGCTTAAGACCTAAGAACTCTGAAGTTTTTATTGATGTGGTAACATCTCTGTTTGAAGAAAAATAAAGTTAGTGAAATTTACATGATGATAAACTTCCAAGTTCCACAGATTTTTCATAAACAAAAAAAAACATTCATGAATCAGTGAACCACAGCAAGAGTAAGGCCCTGCCATTTTGCAGACTGATTTACACTTGGAGGAGGAGGAAGGGAGGGCACTTTGATTCAAGTCATAGAGGCTAGGATGAACTCAGCTGCCAAATTCTGTGTTCTGCTCACTTTGTGAGCTTAGGCATTTGCATTTGGATGGGCATTTGAAGAGATTTGTGGTAGAGCTTTACATTAAGCCAAACCATCAAAAGTTGGGCAATAAATGAAGACAGAAAATAGACAATCAAAATAATGCTGATTTTGTTACAAAATCAAGGGCAGAATGAACAAATCCAAGAAGTATTTTCAATTGTTTGAAAACCTGAAGATGAAACAGTGTCCCAAATTCAAGGCATAATTTCGAGCTTTATAATGTTACCTGGAAAAAATTATGTCCATCAGATGAGGTTAGGATGTATGTCTGCAATTCCCAGACTCTCAAGTTAGATCTGAGTCTAAACTGGAGCTTCAGCAGTGGTGGAGGCAGCAACAGCTGAAGGAACAGGCTGTGGCTCTTCTGGTGGATTGTGAAGTTTTGTTTCTGAAACACTAAATTCCATCGGGGGGTCTTTCATCTCCACCACAGGTGCAAAACACCAGCAATGCTAATTCCAGCAATCCAGATCCTATTTCATATGCAGAAATTAACCCAAAGGCAAGTAATAGAAATGCATACATCATCCCATTCAATTATTCAGCAGTTTTGCAGACACACCGGAGAAAAACTAGCTTCCAATATAAAAATTGTCTATGAAAGAGTCTAGCTTGAATTTGTCTCCATGGATCATAATTCCACATGTGCCTCTGGATCTGTAGAAGAGGAGAGAAAAATGAGCACTCAGTTTGAGCTGCCTCAGTTGGCAGGTTGGTTTGAGAATCAATAAAGCCTCCCAAGACTTGTTCTTTGCAAGGCACCAGTGCCTGAAGAACAATTCTCACCCACAGTGTGCAGCAGAACTTCTTTAAGGGTTAAGAAAAGGCCAAGCTCATAAAACTGCAAGAACAGTGAGGGTCTTTTACAGAACTGGAACAAATCTGTTCTCTGGCTTTCAGAATTAGATTAAATTACACCAGACTTGCTCAGCAAGTTCCTTCCATCCCATGACACTCCCTGGTGATTTAATTCAGCCTTTGCATGGTACAAGTGAGGGAGGACACAGCACAAGACCAACAGGCACAGAGAAAGTCACAGAAGTACAGAAAGAAAAATTACCATGTGTGTGTTGTCCTGGCATCTCAGCTGGTGTTCCCATTTCTTTCTCCTTCTGGAAATGACTCTGGAGCAGTTTGATTTCTTGATCATAGTCCTGCCATTCTGGAACTATCCTCATGGCTGCCTGCAGCTTGGGCTCTTTGGTCATTGGGTTATTACACTGCAAATAGAACAGACAGGCTACAAAAGGTTTCTGCACTCAACAGAGGTGTGCTCCCCTCTGCAGGGATGGATCTGCTGGTGGTGAACAACACCTGCCTGTACTTCAGCCAGAGAACAGTGCAAAGTCTCTTTCCAAATTCATAACAATGCCACTGCTCCAGGTAAGAGAAACACAGAAGCTAATGGAAAAAACTCAAGTGCTGAAAATGTGCAAGTACCAGTACAGGCTGAGGAAGGGAAGTGCCTCTAGAACTGGGGGTTGCTGTATTTGAATTTGCTGTAAGAGTGAGGGAACCATCCTGCACTCACCAGATCAATGGTTTTTGCTCTCTTCTTCGAGGAATCATCACACCATGTTTCACACCACAGCCACTCCTGGGGGAGGGACTTAATTGGTACTTGGTGGATCATGTTGTTTGGCAAATCCTGTTGTGCAGAGTAAGAGTTAGTAGCTGTTTCCACAGGGTGCAGGATGGGAGGACAACCCCCCTCCCAAACCAACAGGATTGTGAAGGTTAACTTCTGTAAGAGTTTTCTTTTTCCCCAATGCAAATATAAAGTGATGAATCAACACTTCATCCCATTCCAAAGACCTCTGGGAAAATCCCAAGACCCATCCTGACACCATAGCCCAGTAAAACAAAACAAACACAATAAAGCACACCTGATCAAGGTTGGACAGACTGTTTGGATCCTGACTCAGACCCTGATACTGTCCTCTGAGTCGATCTCCAGCTGCTATCTTCCTGAACTTCTTCAGATCCACAACATACAGAGCACTGTGTGGAGATGATGCAATTAATAATGACTGCAATTAGTAATTTCACTGCAGGGGTAACACTGCAGCCCTACTAAACCCCTGAGACACAATACTCTAAAACAGTCTCAGGGTGGCAGCACATCTATGATCTGTTACAAGGCAGGAAAGCAGTGCTAACAAAGTCATGGCATGTACAAAAAAGAATTTTCAACAAATCTGTCTTAGCTTTGCTGTCATGCAGTCCCTGTTCCAACATTTGTTATTAACAAAGGAAGATGTCTGTTAGTTAACACTTCAGTTCTTCATCTCTAAAAGTTCTGGCAGACTGAAAATAACTTCAGTGTCTCTAGTGCTTCATTGGCCACAGAACCTTAAAGAGGCAACAGAAGCAACAAGTGGTTCATGCAGAGCTGCATACCTCAGCTAGTTTTCTGCTAAATCTAAGTAGCAACAAAAACTTTACCCCTCTATTAAAAAAGAAGAAAAAAAAAGAATTCTTCATACCTGATGTGGTATTTTCTTCCAGCTAAATGACTTGCCCAGTATCCTGATTTCCAGAACCTGTAGCCATCCATCTCCCTTCGGCTGTCACAGAATGGGGTGTATCCATAAGGAGCACCATCCAGATTAAAATCCCTCAATTCCTTCAGATCTGTGCGCACAATCTGAAGGGAAAGGACATTTTATTTTCATTTCTAGCAGCCTGCCCTTCTAGGGTTGTTTGCAAATGCTGTACAGGATTTAATTCAAACTGAGCAAACAGATAAAGGAAGAATTACTTGATATACATGGCAGTTTTTTGCCTTATGTGTTAGTGGTACAAAAATACAGCACAAAAGGTTTTATCTCCCCTGCCCTTAGAGCTGGAGAAAATAAAATAGAGCTTCAAATAACCTGATGGGGGGTTGGTTTGACAGATGAAGTGCAAAACTGTTTCTTAAGCAGCAAGAATTCTCACTATACATGAACTGGGATTCTTGGTATCCCTTCCTCTTCAGTGTTTGCAGACCCTTCAGGGATGAAAGCTTTTTAATGTCTTTTTGATACAGATGTGGTACTAGCACTACTTTAAAAATACCACTCTAATGGGGAAAAAAATGCCTTAGTATCTCTGACAAGCAGAGAAACAAACTAAAATGACAGCTGGGGAGCTGGAAATCTCTCCTAACTGATCCTTCAGCTTCAGTTTGACCTGGCATGGCTTCACACTGTACATGTGCCAAACCCCCCAGGCAGTTCACACTCACTTGTTGATAATCTGTACCTCTCATTTCACCTGTACTTTTGAGAGTAGTTTTGGCAGTTCTCACTGTGCACATTTCCTGCCCTTCCCACCCAGGAGCTGAGGAGGGGGCAAACACAAAGCCTCCCATGGCCTTGTGCACAAGGGATTTGCCTTCTCCTCCTCTGAAAGCCACTCAGATGTGGCCAAGGTAAAAGCAGGGCCTGGGAGGGCAGAGTGGTTGGTGACTTAAAAAAATACTCTCTGTGGTAAGTGATCTGCAGGCTGGGAGAACAGACTGAGCTGCAAAAATGGAAGGGTGAAATGAGAATCTGTGTGGCAAGCTGGCTGGAATCACAGTGAGTGAATGAGGAACCAGATAACAGTAAAAGACAGGCCAACAAAACCAATCTTGTGGAAACAGGCACAAAACCCAGCCCTCAGTGAAGCATGCCATAATTACAGAATCAACCTCCAGTCATGCCTGTGAAGGGCTAAAACTTGCAACCCTTCCAACAATATGGAAACTGCATTCAAGAACTTATTATTAAAAAAAAAAAAAAAGAGAAAAAGAAACTATCAAATAACTGCAGCCTCTGTGTTACCTGATCAGCATCCACAAAGAGGATTTTATCAACAGCTAATGGGAAGAGCACATCTAGAAAGAGGATCTTGTAACCCCAGATGATTCGCTGCTTCTCTGTTTGTTGGTGCAGCCAGCGTGGCCATTTATACTGGACAAGCTCATACTGGAAATTGTACTTCTTGGCCATGTATGGGATGAACTCCTGCAGAGGGAGGGGAAAAAAGCAGCTTATCTCAGTTCTTTGTTCCTCTGCAGGAAAAAGAAAAGCACATTACAAGAGACAGACTTCAGTCGAAGGCACAGAACATCAGAAAATGAAATACCACAAAGAAAATCAGTTTCATTTTTAATTCACACAAAACACTGAGGCCCAAGCTGAACAATCAATACAATTTGTAAAGGCAACTAACTATTTCAGCATTTTTGTCCATTATGAGCCATTGCATAGTGATCCACAGATGAGAATGCATTACTCAAATCATAAAAATTCACAGATGGGACAATTCTTTAGGGGTGTACAAAGCAGTGTAAGTGGGAGCACATCAAATGAGAGAAGAGCATTGGGAGAATTTTTTTACTAGAAAAACTTGGCCCACTGACATTCCCATCTGTGAGGCTTTCTCCAGCTTTGGGTGAGTTCAGGTTTAGCCAAGTGATGCTGGTGCAGCACTGGGAAAGGGAGGGGGAAGCAACTTGTGGCACCTTTCCCCCACCACCAAATAAATTTTGAATTAGTAACAAACCTTGAATGTAGGTGATAAGTAGTTCTTCAGAAACCAAAACTTTAAAGGAGTCTTGGTGTGTTTCAGCACAGACAACATCATTATGCTATCAAAAGAAAAAAAAATAAAGCAGTTACAGGAACAAGGGCATCCACAAAAGATGAGCTGTGTAAGAGATTACAAATGGCTGGGCTACATGATTAAATTATTTGTAGTTATGTGTCAGGTATCTGAACTTCATACATAAGGAAAAAGTGGGTAGCTTCAGCCAATTGTAAATTGCTTAATTTGAACAAAATTAGTAAACCCCCAAAATCTCTATACTTTAATTAGGCAGAGAATATACAACCTGTTGGCTTTCACAGTCCTTTGAGAACAACAGAAGCTCAGATTCTTTCCAAAGCAACTGTGACTTACTCTGTAACTTCTTAACAATACATTGGTTATATTGTAGCAAAAAAATTTAGGATAGCAACACACCATCTATTAAACTAAGTCAATTTTTAACTCATGAGTGCTATGCAGACAGAAGTTCCCATGACACATGAGATGCAGATTCTAGTGGACTTCTGAAGCATTGAAAAAGTGGGGTTTTTTATACTCTTGCAGATTGTAACCTTTTTCCTGGTGCAAGGCCACCACCCTTTGGCACATTGGAGTTATAAATCCTCAACTAACCGTAGGAATCTCTCATATAGGTGTCCTGAAGCCACAGAGAATATATTTAGTACATCATCTTTATCCTGTTTCACATCTTCATTCTTTTGTCCTCCTGTGAATCCCCTGAAAGGAAAAACATGGTTCTGTGAAGGACAAGCTAGGAAGGGCCAGCTTTATAGGAAAGGCTGCAAATACAGAAAATGGCTCCATTTTTGCTTTAATACAGTTGGTCTGTGAGCTTTTGGTGTCATTCCCTGCTGCCCAGGGCATTTTCCCAAGGCAGAGTGCTGTGCACAAGGACAGGGAAGGTCCAGGAGCTCAGACATGAACACCTTTGATTGAGAGAGCACTGGCTGAGGTGCAGCTCCTGGGAAGGAGCAATGTTTTCAGGATCCCAAGTAGCAGGGGGGGTAAAGGAAGGTAAAAGCAAGTGCAAAGCAGAAGCCCAGAGCTCTAGAAACAGAGGAGTCCAATGAAGGACAGCCCTGAATTCAAGCAGATTTAACAGACAGCTGTGGAATTTCACAGACACCATGGTATTGCCAAATAGTTATCCAGTTTCAAGAAGCTTGTAGGTTGTCATTGAATTAGTTTTACCATTTCAGAGATTCCCAAAATCCAGATTCATTCTCATTGGTGCCATCACTTAGCAGATCTTCATTCATCATATCAAACTTTTTCTGCACCTGTGAAGCAAGACATGGCTGTAGTGAATTGGAACCACACATTGAGCAGATAGTGTCAGCAGTGTTATCCTGACACTGGTTCTGTTTTTACCTACTTGAATTACATCCCATGAGCTGACAGGTAACCTAAGCTCTCTGGGAAAACAGCTCAGTAATGAGTGACTTTTTCCAAACAGATTCCAAAGGAGCTTTTAGACACCAAAGGCATGTTAGTCTGGATGGTAAAGAGATGTTTAATGGGATGGATGCTAGTGATCTTTCTGGCAAAGAAAAACCTTCAAAGAAACCAACAACCCCTACCCCTCAAAAACCCAACACACCAACTCCACCAGTCTCTAAGTGGTATAATTGGCACTGAGACTCCAAAGCAGGTACACAGACAAGACAGTGAACGGGGAGAACATCCCAAAAGTAGTCCAGCACAAGTGAATGGTGTCAGGTGTGAACTGGCTCTGTTGTAGCCATCACTTATCTACCAGTCATTCTCCTTGAACTTCTCAGCTATGGCATTACCTGACAGGCAGCCCTAAGAGACAGGAGATTAATAATTTACCATTTTTTCTTTTTTTTTCAAATTTATTCTCACCTAGCCTGTGTCAGAGTGACACAAAGAAAATGAATACAATTTATCTGTGACAGATAAAATGCTGGCTCAACGGACATACTGAATGTTTATTACTAGACACATACTACATATGTAATATGTAATGTACATATGTACATTACTAAACATAGAGCATACAAAACTGCTTTTTCCTGAAGTTATAAGCAGGCAGGAAACTGTGAGTATTATTGTAGCTCAGGGACATACTCAAGGAACAGGACTTTGTCATTCTCTCCTATATTAAAACCCAAATCAAGGCTACAGGTGATGCTCCCTCCCCCTGATACTGTGAGGTGAGCTTTGTGCAGACTGCCTCAAGTGTATGCTCATGGGAAGGGAGCTTCAGGCCTTAATCCAAGTTTCTCCCCACTGTTGGTCAAACAGACTTCTTTAAGGGCACCTCTGGTTTATAAACTCACCTTCACTTTAATAATTTTGCTCTTGAAGTTATTGAGAACAACAATAACTTCATTAGCTTCAGGTGGAGAGTCCGTGCCATCGTGGCTGAAAACAGAGCAAGATACTGACTTTTACTACAATGCAGAAATATGTTCTTTATTTCTTCTGGCCATTTTTATACATGTGTTTAGCCTCAGCACTGCAAAACAGGTTTCAGACATGCCAAAGAAACAAATACATTTATTTGAACACGCTTAATGGGGTTTTAAATGAATGAATTTCACCTTGCATAACTTACGTTCAGTATGAAATGTAATTTGCTGTTTAATTTGCTGTTCAGGTCACCACACTTTGGCAAGGGAACCATTAGATTCACATATTACAATGCCTACCTACTTCAGAAATTTTACAAGAAAAAGACTGAAGTATTTCTTATCCTGGCCTACCTGTAGATCCTGTAAATATCTTCAGATCTGCCTTTTCTCAGTCTTAGAGTCCATGCACCAGGATTGGCTTTTAACTGGAAGTAGCCCTGTAAAGTGAAAAGAATATTTGGCACTTTCCAGAAAATGCAAATGCAGAAAAATTAGCTTAAAAATTATGTATTTTGACTCACTGTTTTAGATCTAAAATGTTATTTGCAAGCCCATTGATTAAGGGCTTTAAACCCAGAGAAAAGGAGAAAAGCCCCAGAAATCATTCCATTCAAAACTGTTGGGTTTTCCCTAAGAGATAGAAGCTTGAAAAAGTCTGGCATTATTTGTTAGATCAAAGTCTTCACTGTCCTGATGGGAACAGTGCAAACCCAAAGTCTCTTCCTGCAAAAAGTTGCCTTCATGAAGGAGTGAGGGAATTTCAAAACACTAATTTGTGATTATATAAGAAAATCTAAAGGAATTCTGAAGCTCTAAAACTTAAAAACTTAAAGATTAAAAAAACAAACAAAAAAACCAAAAAAAAAAACCAACACAAGAGGTAATTTACTTTAGTTTTTCACTAACATTACATATCAAGAAAACACTCCAGTGGCAAATTTCCTCTGCCATGGTTTCAGTCCATACCTCTCCCCTGTTCCAGTGTGGACACTGAGAACAGACACATCCCTTATGCAGTGACATTACAAAAGCAGCTAAAGGGAACAATCATACACTTGGATTTCCAGCACCTTTCCTCACCTAAAATAAGCAAATCCCATTCTTTCACACTTCCTTTATTTTCTACAATGCCAACTATCCTTGCTGACTCTCTCCATTTATGGAACAGATCTCCTGAAGAAATGGGTCCCAAAAAGACAGCCTGAGGCTCACAGCACCAGAGTGGATGGCCCAAGGAGGACCCTGTCCCAGGAAAACAACTGAGCTCCCCTGGAAAGGGGCTGCTTGAGAATATTGGCAGCATTTGAAGACATTCCAGAATATCTCAGAAGGGAAAGGAGCTCATCTTGAAAGAGGTGAGAGAGTGTGTGAGGCTTCAGACAACAGTGTGAGGAATGATGGGGTTCTGGTGCATCTGCAAGCAGCTGTGGAGTGCAAGTTACACCCCAAACCCAGAGCCCATGCTAGGAAATAGCCAGGGGTGGAAGGCAGGGCTGTGCTGGCTGTGCCAGTTCCAGGAGAACACTCACCAGGTTGGCCATGACAATGGTATCCACGATGACAGGGCTGCTGGAGGTGCCCAGGGTGAACTGGAGTCCCCGAGGTGGCTGCCCAGTTGTAATGTCATAGCAGTGGCCCTCCAGCAGCAGGTACTCCAGCTCATACTCTGCAGCTACAACACTCTCCACCTGAAAGGAGCAGACACTGCTGACTGCAGCACAAGCTCTAAACTGCCAGCTTTTATTCTCTAGAATAGCTATAGTAATTTTAAAAAAAAATTCACCAGAGTAATTTTATTGTTAGACAAATACCTAGAAAACCTCAAAAAGCTCAGCTCCTTCAAGTGACAAACCTCACACAAATATTGTTAAGAGTGGCCCAGACCAAAAGAATTTGAATTTCAATATGTGCTTGGATAAGAAAAGGGAAGGACTGTTGCTCTATTCCACAATTTATTTTTCTAACATTTACTGGAGAATGGAGTTGGTATCTCACAAAAAGTATATGATGGGATCCAGAATTTTGACTGTAAATCTGTTTAAAGCTGGTCTCACCTAGTATCAGCCACCTGAAACAAACATTTTGTTTTGCTCTTACAGTGCACTAGGGTACTACCAGGACACACCCATTCCTTTTTTTCTACACTGAACAAAGGTGCCAAGGAAAGAGAAGAGGAAAAAATAACCAAAAAAAAACCCCACAACCCCAAAAGACTTGGGTCCCTACCAGGCCAAATTCAGATGTAGCCTGAGGACAGTACATAAGCAGAATGTTAGTTTAATCCCACAAAGCATCTCCTCTCACTGCACATCCAAAATGACAGATTAATTGCTACAGCACCAACAGACTGCACACTGGGAACTGGGAATGGTGCACCTGCAAAAGTAAAGCTGCTGTTTATTTGGAAGCTCAGGAATGTGCTTGGAGTGCCTGAAGCATTTAATCCCCCTCTCTCTCAGGCTTTCAATTAATCAATGGGGCAGGCATAGAAATCAGAGGCTTGAAATGTAGTATCAATGCTTCACTTATGGCTTTACAGTTAGGTTAAGAGATGAAAGGCAAGAAACTCCTAAACCAAAACATACTAACCCAAAACCATAAAACACACACCCAATTTCCTAGATTTGTGAATAACTAGTACTGGATTAGCAATACCAGATATACCACAATACCACATCATATTCCCAAACAATATCAGAGAGATGCAGAAGTAAGAGGGGACTAATAATAGGGACTAATAGTACAGTGATCAGTGAGAAGGGGACCCACATTTGTGATTCCCACAAGGCTGCAGACTCTCACTTTTCCAGAGGCCTCTTTGTAAAGGCTTTGACAGTCTCCTTACACACACGTGTAATACCTTTACAATAAGGTAAATAAATAAGGGATTTCCCCTATTTCTCCCTCTGTATGTGGGGCAGCACTGCCCAGATCCACAGTCCAACAGTCTGAGTCAAGGTCTGCTCAAGCAGCAGCAAGCTCCTGAACCTACAGCAGCTGAGTGGATTTCTGCTGCATGGTTTTACTGCTGCATTGACACTTCACATCCTTGTGGACCACAGCAGTGTTTGCCAGTTAACAAGAACTGTGAAATTAGTGAAAACTGAAACCAGCTTGGTGGCTTCTAGGAGCAAGGGAAAGGACCTGCTCCAGGCCTATGGTGTCTGAACCCCTGGGTCAGGCATCCACAAGTAATTGAGAACAGCAATCCTGCTGTTGGGGAGCTTATGCTTCCCCTCCTAGAAATCATTTAGAAGTCTGTAAATGCAGTAATATCCACAGCTTTATGTTTATTTGCATACTAAAATTCTGCATTTCTTTCCCATAAAAAACAAGCCGTGGAAAAGTACCACCATTTAAATGCAGTTGGAACATGATGATTTCTCTTACCTCCTCCAAGAAGATATTGTCAAGGTCATAGGGGGTTCTAACAGACTCCACCATCCAGCTCTCAGGAGTGTTTAAATTCAGAGTGAACAGTGGAGACTGGGGCATATCTAAAAACTTGGCAATTGGTCCTGGAGCAAAGTTATTCTCTGCTGTGAAAGAAATCTCTGGCTCCAAAACATAGCGGTAAAAGCTGAAATTTCAGAGAGAAAATGTTAGAAAATCCATCTGCCAAAATTTGCTAATATTTCACTCTCATTGTATTTGCAGATGGCATCAGCTTTCCCTGACCTCCAGTGTCTCCAAGCCTTTGTCCAAAGCAATGCAGGTTGTGTTAACCTTAGGACAGGTCAGAATTTCTATCTTGAAGGACCAAAACAAACTGTGCAAGACTTAACTAGTAAGTTATTTAATTTTATATAAAAATACCAAAAAAAAAATTTAAAAGCACCCAACTTGTAAAATAGCAGAATTACTTCATGCCATCCACAAATTCCCAGATTCTCTGTGGGAAATGATGCTATTATATAAATGAGCTCAAAGCAGTTACTGAGATTTCCCATGGGACAGCTGACCATGCTTCTGTGCTTGCACATTCCAACATGTTTCTCTCTCTCTGCCCACCCTGTATGATGGAACTGCTTACCTTTTCAGTGGCATGTCAGAAAGCTTAGACTGGCAGTTCATAAACACTCTCAGGTTCATATTTATCAATTGGTTCAAAACCTAAAGTAATGAGAAAAAGACATTCCTTAAAATGCTAATGAGGAGAGCTGACCACTGTTTTACAGACAGGACCTCAGGGTGGATGTTATCTGCTCGTTCCCAACCCTCCCTCCTTGTGGTTTGCTTTACCACCCCTCCCCCTTTTTTAATTGGTGATTTTAAGCACAGTTACCTGCTCCTCATATTTCAAGCATTCTTTTTGGCTTGCTGAGACCCTCCTCAAGAACAGAGTTACTGCAAACTAAGTTGTTAGAATAGTGAAACTAAAAGCTCTCTGGACAATACCCGAGTATGATTTTATTAGTGTGTAATACAGCTTAATTAGTATTTCCACTGATAAATGCATTGTGAAACTCAGACACACCATTAGAAAGCCACTGGTCACCACACAGTCAAAGAGGAAGAAAACATCACAAAATAATGGAATTTGAAGTTCTCACAACCCTGCCTACGTACCAAAAGTAATGGAGCAAGTCTTTGAGCATCTCTGGTCACGGGATCAACAATAGCCACAACATCAAAGTATGTCTCCCCCTCTTTTGGTCTCAGTTTAACTGCACTAAACAGAAGAAAATACAATTTTAAAGTACCAAATACGTGGATAAACACTTGAAATGCATTACAAGCCACTGCTATCCATCTCATCCTGAACTGAAAGTACTTCCTAAATGCTGTGCACCTTCAGAAACTAAACAGAGAAAAAAATAGGCACGTACATGTATGTTTATACAGATAGGTGGAGAGACAAAATTAATTTCTGGAATCTTTCTGAAAACTGTTGGGGACTTTCCTACTGCTACTTAGATTTTTTTTAATTAAATGCAACATAGAACAATGGGGACATTAAAAGACACAGAAAAGCCTTGTTCAGCAATTCTGTACCTGTATCGTTCTTCAAAAAACTGATATTCAATCCTTGCCTCTCCTTTTGGCTGAGCAGAAAGAAGAGCATCCACTTTCATTACCAAGTCACTTGCCCTGAAAAGAAGGAAAATAAAAAGGCTTGCAGATATTAAAAAAAAAAAGGGCTGTAGTTATCACATTTCTCTCAGGCAGCAGCAAAAGAGAAGGCAAACAGAATCCAGATACCAAACACTCCTACTACCTCTCTACACATGAAGAATTAAACATATTTAATTCTGAAGAATTAAACATATTTAAGGGTTAATCCACCAGTAATTTAAACTGGTTGCAGCCTTATTACTGTGTATACCAGAGGATTTAACTCTAACAAATACAGAACAGCTGCCTTTTAGGGGTCACCCATGTTACAGAAACTGCATTCCTCATCTTCACCAACCACTCAGACATGAAAGCCATTCAGATCAAACCCTTGTTCCACTGCTCTTCCCATTTTACACTGCAACTCTGAGCACTAGGAAGCAATCCTCTAAGTGGAGAAACTTTTGAGAGGGGTCCTATCATAAAAGATAATTACTTTTGAGCACTACTTCTTTTTCAGTATTTCCATAATTTTTCAGTCTAGTATTTTAAGAATATATTCAACCTTTAAGGTGTAAAACCTCTTGAAAGTTCAATGAAAATAGATTTGTACATCACACCTTTGCCAAGAAGCAAAACTGTAACCTACAGGTCTGTCAGCTTTTCTTGAATTAACTGAGATTTCTAGTGACAGCTGTTTACTTACAGATCTTCTTCAAATCCCAGCTGTTGAATCTGAGATTTGATTTTCTGTCCCGATGTCTTTAGTATGATATTTTCAAGGAGATGAAAATCATCCTGGTTGAACATCTCTCCATCCTCTAATGGGCCAATAATCTACCAAAAAATAGCAGAATCAGCATTATTAGGTGTCCTGGTTTGAAAAGCAAGTGAGTTTTTTGGGAGTTTGGTGGTCAAGGTAAAGGCTACACTAAAACAAAATTCAAAGATGTATTAAATAAATACTCCAGCCCACAAAATACAAAGATGTATTAAATAAATACTCCAGCCCAGTCTCAGTGGAAGCCAACCATTTAGGCTGGTATTAATGTCAGTGGCAGCAGAGTTTTACAGGTAAATTCAGGTATTTAGAGCCAAGAGGCCCAGACTAAGGCATAAAATACACACTTAAAATTTTCACTGGGTCAGGCACTTAAAATTATACATGAAGTACCACATCTGGAAGGGGCAGCAGAATACCAGGCCAATTCTAATAGTCCAGCAAATCTCCCTCCTGATGCCTTCAGAAGCCTAAAAGCTACTTAGACAAGTCTTGTTACTCTGCTAAGGAGAAAAACAGAACAGAACAGCTCAACACCTGAGATTTTTAACCCACTGAAATATCCAGCAACCACTGGGACCTGAATGGGTTTGTACCTAACTAGAAGCAGATGACAAAAGAAAACCCCATGCTGTACACAGCTGTGTTTCATTATTTGCAGTGAAATACTATAGTATACATCATTTACCTCATTTCAGATCAACTATAATCAAAACAAATGGTAGAAGAGACCAAGGAACCTTGGTCAGGGCAAAATGCAGCAGCATTTTGCTCAGTAAACTGAAGCAGCATAATCTTGCAAATTTATCATCCCCTTCTACCCCCGGACTCAATTCACTACCAGCATGAAGGAACTTACTTATTGAGAGACCTGAATTTGTACCAAATGCCAGCACCTAACTGCACACAGTAAAAAAAAGGTCACACAGGTGTAAATAAATCAAACTGGAAGTGATCCTAAAGACTGCTGAGACCTAAAACAGGCTGGTACTCTGTGTCTGATGCCCATCCAGACTCTGCTGCTC
>NW_005054380.1:2677047-2694079 GCF_000277835.1 Geospiza fortis | reverse complement strand
TGCTGATCACAGCCCTCTGCCCCTTCTTCAGCTTCAGAACATCTCTGCAGTAAATAGCATGGGACAGAATAAAATCCACCTTGGGAGATTGAAAGGCTTCTTTGAAAATATTGGTATCCATACCCTAAAAGAAAAGAATACTTGACATTGGAATAGGAAGAAAACTAGACCTCTGCACACTTTTTAAAAGCAACCTTTTTGTTTTCATTCAAGAACATCTTTGTATCTTGCTAAAACTGATTCCTGGCCCCCTCTTCTTTGTGGTCTTAAACCTAGCTCTTGCTTGTCACCATCAAACACTATCCCAACTTCTGCTGTGAAAGGCCACAGCTACTTAGACCAGTTCCAATCTTCCTGCCTAACTTTTTAAAATCTACTTTGAGACATGCACTTGTATTTTTTCCCATCTTTTAAAAGAACATTATTTTCTTATTCACCTAAGAAACAGCTGACTCACTTAAATAGATCCCTGCATCCATGTTCCTTTTGCCTTTTCCAAGTTACATAGCTCTGATGAGTATGAGGATTTACTTGATGTTCAGATGGATTGTTCTATTTAGGTAAGCCCTTCAGAGATTAAAAAAAAACTAAAGCTTTTTTGATCTCAAACCCAACAGTGTTATTTTTCTGTACTGCACCTTCTGCATATGAATATACTACACTAAAAAATGAATTTGAGGAACAAACAAAGCACCCTCCCCATGAAAACACCAGCAGGCATGCCTACCCCAACAGCAAATTCCAAGATGTCAGCTCCTGCCTCCAGTGCCTTCACAGTTTCTTCTTTTGCCATCTTGGTGATGAAGTTCTTGGCATTATTTGAGGTTTGTGTCTGCAAAGCTGCCCATATGGCTTTAGCTACAATGGTATTCTGGCTGTTGGGCTCTTCACTGGGATTATTAATCATGCTGATTCGAATGTTATTGCTGGATTTCTGTGTTTAACAAAACAGGTGATGGGAAAGTTTAACATTTCAGATGAAATAAATATATAATACACACTACAGCAAAAGCTTTGTGTTTCTTAACCAGAATATCAGATTCCAAATTGGGTAAATAACAGCACAAGGTTAAAATTATTAATTAACTAATTTAACATCAAGTATTTAGCTTATGTATAGGCCACTGTGACAGTAATCTTCCAGATAACCCCGTGCTAAGAAACCCAGGACCACGGCCACCACTCAGTCTGGCAAACCACAGCTGTAAGCTGTGCATTTTTGTGTTTCACTTGTCCTCCCAGAACCAATGAGAAAGAGCAGAGGGCAATGCTTTGGTTTATCTCCAAACCAAAACACAGATATTTAAGTTTAACACCACAGGTTTAAAAGAACATTTATTGTATTCTGTCCTAGCTTAAGATCAGCAATGTTTCAGTCCCTACAAAAGAGATGAGGCTGGAAATTAGAAACCCTGCAGGGAGAACCAGTCTCTCCAGGTTATACCACAGGAAGATTGTGTAAAACACAACTTGTGTTTCACAAGCCTCTACCAAGGGCTTTGCTAGCACTGCTAACCCATTCCAATGAACATGTTTACCTACCTGATGTTTAATGGCATCATACAACAATTGCCTCCCTGAAGGTTTATCAAAATCACCAACAATCCAAAAAGTAACTGGTCTAACAAAGGAATCATCTGCAATTATTAAAAAAAAAAAAAAAAAAGATAAATTTGGGGGTGAAAGGAAGGAAAGCTTTATTTTTTCCTCATCTGGAGGTAATCTATGACACACATGCAAAAACTTCAAAAAAGTAAAATTCCATAGAAAAGCAATGGGCGAACCTAAGCTATGAAGCCTGACAAGACAAAATTAATAGCATTGGTATATTAGTCTTTATTAGGTCATTCAGAAAACCCATGTGGGACAGCATGCATTGCTCTAAGCTAGCTTCTTTTAGTATTTTGGTTTGTTTGCTACTTTTTCAATTACGAATCATAAAGAAACCCATAAACAACGTGGAGATTCCAACTGGGGTTGGAATCCAGCAGACATATCACTTCTTTGTATTGAAGCTGTTAATTTACAAAATCAGTTTTGTATAAAGACAAAAGTGCTGGAGCAAACATGCATTCCAACAGCTTCCTTCACTGCCTGCTGATTCTAAAGCCAGTGTCATAAAGGAACCAGAAAATTCCAAGAACAATATAAAAAATGCCAAAGCATGAGTTACCATAGATCTCCTTGGAAGACATTCCTGGTCAAAGAGCAGAAAGGAAAGGGGAAAAGGAGAGACACATTAATAACTCAATGGTAATCCCAATGTGTATCTAGAAGCTGCAGCACTGTACTGGGCATAACTGAATCACTACAGTTCAGATCCAACAGCAACAAGTTTGTGCTATTTTTATTCCAATAAGCTTTGACTTTTTCTTCCCCTCAGACAGATGGATGCTTGATTTACATGCTAGCATTAATTATTCTACATATTACCAGTTTCATACCATAGGTGAGGACATTATTCTGAAGACTGTTTACAAACACTGCTGTGCCATTGTGCTATTATCTTTTCCCTCCTTAAAAAGCAGCATGGCAGTGCTGTATCAGTGCTGGTGCTGAGCCAGCAACACAGAGAACTTCTCTATTACTTCAGAAAATAAATGTGGTACAGCATTACTGTAACCAAACAGCAGTTATTAAATATCTTAAGTGGCAGAAGAGGCAACTACCAAAAAATGTCAAGCCATGGAATTGCAAATTAATGCACTTTCCAACAAGCATGCCAAGGTGTGGGTTTAATTAATGCTCTACACGTGAAACTTGTTGAAATCCAAGTGACTGAGCATGAATGAAGAGCAGGCATGAGACAGAAAGAGCAATGGGAACATTTCAGGTAGGGCACATGGATGGCAGTGACTGGAGACAGGACCATGGAAATTTGGGACAGTCTAGTAAAGACAGGAACAGGAGGATTTGAATCAAATGACAGCAGCTTATTTCTGGAATCTAACCAAAATGGATAAAGGAAACACCTGATGGTGTCTGGTTAGACCTGGTTAGGCTCTGTATTATGTCTGTGCATGCATTTCCTACACTTGAGAGGTACAGGCAAGTTTGAACACTTTTATGTGCAACTGTAACAACACTGCCATTGGAAAAGCAGTGCCTGCACTGGAGCAATAAAAACAGCACTGACCATGTTAGGTGATGCCTAATGGGCATTTGGAGTTGGAATTTTCTTATGGATCCATGTAACTTCTAGTAATTTTGAATTATGAGACAGAGAGCTAAAACCCCTTCTACATTTTTCTAGTCACTTGCTTATACTGCTGTGTTTCTGGGGGTCACTTGCAGAACAGTAAGAACAGTTTGGGTGAGACTTTATTATTCAGTAAGAGGTTGGACTGGGTTTAAAGAGGGGAACATTCTTGTTCTATGGAGATGTCATGTCTTATTTAAAAAAAGAAATCTTTAACAGACTATGCTGTTATCCACAGGCCTGGCAAGGCTCAGTGAGTGTGTGAAGATCTGCACATATGCTTGGAAACAAACATAAAAGCAGACCTGGATTCAGAATCCACCACAGATTTACCTTTCTTTGTTAAGTAGGTCATGCTGTTTGCAACAGCAGCTGTCTTATCTTTAGACTCCAATGTGGTAAATCGAGCAAAGTCATCCACAAAATGGTTATCTGAGGAAGAGAGCAAGCATTAAATGCCAAAGCAACTATTCCATGTAAAATGAAAATAAAATCACTATTACCAGAACATTAAAAACACATCCCATTTTGCTCCTTGTGATAGTGCTTGTGTCTCATTTTCACTGTTAATATATAGGCTGAGAAATGAATTTTGCTGTCTCAGAAGTTACATTAATAACTACATTGCATATTTGATAGGGAGAAGTCAGTTGAAAGAATTTTCCAAGTCTCACTTAGCTGACACTAGTGTATGTAAATAATATACATTGAAAAATCCACTCTGTCACTATTTTTCAAGCAACTCAAAAAAGGCAGGAGTAATGTCATTGTACTGCAGTCACTGTATTGGGTGCTCATTTAGCAAGGGAACATTTTGCTAAATCTGAATTAATTCCAGAGATGACTGCCAAGCCTGCTCAAAAAAAGGTCAGAACTAAGAAACAAACTGCTGCTTTATGCATTATATAATTTCTCAGCTTCATGAGTCATATTCCCCTTAAGGTCTCTATAAAAACAAAACAAATTCCCATTTTGAAAATCAGTAGACATTTAATGTTGTACATAAACATCTGTCTGTACCAGGGCTGGGTCATCACTTCAGGTGCTGTTAATGCTTTGCCACCTGAGCTTTCCACTGGAACAGCAAGTCTTTCACTCAGACATTTCAGGTTTAACACAATTAAAAGCATCCCTTACTCATTCCTGTCAGATCTAGGTACTCTCTGTCAGACCTTAGGATTCTTGAGTTAATTCTTGGAACAACATTAGGCTGGTTCATGATATACTCAACCACATCTTGGTCATTAGACAGTTCACCCTGAAGGAGAGAGGAAAGAAGCATTATTTCTTATTTGATATATAAAATTGCCTTATATAACCTTAAAAAAAGGCAGAAAGCAATTCTGAAAGCTAAGTTGTCTTGTATAATATGTATAATATGTAGCCAGGGACTTGTGAATCAGCTTTTCCAAATCTAGTTTCTCTCAATCTACAGAGGAGCTCAGCACCCACCAGGTACACAGCTCGCTGGAAGATGCTCGTGGTTTCCAGGATTTTGTGCATTGTCACAGTTTCCAGGTCATCGGGATCCAGCTGATCTTTTTGGAAAGGCATCCCATTGAACAGGACAACAGGGAGAGGGCCTACACCAGTTTGCTCATAGTAAGCTCTTGCTGCCTAAAAACAGGAACAGAAGCAGCTTTAGCACATCAGCCCTTTGCCACAAAGTTTCCTAACAAGTCTAAACACACCATGAGATCCTCACCACTTCTGTTAGATACAGACAATGTATCTTTGAAACTTTCAAAGCAAAAAAAAAAAGTTCCTTCCCAATACAGAAGCGCACAATACTCCTTTAAGTTCATTTTGTAAATTAATTCCAAGGAGCACTTGCTGGTAGTGGCAAAAGATGCACCACAGGAAACATCACTTTGTCTGTGGAAGCAAATGCAATGCAAGCAGTGATAGCTGTAGTGTAAGGCAGGCTAGGGAACTTTTGTTTTTTTTTTAAGAATGCATTTCTTAAACCTGTAAGAAAACAGTTACTTGTGAGGCAGGGAGTTATTTTGTCAAGAGAAATCTCCCTGTTTCATGTAACCTCTGAAAAGTGCACCAGTATTGACAGACACCCTGTCAGAAGTTAAAGTTAGGTTAGGTTCTGCTGGTTAGAGGTTCTGGTTGAGGCCTCTCCTCTCATACAAAAATGCCTGTCTTAGTTTTATGGATTTTAATTTCCTTAAAATGTTTTTCTCTTCACTATCCTGCATTGGAAGACTCATAAGCATAGCAGCCTATTTTCTGTAACCCTGACTGCATTCCTTACAATTACAACAGGCAGCATCAGGTGTGCTAAGAGCTATCAGTGACAGTATTTTCAATTCTTTTAGGACAACAAAAAATAAGAAACATCCCCCCATAAAACCTCAAATAAAATCTGCTTCATCTCACATATAACTGGTTCAATAGTGATTTGCCCTCCTAATTTTCTCCATACAGAAGAATATCAGACCTAGAAATCACTTCAAGAACTATTTGCAGAAATCTGTTGGATGTCTTGCTATAGAAAAGGAATTTTGAATTCATAATCATGGCTTTATCTCACTCAGTATTCAAATACTGATTCAGAAGCCCCACACTGATCCCTCCCAATGTTAAGCCTCTTGGTTTTTCCATGAACCACTCCATCACTTTGATTTTTTTGCAAACACTTTTAGACTCTACTGAAGTCTGCATTCCATAATGGAAGCATGAATTATGAATCACAAGAAAGCTATCTTAGTTCTTTACACATAAATTTTTTGTAAAATATATTCCATTATATGTACTACGTATAATATATAAAGCTTGTGCTGAACATAAACAGTAAAGTATAACTAGAAATCCCCTAAGGTGGCAACAAAATAGTTCCCTGGTTAGTAAGAGAACTGGACCAAGAAATTGTATGTAATTATATTTTCAGAACTATTGCAGCACAAGAAGTGGAAAACAAAGCTCTATTTGATGAATTCTTACCTTTCTGTTTTGATCATAGGCAGAATCAATTCCCAGCACGCTGTTGATTTCCACATAAGGATACTGTTTCTCAAGAACACTAACAACGTGTTCCACTTTCAGCTGGTCTCCTGTTTTCACTTTGTTATAGACCTGAAAGGAGAATACAAGTTTACAGCTGCAACTGTAAAGCCTCTGTCCTCCTCAAAGGCAAACTGACCTGTCACCTGCATTACAGTAGTTATAATAGGGCATTAACAGCCAGACTGCAAAACTTATATTCATATTTATTAGTTGCAACAGCTCCTAAGCACTTGTAGCCATTATAAGTATCTTGCTATACCTTGTAGTCATTCCAGTGAGATATATATACTTCTTTAAATAATAACTTGCATCTTTAATTAGAAAAGGTATTTGAGGAGGGCAGAGAGTTCTCTGGGGAAAAAAGCCTCAAATAAAGAACATCCAAGGAGCTACCTTCCCATCAGAACTTGGGATGTGCTTATGAAGAATACAACCTCACAAGTAAAGCAGGTAACTCTTTCCATCTTGAAGGCACAAGATTTTACTTTGAGCTACAAATACACACCCAAAATAAAAAGAATAAAAGTAACTGTCTTAAAGTAACCAGCAATTTAATGTCACAGCTTGCCAATTTGTACAAGTATCAAACCACAGGTGAAATTCGTTTACCAGCACCTGTATTGTCCTTTGATGTGGCAAAGGTACAGAGCTGGAACAGTTCAAACCAAATTATAACACTGAAGGGATGGGGCAGCTCAGAACTCAGAGACTGAATGAGCAAAGGGACAGGATCAGAAAAACATGCAAAAGTGTTAAGTGTCACAATGAAACGTGTCACAATGAAACCTAGTCTCACTTGTTAAAGTTGGGTTAAAGAAGCACATTACAAGGACACGTGTTCTGTGGTACCAGTATTTGGAGATACTCTGCATACTGCCCCAGACAAAGAACAATTCCTTCCATTAGCTACATATTAGCCCATTAACATAATCTTATGTACATGGAAAATATTAAAACATTAATTTCTCTTTTTAATTAATACTTACAGACATGACGGTCTGAAAAGCATAATTATTGTCCATTTCTTGTGCCACATAATTGTATGTCCTCAGGAGGGCAACACCAGGATCCTGCAGTCCATCAACATCCTCTGAGTCATTAACCACAAAGACTAGTCCTATCCTGCAATCACACAAATCCCCAGGTCATCATTTCTATAAAGAATTCACTTTTCACACAACTGCATGCTGTGATCATCATCTTAAACACAGGTTTTTTGTCTAGAATAGCCTGGGAAAATGTTGAGAGAGCAGCCAGGAATCAAACTTAGGACATGTAATGACTCCATCAGAATCTTGCTTTTCACCTCTCTCCCATCCAAAACTTGAAATTTTTTTTGGACTGTCAAAAAACAGAACTCTGTTTTGCTAGTAGAGGAAGTTATATTCAAAAAATACACACATACCTCAAACACAAGGAATGTAACATATCTGCAGTGTCCTAGCAATGAGAATTTTACAACTGCAAAAGTCACATGAATAAAAACTAATTTAAAAACCCCCAAACATTAAAACACTTATTTTATGATTACCTCAGTGGGATGTGGTTACTGAAGAACATTTCTGCCACATTCAGTAATTCTGCCGTGGTCTCATGAGTAGGATCTACTATCAGCACCTGTATAAAAACAGCAAGAGAAAAGTTTTCATGCCCTGGAGAGCCTATGTTGCCAAGATATTCTCTTCTGTCCCAACCCAGACAGAACTGGGCCATCCAGACTGTATATAGGGCCCTTCATTCATGCAACTGTTGTCTTAGAATTTAAAAATTTCTATGCTAAAAGTATTTAACTCCAGAGAAAAAGGTAACCCATCCAAGCTCCCACAGCTTCAGATGGTTCAAGTCCCTTTTTTCCCCAATCAGAGTTCTTGTTCTGTATAGGGCCACTTGACAAGAGTTACAGTGCACAATTTGCAAACTCTTCATCAGATCCGAGTAATTTACCTACAGACTACGAGGACAGCAGGACTAAGCTGAGGGCTGTTGATCATTTGTTCAAGTCTTGGTGCATGAATGCTTTCTAACTGAAACAACTGAAGTTCATCTTAACTCTGCTAAGAAGACAATAGTTAACAGATTTGACAGATTTCATTAACCAACTACAGGTATTATCACTAAGTTCAAATACATCAATTTGTTATTTATCAGATGATAATTTTGTCCACTGACAAAACAACTCCTGGCATTTAATAGATGCCACAGCATCATGCTCAGGAATCTCTGAATCTCAGCCATAATTTACTAATACTAGCAGAACAAAACCTTTCAGAAAAACATCCTCTCTCTCAAGCTATTTAAGTGACAGGGAATCCAGTGTATATGTGAGGTAAGCTGGAAAAGCTGATGTTCCTGCTCTCGACAAAACAAATGCACATTTCATCCAGTCAGATTATTACTTACAAAATTATGGAAGTTTTTTCTGATTTGCCTGATCACACCAGGAAATGTGGGACGCAGCAGTTCCTGCACGCTGGAAGGCCAGGAATTGTATCGACTATCAACTTCCAGATTGTTGATCCACTAAGGAAAAGTAAAGGCATTTACATGATTCACAATCCTCCTGCTCTGGTCTGAGACTAACATATTTTCAAATCAGATACTATATTGAAGGAATAAAGCTTTTAAAAAGTGCTAACTATAACCTTATTATCCTTTTTACTTCACTGCAGTTTCAGAGCTGATTGTGAGACAAGGACACAAGCTCCCCTGACAGTTTAAGAATGCACTGCCCAACAGCAAATCAAGTATTTCTATCAAAAACCAAACTCACTGAAATGGCAGGGCTTCTGATGTCCACAGCATAGTCAGAATCTGATGGCTGGATGTTCAACTTCAGGACATTGTGTAAGGAAACTCCCTCAATTCCCAAGCTGTGCAGGCCTTCCATAACTCGGGCTTCATTGCGGAGCACATCAATCAAGCTGCAAGGAAAAGCAAAATGGGGTTGAATTTTAACCCCACAGCAAATAACTTGCTCTTACCCTAAGGGTTAACAGATTAAAGGAATAAACAAGTCTGTCTGTCCAGACATTAGTTCTTATTTATCACCTCTTTCTTACCGTCCTAAGAAACTTGAGATGACTTAAATCTATTCAATTAATATTGTATAACTGGGAAAAGCAATGTTAAATCAGGATAATTAATCCATTTTATATACACATACACATATGTAGTATTGAAACACATCTTGACAAAGGTATAGGGTGGTTTCCAGATGAAAAATTTACAGTGGTTTATCTTTTGAGAATCACTCTGCTGTCTTCAGAATAAATCTGTATGCTGACAGGCTGAGAAAACAAAATCTTGCTAGTCACAGCACAGGTCAAAAGAACAGCACAAAGGTGACTTCTTTTCACATTAGATTTTTTGTTGGAAATGCCCTTAGGAATAAGACAAGGAACCATTATTTTCTTTTTACAGTACTTAACAATTAAACCTAGTCTAGATTATGAAGAAGGTTCAAAACTGTCTAAATAACTTTATCATTCAAGCACAAGCAAGATGCAAGTTTCTAAGCAGGATGCAATTATTGTGAAAAATAAAACATTCCTACCTAAATATATCCTGAGTGTCTAAGTCAATAAGCAGTCCATTGATGAATAGGGCAGAATCTCCTGGTTGCAATCCTAATGTTCCCTTGAAATACTGAAAAGAAGTAGGAAGCCATTAGAAGAGTGCTCTAATATTTTCTAATACAGAAAATATTATTAAAGAGTTTAATGTTGGTTTTTTCCAATAGGTCTTGTCTTGCAGTACCAGTTACAAATTTCTATTTAGAGGCATGATGAACAGCAAAAGAGAAACATTGTGTTTGGAGATTTTACAACACCACCATCATGAATACTGTGAGCAAAGCAAACAGAGGAATAATAAGTACCACATGAAGTACCAAAAAACAGGAAAGTAGCTTCTGATCAGAAAAAAATTACATTTTTTATAAAATTAGTAAGGCTCCCAAAGAAAAGCTGAGTGTTAAAGTGTAACTTTCTGTGGATAATTACATAGTAAACTCCAATGTAACAGTAGCAGTGAACTTAACTATCAAATAATACCCACACAAAGTGAGTAGTGCAAGGAACAGCTCTGAAGGGCACAGTTAGATATAGCCTGGTCTGGATGTAGCAGCCCAGGTATCCTCTGAATAAAAATGAATCCACAAAATCATGGCTTTACTTGTGGGCCAGAGTCTGATCTAACACACAACAGAAAGGCCACCAGGTAGCTTCAGCTTGGACTTACATTCTATACTTTGTCCCTTCCAGAACCACATGGGACAAGTGTCAAACCCCATCCCTTCACCTCTGATTTCATCACTATTGAACAACAAGGCATTTCTCTCTCAGAACAGGAACCTCAGGGGACTTGTAAGTAGCTCTGCATTTGCTACTAGACTCCCCAAATATCAATTAGATTTCTAAACAACATGTGTGTACTTAACATACATTGTCTTCTTTCTGATAATACCAAATGAGACTGAAAAGTGTGAACAGGGCAATGTAGCTCAAATAGCAAATGCTGCTGTTTGACTTTTTTTCAGTACTATCTTAAACTTTTATTTTGCACTCCATCCAGACCACGCTACCAGGCATATTTTAGTTGAACAAATTTCTGTACAAAAGCCTATACAAAATTCCCAGGTGGCTGGTGGTTTTTTCAGTGCTTTGCTAATGCCAAGGACATAGCTGAGGTGTCTGAAACACTTCTGCAAACACAGAACCTACTCAGTGACCCCCAGAGGCCCCTCATGGCCTGGGGAGTTTTATGATTCTGTTCCAAAGCACATCCAGACTTAGCTGGTAAATTTTATCCCTTCACTAAGCACCAACATTGAAACCATTTCCTCCACACAGAATGAATCAGTCTAAAGCCATGGCAGGTTCTGAATTTATTCTGTGATTTCCTAGTACACGGATGTGTACAGATATCTAAACATCATCTCAGATTGGATAAGGAGAACTAATTTTCTTCTGCATTGTTAAAACTGTAGGAAGATGCTTAATACAGCTGCTTTCAAGCAATAAATTTCTAACCAGAGCAGTATTTTCCTATTAGAGCAAAGTTTAATTATGTTCCTCATCCATGTTTGAAAATCCACCACTTCTTCACTTCCCAGATGCATACTACAAAGTTGTGTGTGAAAATACTGGGTCATTATCTTGAGTAATGTGTAAACCTAAGGCAAAGGCACTGGGTTACTTTTTGGACACATTACCTTTTGGTTCTCTTCAATTTCTGCTCTGAGTTCCGAAGAAACAACTGTTTTTGTTATGGCTCTACAAAAATAAAAACATGATGCTATGAATCCTCCTTCTGTTTCTCTACTGGAGAGATATCTACTTACCTACCTTTTGTACCTTACATATTAAGATAATTAACCTTCTAGTATAAAGAGGTGCAGCAAAAAGCAGTTGCACTTGGTGACACCATAAATAGTAGGATGCAGCATTTTTCTTACACTCTATAATCCAGCAGCACAAAAATGTTAACCACATGCCAACTCTCAGGGTCTAATTTCACATTAACCATAATAAAAGTATGCAGCTGCCAAAAATGTAAAGATGGAGGCTGACAAGAGAAAATAGGGGATTTCACTGCTCATGGTGGGTTCCCATTTCTTTCCTTACTTTGGATCCAGTGATTGCATCATCAGAGTGGGTGAGTACAGCCCACAGATCAGCCTGAAAACACTGTGAGATGCAATGCCTGCCTTAAGAAGCTCTAAATAACAACTTAACATGTAATAGGAAATAAGATCAGAAATCAGTTTATTTTTACATTCATCTCAGGTATATCTCCCACCCCCTCAAAAAGGTTCTGTAATATCATCTTCACAATCCAGGCAATGGAATTTTTCAATAGAAATATATCTCTAGCCTGGCTGGCCATGCCAGGTCATATGGAGTTTTTTGAACTGATTTGAATATGTTAAAGACAGTCACTGACAAAGTGCAAAAACCAGTGGATTTGCACATCAGGCTCTGACATGAGACTGACTGGGTTGTTTGGCAATGTGGATCCCAAAAGAAGAGTGGGACCCTGTAAAAAGATAAATGTTAAGATCATTAAGCAGAAAACCCAGCCAATAAATTCTTGATGACTTCATGTAATAGGTTTAGATGTATTTCACAATAAAATAGCACAGGCAATTCTGGCAAATTTTCTACCAGTCCACAACAGCTGCCATCCAAGAAAAACACCATGAAATCCTCTTTGTAACAGTAGGCTGAAGAACTTCCCAGCATAAACATTCCCCAGTGTTTGCTTCCAGCTAAATGAAAGTCAGAATTAACCCAACCAATGCTGCTTGTCTCGGGTCCTGCTCAGAAAAAGGAGAGTAATAAAATTTTCCAGGAGTCAAAATTCAAGTTACCTGGCCTTTGTAGGAAAGTTCTGACTAAGATCTTTCATGACCATCAGGGCATCCACAGGGGGAGCAGTCAAAATGCGAGCAGCAGTTTGAAAACTCAGATCTTAGAAGTGAAAAAACAGAGGTCAACAACTCAAAACTGAAAACAAGGCAATGCAGAGACATCTTAACTTCATCTTTCAACTTTTTTACATGTTACCTAAGGAAATTCACTTTCTATCTGCACCTATAGATAGATACTTTTAAACACATCTTCTTTGTATTCAACTTCTATGTGTTGCCTTGAAGCAAGTAACTCTCTCCAAGGGAAGCAGAGCATGTTGCCTAAAGGTTGTTTAGGTGAGTCCAGACCAACCCTCTTTGGCTGAGCTGGGAGGATCTGCCCTTCCACTGATAAAGGTAGATTCCCCATGGCTACAACATACATTCACCTCTTTGAATTAATCTTTTTAAGAGGATGAAAAGCTTTTTTCACAGGTTTTTGTAGATGTTTTAAGGGAATGAAGCCAGAGCAACATGTAATTGACTTTGAAATACAGCTTTCCTCTGGTCTTGAGAAATCTCAAGATTTCACATCAGAAGTGTGATCATGGAAAGAAACTTTGCATTCCTTCCTTTTCTGCATTCAGCAGACCATACAAGCAGTCAGTTTAAGAGCAAGGAGCTTACTGTACTTCACAATATAGAAAACAATCCTCATGTCAGAAGTCCCATGAAACAATGCCAAAAGCTATTTCAACAGGAAAAGGTACTTTAAAAACCAAGTATTTTCCAAGTGAGACTGAAAGCAGGAATTTACAGTCAAATTCTGTCAACTGTACACAGCCACTAACAACCTCAATAGTGTAGAACACCAGAAAACATATTTACATTGAGTTTTTTAGAGCATAACTGAAAGCCTTTATCTAGATTACCTTGGAGCTGCCACACTTTCAAAGGTGCCATTTCATTGGTACTTTCCACGAGGTGTTTTCTGAGCTCTTTCAGCTCTTCTGACAAGTCAGGATACAGCTGCCTGAAAGGATACAAGGGTCAAACAACTCCTGTGGTTTCCTGTAAGAAAGTCTGCTGCTAATTTAAAGAAACTACCACATAAAAAAATATGCTGCTAACACATACAGGAAACTCAGACATGTAAAAAATAATAATAAAGCAAAAGATCAACATTTCTGCAAAAGGTTTTTTGATATGACTAAGTCCAAATGGATTTTACCTTAGTTTTCCAAACAGAAATCCTTGCACTTCATCAATAGGGTCATTTTCATCTATGACTGTAGCATTCACATCTGTGCCTATAAACACACAGAGAACACCACTAGCACCAAACTATTCCCAAAAAGAAAAGCAGGAAAATCTGGGGTTTGTATGTGTATGTGCACATGTAAAGAAAAAGCACACACACAGATTACACTATCAAAATAGTTTTGGCAGATGCACAGGAGTTTGTAGAGCAGAGATCATTGCTCCATAAAAGCAGCAAAAGCAAAAATAAAACATGCAGAATTATGAGAATTCTGTCTTCCCCCCCAAAAAAAGAAAAAAAAAACCAAAAATGAGGAACAGAGAACACAGTCTGCTCTGAGGATGAATAGGTTAAGGCAAATTAGAGAAATTTGCTTTACACCAGCAGAGTAGCTGGTAAAAAATTAGTTGCATTAGTTGTGCCATTACTAAGATCTAGTCCACGGCCATGACTCCAGGATTTCACAAATGTGGAAGTGCCATGGCAAAGATCTGTTTCATAAGGAATATGCTCCCAGAAATTATTTCAGAGCTAAGGAAAAAAACTATCTGCAATTCAGACATTCATAGCAAAACGAGTATAAAATTACCTTGAAGAAATTAAAATGTTCACATTAAAATACTTCAAATAAAAATTCACCTTTCACCTGGGTATCATCCTTGGCCTTATATTCTGTACTTTTAATAGCCAGTTCTACACCATAGCCAGAGAGGTAGACCTTTTCCTTGCTGGGATTCTGTAAGGAAAAGCCAACAGTGTGATATTGCCATCTTTGTTTGATCCAAAAAAGAAAAACTACCACTTCCCAAAGCTGAGAAATCCCAGTCTGGGATTTCAGACATAATGGGCAGAGAGAAACAAACACTCTGAATGGCTCTGCAGTAACATACTCTAATAATTTTACTTCCTACTGTTTTTCAACACACTTGAAGTTCACCAAGCAAGAATTATCTCTATGAACCAAAACAACATCAAAATCCACAAAGCAAAGAGGAACACAGAACAATGTTTTCAGGATTTAGTGTGTGAGCAAAGCAGAGGGAGATAGAGTCAAATCAGATGATTAGATATCATCAAATCAGATAGAGGGAACAACATCAAAATCCACAAAGCAAAGAAGAACACAGAACAATGTTTTCAAGATTCAGTGTGTGAGCAAAGCAGAGGGAGACAGAGTCCTATCATCAAATCAGATAGAGGATGGAAAGGAACTTCAGCTCAAAGTTCAAAAATGAAACATTCACTGAAGAGCTACCACAGAGAATGACAATGAATAAAATAATGCCAAAAGATAGATACATAATTAGTTCTGCCTTTAATGAGAGAAACATGACCACTTTCTAAAAGTATTTTGAAGTATATAGGAGTCACATAACAGTACCAAGATCTAAATGTAATACACTGAATTTTGAATGTAAGTACTCCTCCCAACACTGACAAACAACTACTTCCTTTTATTAAAGGGAAGTACTGTACGCAATACATGACTTTATTTTATTAAAAGTACAACTAATATTAGAAATTAACCAGCTGATGCTCTTTTTTTTTTTCCCCACATTCAAGCCTGACTGCTACACTGCAGGTTTTGGCAATACTTAATAATATTCAAGCAACAAATCAAAGAACTCCAGTTCTTCATACATTTTGAAATGTAGTTTTAAATACTAATCCAGTGGCTATGCACAATTTAGTGGAAAAAGATGGAAACCAGGAAATAGAGAGTGGTTCTGTAAAAAAATTACTACAGAAACAATGTCTTTCTTTTGAAAATGGTACCTAAATGTCAATCCTTGCTTTTTATATCAAGTGACTAAGTGGCCTGATTGTGAAAGATCTGACTACTTCCCATGCTCTAATATGGGTAGAGAAACTTTTTTTTACACTAAGGTCTCTAATTAATCTGGAATTTAAGTCTGGATTTGTGAAATCAAACAATCTTAAACAATCAGGAGATTTAAAATATTCTGTATTCCTCAGCTACATGCAATAAAAAAATAAAACTTGGAGTATTCCAAGTAAATTGACAACAAGAGTAGGCAAATGTCAATTTAAAGGGAACAAACCTGGGTCAGTTTTCTTTTTGAAAACCAAGGCCATTTACTCAATTTCAAATACCTCTGTTAGAAAGCACAAATATACTCACAGCAATGTAGTGTCTGAGCACATAAGTGATTTCTCCTGCCTCAGCCTTTGCAACAAGCCTCCTGTGCTGTCTGTAGAACTCCTCTGAGCCAATCTCTGCATAAAGTATGACCACAGGACTTTCAGGGTTTGCTGCTGGGTACTTGTGGTCCCCCTTGAACAAAAATGGCTTTGGCCTAAGAGAGAACAGTGAAGAGTCACAGTGTGAGTCACAGCATTTCCTCAGTCAATGCAAAATGCATGTTTTTTCCCTGTTTATTCATTTTCCTGAATACATATGTTGAGCTATTCCCACATATTATATCAAGGCTGGCAGCACTTGGTGCACATTGACAAAAGCTTTGTGAAAAATGAACATATGAAAAGAAATAAGTGACTAAGAGCTATTTTGAATCGAATATGATCCTAATTTTAAAAATGAACAACGTCCCTTAGATTTTCAATTAACTTTCTCTCCCCGCAGTGATTCATAAATTTTGTATGAAAAATTAAAAAGGCTGATAGAACAGATGTGCCAAGGGCACAAATTCACGTGAACCTGGTCCTTGGCTTAGTGTACAAACAAAAAAGTGCATGAGAAGTTTATTTTCAGCTTCTTTGTTTACATTTTGTCTAAAGTGCAATAAATACTTAAAGTATTCCCAGTAAGTCAGAAGAATACCATGTGAGCTCTAGATGCCATATGCCTGCACATTGACAAAAAATTCTTTATTCTTAAAAGAACCAAATAACCAAGATTACAAAAACTCGTATTGAAAACAAAAATGTTTTCATATTATGAAAACAAACTGAAATGAAAGGATTTGGGTTGGTTTTGGTTTGTTACTTGCTTGTGTTTTTTTAATAAGTATTATATTTTTTACCTTCTCTTTGTTATTAGTAGTTACAAACAAGTTTTGCTCTTGTAATCTGAATTTTGAAGATATTATGTAGTAACTGGTTTCTTTGTCAATGCTGAGAAAAATATACAGAGAAAAAAATATTGTGCATGCTTTCAGCCATTCACAAAACAATTTGTTACATTAACTCTCATTTGAATATGCAGCCCAGCTCCTTCTATTTTCCC
>NW_005054380.1:2671928-2677009 GCF_000277835.1 Geospiza fortis | reverse complement strand
ACTGCTCTTCAACAGTTTCCAGCAATTTCCAGAATTTGTTTCCCAATTTTCCTGTGCACATTCCTGTTCCTAGCAGAATTATCAAAGAGTAAGTGATAAGAAAACCATCATTGCAATTTGAATTAACACCAAATAAGAGATTGCCACTCCAGTGTGAACAATGCACAGGAGAAATCAACACTGAAGAACACAGAAACAAAGTTTATTACAAACTCTCCACAGCAGTAAGTCTAAAGTTAGGTTAAATTTTAAGAGGTTAATCCAGTAACAGGAAATTAAACAAATACCTGTCTGAAGCTGCCTGTAAAAGGTTTCCAAGAGAGTCAAATTCACATGTTTTCTCCCCATGCACAACAAAAAACAGGGTACAGCCCTCTGGTGGAGATTCATCTGCTGCTATCTGTATAAAACATTTATAATAATGTAGGTTAAATGTCTGCCCCTAGAACAAGTGAAAAGTAACAGTGTAGCTGTGCAGCAAACAGTATGATTTCCTACATTCCAAACTAATACTTCTTCCATGTTTATGACATAATTTAAATGCAAGGTAAAATTGCAACATGGAGAGTTAAGCCTTTAGTTATTTTTCAGTCTGTCACTATTAACTGTAAGGTTAGTGGCAGGTACAGAAAGAAAGACTTGCAATTGTAGGGGTTTTGGTTGAGGTTTTTTTGTCTTAGACATCACAAAAATCTGTATTTCTTAAATATCAAACAACAAAATTAATCCACATAAACGAGGAAGATGTTTTACAGTATTACTTAAATAAATCACATCCTAATGTGAGAAAATTTCCAAAGAATTAAAAAGATTAAAAAAGAACAGAGAATACAGTGAACTTTTATTTATGAGTTCTAATCACTCTATATATATATAGATATACATCATTATATATATATACATACACACACACACATATATATGGATTACAATCTTCAAGTAAGTTCAGCTGAGCAACAAGAACAGCAGCAGCATCCCAAGTACCAATGGAGCCATAGAGATGGTCCTCACAAAAATCTTTGCACCAATTCTTAGTGCAGCAGGCACAAAGATATGCAGAAATACCAAGATGCCAATTCTTTAGCCTACTCTAGACAAAAATTCAGCACCTCATGAAATTTGTATACACATCCACTCAGTAGCTCAGGGGTACAGAGCAGTTAATCAGCTCAGGTTTTTTATTTCTCAAATGTTTCCTTCCACAGCTCCCTCCTTCCTGAGCCTTGGCACAATGCTCTGCACTTCACCTGAGCATTTCTTGTACCAACCTGTTGAAAAGCTTGAACTGCTGCAGAGTAGGAGCGTAAAGACAAGGAAAATTTCAACAAATTCTGTTGTAAAGGTGACAGAGTCTGGCAGGCCACTTTCAGCATTTCCTGGTAAGAAGAATAATCACTACCTGCAAAATCAAAGTACAAGTAGTTATCTTTCTATCCCATAGTCTCATTGAAGGGGGGCTTCTCATCCTAGTGTGATTTATACCAACAGAAGCCCATGACATGAATTCTGAGTATGCACATGACCATTCCTCCTTCAATTTCATTACAGCCAATTCTACAGCTGGATGAGAGTGAACTTCCACAGAGAACCAGGAGAGTACTCTTTAATTCATTCTTGAGGATGTAAACATGGGCAGGGGAGGAGGGAAACAGTTTAGAGCTCCCATTTAATTTTGGCTGAGAAACAGTAACACAGAGAAAAGCTCTTAAAATATTTCATGCTTCATGTTGAAAAAGAATCTGGCAAGCAAAATGTTACAGCCTCATCCACTACAGCTTTTGTCAAATGGATATCCAAAAGCCTTGAGCACATTACAGCAAAAAATGTTACTGAAATAAGCATTTTATAGAAGGCAAATGAGGATTAACATGATGGAAGACAGAATACTGTGGTATATTTTTCAACTATCAGTCAGCATTGAGAAAAAAACTATAAAAACTTACCATCATGCTCAGCTGTCTTAATATTCTCACTAGCTTCAACAAAGTTCCAGAATTTTTCTTGACCTTCTTCTGATAAAAATTCACTAAGTAAGATGAGAAGAGTGAGTTAGATCTACAAATTTTCTCTCAAATTATAAATCTGATATCTTGTAATGCTTCACAGAAAGTTAGCACCTACCACCTATATCAGCAAACTGTGTTACTGGGAAAACCACTGCAGGAAAGCTAAAAACAAACAAACCCAAACAAAAAAGCACTGCAGACCAGGACAAACACACAGTACATGCAAGCAGCTTGTAAGGCACCTCCTGATCCTTTAAATGTCACTAACAGGCAGCAGGGTCCATCCTGGCAGCTCTCCTCCCTAATGCATTTCTTTGGAATCTCTCTTTTATGAGAAGCACACATTGTACATGAGGCAAATTGTAATTATGAGCTTTGGTGGCCTTTGGTGGAGATTTTCCGTTTGCTTGTTCTTAAGCAAAAGGAGAAGTCACAGCTTCAAATCATGTTATAATTCCCATATTTGAAGCATATAATGGGCAGGTATACAAGGCTACATAACGAAATTCATCCTCTGAACATTGCTAAGCACAAACACTGTATCATGTCCACACTTGTAACATACTTGCTATGCTAAAGCATGCTGCAACAGAAGGTTTGGAGCCTGCTCAGTGCCACAGTAACTCGTGTGTTCCAGTCCAAGGGTAAGTGCTGCTGGAACACCTGGGTACCAAACTGCAGGGCTGGGCTCAGTGCAGTGACCAGCAGGAGGGATTTCACACTGCAGTGCTGCATCATGCTGCAGTTCTTCCCAGGTGAACTACCCTGCCCTACCCAAAGCCTCTGGCTACCACAGATCAAGTCTTTGCCACATTATTTTGAGTATTTGCTTACTGTTTCACACTCTCTTAGGTTGAGTTCTTCCCCAGCAATGTCACATTGTCACACTGGGTTATCTAAATCCTGGCATTAAAACCTGTGCTTTGCATTCTACTGCTTAAGGAACTTTCAGGCTTCAGCTTCTCAAGGTTACAGAAAAGTAATTTCACCTAGGACACACCTGTCCTCTGAATGAAAGCCATGCTCATGTGAATGAAACCCAGCAATGCTCAACTATTTTCATGTGAAACAATCTGCAGTAAAACAGATAAAATTCCACATTTGGCAATACTCTTAAGTGATACAAAATTAAGCACACACTAACTTGAAATTCTGAAAGTCCTACTGACATCTCCAAACTGAAACATGACAAAATTAAACAATGAGGGATTTCAAAAGAGCTAAGCAGACTAGCACTGAAAAGACAGCATTTTGCTTTCTTTTTATACAACATCTTAGAAATAAAGTCTTTAATACCATAGAAGAAATGTTCCCAGGGTGACTTGCACAATTCTTAGCAAAGCAATTAACTTTAATCAATGCAAAACTCACATGAACAAAGTTAAACTCAAGTTTTACCAAGCTAAATATATGCAAGCAGCAGACGTGTACCAAAACCTACAACACTGAAATAAAATACATTCAGCTGCAGAATCTCACAGGAGCATGCTGAACTCCTCTATCTAATGCAAAACTTCATAAGGCAAAAAATACCAACTGTGTAATTGTTTATGGTTAATAACGTTTGCTCTAATGCAAAATAAAAGAATTTTCCACACAAAACAACTACTCCTGTCTCCTCTAAAATCCTCCTCCCATCTCCCCATGCACAGCAGGGATCACATTCCCACGTTATTACTGCCGGTAGTGACCAGAAACCAAAGTGCCACATAACAAAGAGAACACTTTATGCATACTCTGATTTGACAAAGAAAAAAATCACAAAGTGCTTACCTTGTCTCAAGGAGTAAAGGAGTTGAAGACCACTTTGTAGTTAGAGATGTTGTCACAGCCTTAGAATCTGCTTTTACAAGTGAAGAGCTGAACCAGACTCCAAGCACTGCAATAAGTATTCCCATTTTATAGGACACTGAAAATGATGAAGGAAAATAATAAGTTTTGCATGGTCTCTTCTTATAAATACAGGATCTCAAATATATTGAGAGGTATGTTAAGACTTCAAAATTGCATTTAATGCCATACATTAATGAGATGATCATCCTCTCACCTGGGCTTACAAAATCGCAAACTTGAAGAGAGGAAAAGAATTTACAAATTTACTCCTGAGATGCAATTAAACCTAAATCAATTCCAGCTTCCTCTGTGTTTATGCTTTCAAATAAGCTTCCTTCTGTTCCAGGACACCAACATCACATACTTCTTGTTTTAAGCAGTATTGCAAACTGCACACACTTCAGACTGGGCGGGGAGGGAAACAATCCACTGTTCATTTTATGGGAAGTAAAATCACACTTTGTGTCAACACAGATCCAGAAGCTGTGGACTAATCCAGGCAAGGGTGAGGTTCTCCAGTGAGTCCTTCAGGTTTTTTGGGGAATGAAGAAACAAGTATTTCCTGGCTGCACAAAGCACCAACACATTTAAAAGCTGAAAAATTAATGAAATCACACAAACAGAGTCAAATGACACAACCTACTGTAAGAAGTGACCAAAAAACCATATTATTCCATTTCTTTATTGTCCTTCATTTTGTGTATTTTCAAGCCTTTGTATTCTCTGGCCTACACCCCAAAATAAAGCCAAGTGAAATTTCCTTGCCCACAACTCTTAAGCTTATGGAAGATCTGAATTCTTTTGTTGGCTTTCCACTACAGTCTCCAAAAGTTCCAGCTTTTTTTGCCCCTTTCTGACTATAGTGTATTGATATTTACTACACCCCCAATATGCATTCAAGTACTCTTTCATTTCTTTATCTCTTTTTCTCCTGGGTAGCTCATTTTCCATGTCCCCCCTGCACCTGAAAAAATGTCCTGCTGCAATTCTACATATATCACACCCAACAAGCTGCCAGGATCTAACTTCTGTCTCTTTTTTATGACCATCTCAATATAAAGAATAGGGTTATAAATCTGTAGCTCTAAGCTACCTGTACATATACATAGACAAATTAACCAAATCCTCCTCTCTTTAAAAGTTTACACCCCTCCAGCCAAATGTTTCCCAACAATAACTCAGGCATTGTTCTTTCTCTGGGAATAAAACCAGAAATTCCTCCTGTGATCTCCAAAGAGCAGC
>NW_005054380.1:2671128-2671918 GCF_000277835.1 Geospiza fortis | reverse complement strand
CAGAAAGTCCTGCTGTGATCTCCAAAGAGCAGCTTGGTCAGCTGCACACGACATTTGCTTTATGCCACACCTGGGAAAGAGACAGATGGCATCACAGAATGGGCACAGCCATCACTCCCTGTGTGCAGAAGGGGAAGCTCAGCCAATATTTGTGGAGTGAAACATTGGCCAAGTGCAAGGAAAAACCACAGTTCACAGCTCCTCCCAGAGATGGGTCCTTCTTATTCTCTGAAAATCACACACTGGAGTTTGGAATAGGTAAATGAATATACCCAACAGCACTCTCATGGCTAAAGCTCTTATGCTGCTCTCTTGTGCCTGCCTTCCTGCTTTGGGAAAAACTGAATTAAAAGCCTTTTTCTGTACGAAACAGGAAAGAAACCAAATGACACATTTGTCACCTGACACAGTTTAGCCAACTGAAAATCTGCAGATTAGAAATATCTACAAGTCTTCAATAATAACAGCCATAAAACAAAGGAATGACCGATACCTCAAGGAAAAATACACCACGGAAAAAGAGGCAAGAGGCAAGGGAATGAACAAAAGTGACACAAGGAGATCCAGCTCTGTGCCAGGTAACAAAGCAAAACCCAATCTGAATTACAACACCGCAAAGCAGTGTAAATATTTTTCCTCCTTATTTTTCTTCCAATCACTCCGTTTAAAACACTCCGGGCAGCTTGCACATCCAGCCTTGGGGGAAGGAATAGAGCAGCCCACATTGCCAGTCAGTGCCATGTGCTGCGGGGTCAGTCTGGTGCCAGGCGGGTGACGGGCGGAGCGAGGG
>NW_005054380.1:2669225-2670525 GCF_000277835.1 Geospiza fortis | reverse complement strand
CGCTCTCGGTTTAAGGAGATAGCGCCCGAAGCAAAGGCGGCACCTGTGGGGTTTTATTGTGATATTAACTGGCCCGTGAGCAGTCGCAGCCTGTGCTGCTGGAAGGAGACCCTGTGCAAACAACTGCTCGTTTATTTACAGTGTAGAGACGTGGGGGGGGAGAGTGAAAGCAGCATACGACAGGTTAAAAACAGCCGTTCTCCATTTATCTTCTCTGCACCCTTTACACGTTCTCCATCAGAACTCCCCTGTCCGTGCCGGGCTCCGCTCGGCTCTGTGTGCGCTCCGTGCCCCGCTGCCCCCGCCGCGCCCTCTGAGCCTTCCGTGGGCACCGGGGCCCTGCCGAGAGATGCAGCAGCGGCTCTGGGGTCTCAGGAGAGACGTGGAAAGGCAGAAGGAAGCTGTAAATCCAGCCAGGCACAGGGGAAGGGAATGTCTCAGGAGGGGAGCTGTACTGCAGGACAGGCTGGCTGGTGCGGGTCCTGGAGAGTGACACCCGGCGCGACAAACTGCTGCTTCTGGCCACAGCTTCCTCAGCAGTACAAACACAAACACTGCTTCTGTTCCTGTTCACAACAAACACTAAGGTTTGCGAGGCAGACATAGGGCGTACTTACATGTGATCCTGAAATTTCAAAGGTGTTTTCCTCCTGGTTTCGTTTTAAAATATTATTGAAACTCTGAAAGTGGCAGGTGTCTGGCTGAGTTAATCTCTGAGCCTCGAAACACGAGAACAATATCATGAAGAATGATGTTCTCGTGTGTCTGTAAGCAAACGCGAGGCAGCCCTTGCACTGTGGTCTCTCAGGGCAGTGATGTGCGTCGTCTCCGAGGTTTGTGGGGTTTATTATTATTGTAATTATTTAATTTTTCCCCTCTACCCCAGTGATAGGGGTGCCCCGCCCATATCCCTTTGTTCCTTCCCAGGATGAGGGTTGGGGACTTCGGGGAATCCCCGGCGTGCTCTGGGGACCCCCCGAATTTTAGGAGATTTGGGGTGTTAAGCGCCAGAGCCCCGCCATGTCCTTGTGTCCCTTCCCAGGATTGGTGGGAACAACGGAATTTTGGGGGACCGCCCGAGTTATGGAGATTTGGGATGTTTTTGGGGCGCTGACTCCCTCCATGCCCTCCCCAGGGACCCCCAACGCCTTCCCGCCGTGTCCTCTTGTCACTTCCCAGACTGGGCGTTGGGGACTTGGGGGGGACGGTGTGAGGGGGGGGTGGTTTGGACGGGTGTGGAGAGCAACAACGAGGCGCGGAGCTCGGGGTGGCGGCCGGCGCGGGTCCGAGGGGGCGGTGG
>NW_005054380.1:2647404-2668173 GCF_000277835.1 Geospiza fortis | reverse complement strand
GGGAGAGCGCCGGGGCGGCTGCCGGGACAGCGCCGGCAGAACCGCCCGGTGTCTGTGCGCCGGTGCCTGTCCCGCTCAGCATCTCATGGAGCTGGGAATGGGGTGGGAACTGTGATCCCAGCTCCTGCTGTCCCTGCCGCGGTGACAGGTTTTCAGAAGTGACTGGGGGAGCAGCTTCATTTTCAGGAGGTTTTATACCTTTCTTCTGCTCGATATTCACATACATATTGCATTAAATGTGCAGTCTTTCATGCACGTGGGATTTAATTGCAGTTACTTAGATAATTAAATATTTTTCACTTGAAAGAAAACTTTGTCAATCTGTGTTTAAAGTAGGTGTTTAGTTGGACTTCAGAGTTGACCCCAGGTTGCCCCAGCATTGCCCAGCCCATCAGCTCTGAGGGGAACAGACAGAAGCAGTGTCAGAATTCCCAGTTTCTCCATCACTGAAATATGTCTAATTATAAGACTGAACTTCTTTAATTTAGATGTGTCCAACATCTCATCTCTGACCTAGTGGGTGACCAAAGTGAGCTTTGTAACAATTCTGACCTTTTTCTCTGTTTTTCCTTAGTGAGTGAGGAATCCAGTCGTGAGCCAGAAGTTGCTCCCAGGGAGCACATGGGCCCCAGTGGCTCCATCCAGCCCCGGGAGGAGAAGCAGGAGCCCGTGGTGGTCCGGCCGTACCCACAGGTCCAGATGCTGACACAGCACCACCCTGTCCAGTCTGGGGCCCCAGTGACAGTGACAGCACCACCAGCACATTTGACTCCAGCCGTGCCACTTTCTTTTTCAGATGGACTTATGAAGGTAATGAGAGGATTCATCAGTACAATCTGTATGAGTAGGTGTTGAGAAAAAGTAAATTACACCAAAACCTTCCCTGCTTTTGATTCTAAAGCTTTCCTTGCATGCTTCTGCTAACTGTGCAGTGCCTTGTAGGTTTGGCTGTTCCAGATGATACACTGAGGACTTGCTAGTATTTCAGCATTATTTGGTTTATCTCTGAGGAGACCAGTGATTTCAATCAAATTTCCATTTTCTCTTCAGGATATAAAGTTAACTGGTAATATCCAGTGACTGTAGGGCAATACCATAGCCCTGACAGATTCCACTGATGACCCATGCCAGAACCTGCCTATTCCCAGGACAATATATGCCCTTTTTTTCTTTGGAATAACCCAATGTTCAGTATCTTTCCTCTCCAAATATTTAACCATACTTACTTAAACTTTCTCCTCAGGCTTTGACCCCACAGAATGATTACTGCTTCAACACTGGGCTCTCATTTGAACTTACCAATGTTTCTGGTTTTCTATTTCTTGTAGCCTCCCTTGAAGCCCACCATGCCCAGCCGGCCCATTGCTCCTGCTCCACCCTCCACTCTCTCAGCTCCCACAAAGGTCCCTGGGCAAGTGACTGTGACCATGGAAAGCAGCATCCCACAGGCTCCAACAATCCCTGTGGCAACCATCAGTGGGCAACAGGTCTGGTTTTTTGGTGGCTTTTCTGTTCCATCTCACTGCATGCTCAGATCAATAGAAGTACAGCTGAGGTGGGCTTTTGCAGCAGGAGGGAGTGTAAAGAGAGCAGGTTTCCCTGTTCAGTGCTGTCTGGACCATTAAACTTCAGGCTAGGTTATCACCATCTCTTTCCAAAGCTGCTGATTTGTTGGGCTCATCCAACTGGATAGCACAGCCAGGCTGTGATGGCAGAGCCATACCCAAAAGCTGGGTCTTTCCTTAAAAGCTCCTGCTGTGTCAGTGTCACTTGGAGAATTTCTGCTGTAGAGAAACTGCTGGGATTCATGATTGCAGTGTTCTTCAGCTTCCCTGGGAGGAGATCAGAACAGACTAGTGAACAGTTAATGGGTTTGCACTGTGTTCTTACTGAACTAGGAGTGACAAAATTTGAGGGAGTCTATGTAGATAATGATTTGAAATTTTTTTTGTCCTCTAACTTGACTGCAGAGCCAGGCCTGTTGGTTTGAAAATAGTTTGTCAGAACAGTCACTACTAAACCTCTCAGGGTTTTGATGTAAAGTGCCTTTAGGTGGACTTGAGTTAGTCTGGCTAAATATGTGCATCAATTTCAGTGGATTTACCTTATATTAATATCCTCAGGAAGTCTAGAATTATAAAAAAGTAGAATTTGTTCCAGCATTTGCCAGGTTTCCACCATTCTCTCAAGTTTATTGGAGAGGTGGTATGAAACTATGCCTTAATGTCACCAGTGCTAGAAGGGACAACTCTGTGGATGTTTGTGGGTGGCTGCTGGGTGACTGTCACCCAGGTACCAAGCATCAAAACACACCAGTGAAACAGAGAAGTGTTTGCATCTTCCAGTGTCAGCAGGCTCTGTAACTTTATCCTGTACAAACACCTGCCTCCTTCACCACTCAGCTTTTAATGCATGCAGCCTTGGAACACCAAGTATTCCTCCAGGATCTCTTATCTGTCCCTGAGGCTGAGATATGGTGATTCTGTGGCCACTGATTTTTGTCAACACAGCTGACTTGGTTTGTTCTTGAACTCTGCAGGGGCATCCCAGTAACCTGCATCATATCATGGCCACCAACGTGCAGATGTCCATCATCAGGAGCAGTGCTCCTGGGCCTCCACTGCACATTGGAGCTTCTCATCTGCCCCGAGGTAAAGATCACCTGTGCTGTCCCTGCCTTCTGCTCACAGGCTCTCAGCTGCTGCATTTAGCCCACACCTCTGAAACTCCTCGCTGCTAATGCAGCTATTCCCTCAGATGTTCAAACTGCTGGCACGAGTGAGTGACTGCTGGCCTTTGAAGAATTATGTTGCCTTCAGCCATTTAGGGCAGGACCATGTGACAGTGTTTAAAATGCTGGCAGATACCAGCACATCTGTTATTCTAATTCTTTGCTGTTAAAACAATCAAGAAAAAACATCCCCTGGCAGAGACACACTTGCTCTGTAAAATGTCATGTACATTCTGGCTAGCAAGTATTGCTCACCTGTGGCAGTTGTGAGCCACATTCTTGTGTCCCCCTGTCACAGGACCACTCATGCATTGTTCTGCATGCTAGGACACCATATTGTGTGCATTTGCATTTACCCACGAGTTGAATGCTGGTGATAACTACAGGCTCTTGTTTCCCAGCATTTTGGATGCTACAGCTTGTAAAACAGGACATCAGCCCCTTAATGCAGCCCTGTGCTCAGTACAGCCTGGCAAATTTCTGACTGCAGCTTTGCTTTCAAAGTCTTATGGGTTGGGTTTGCAGTTCAGCTTTAAATTGATCTGAATTCCAAGTACCATTTGTCCGTTTTATTTCCTTTTATGCTCAATGTTATTTGCTGGCTCACTCAAGAAAAAGAAATTGATGTGAGCAAAAACATAATCATCTTTAACTAGAGCAGGTGGAAGGACTGTGGAGGTTTCTCTGTAGCTACAGTAGTGTTGTTCACCTCATTCTGAGGGGACAGCTGCCACAGACTTGGACACTCAGTACACATTTTCTTTTTTTTCCCTGCTCTTTTTCTCTGAGTTTGAATATTAATTTTTGAGGTAATTTGAATGGAGAACATGTACAAAAGATATACAATCCAGTCCATCATCTGATTGCAAGGCTGTTTGCCTGCTACTGTGATTTATTATGATCAGGAGTCATCAGACAGGAGACAGATTAATCAGTTGCAGGTTTAAATAGTATGGAGTTTTGGCCTTGGTTTTTTGGGGGGAGGTGTAGCTCTTTGTTTTGTTTTGTATGGTGTTTCCTTGTTCTTTTGCAAGTGTATCTTTCTTCTGAACTTCATCAGCTGCAGTGAGATCATTGCTGGTATCAGATGACTTATTTACACATTGGCCCAGTAATCAAACTGAATTTTTTCTACTGACTTCCATAGCTTGGCAGAAGAAGACATAGCATTTGCAATACAAGGCTCTTATAGGGGACTAAGAAATACCTCTAAAGCAAATGAATTTAAAGTAATACCTACCCCTCCACGCATGCTTCTGTAAACCTTATGTATATTTGTTGAAAGCCTTATTTTTACACCAACATCACATGAATTGCCCTGAATATGAAATGCATTAGAACTGAAATACCAGCTGATGTCAGGGTCTGTCTGTGGTTGTGGTGGAGCTGAATTTTAATGTGTTTGGTTTCTTCCCCAGGTGCAGCAGCTGCTGCAGTGATGTCCAGTTCTAAAGTAACCACAGTGCTGAGACCAGCCTCCCAGTTGCCAAATGCAGCTGCAGCCCAGCCAGCAGTTCAGCACATCATCCACCAGCCAATCCAGGCAGGTAGCAGCCAGGCAGCTCTGCCCATCACTGACCTCCAAACCCTTCCTGGCACTCAGCTGTAATGTATAACCTCTCATTATTTATGCGCACTGGGCTGCAGCTACTGTCAGCTCTCTTCCAGCTCTGTTTGCTGTATTTCCTTCATAGACTTGGTGGGTTTTAATCTGGCTCCAAAGTGCTTAGAAACTGGGAAGACAATTTCATTCAGACACACTCAAATTTTAAAGACTGAAAGATCCAGTACAATGTGCTGGTGTTGATTTATTGTTCAATATATGAATTGATATAGAATTTTTGAAATCTCAGAGATTTTTGAAATCTCTGCTTCTGCATATTTTGGCTTTTGTACCTGTATAAGGAGAAGATGGTAGGTGTTGTCTCCCTACAGCAGTGCTAGTGTTCAGCCCTAATACAGAGGGTTAAACATCTTCCCACTGTGCTTTCACTTAGGATGCCAATTACCTCTAACTTAGTGTGTACTGGAATTTCTTTTCATTCTGAAGGGAACTGACCTTTGAGGTTTTTCCTAAAGACTTTCAAGGGATCCAGTCTTGTTAACTTTGTTCGTTACTGGTTCCTGTGCTGTATGTGTGTTGAAAACCACAACAGTTCTGCTTAGGAGCTTGCAGATCAATTCAGGAAGACTGGAAATGTCTCAGAATGCTAAAACTTAGTGACGAGGTGCAGGGAAGCCAGTTTTAATCAAGGAATTCCTAGTTGTTCTCTAAATTGCAGAATTTCCTTTCTGAATGTTCTCTCTTTGATGCTTTTTTTTTTCCTAAATAGTCACGTCCTCCTGTGACAACTTCAAGCACTATTCCTCCTGCAGTGGTGGCAACTGTCTCAGCCACGAGAGCTCAGTCCCCTGTTATAACCACAACAGCAGCACATGCCACGGAGTCAACTCTCAGGTAAAACCTACAGAAATTCTGTATTTGACAGAAATTGCAGCAAGGGGAAATGTTAATCAGCCTGAACTGATAATCCTCTACTTATGGGAGGATATAAAATGAAAATAGTAATGCTTGCACAGTGCAAATCCTTGAAGTTCTATGAATAAAAATGAGTATAAGCATGAACTTATACACATTTATAAGGGTAAAAGGGCTTTATAAGGGCTCTGTGTTATGAGAAGGAAAGACCTTAAGGAATAATTTTTGTAGTCCTGCTCCCTGGACAGCAGAGTTTGTGTTGCAAGAACTTGTGGGTATTTGGCCTATATTTTTTACAAAGACACAGGGAAAAGTGACCTATGAATGCTGAGATGAAGTTCAGCTGATAAGGGTTATGATAACTCCTGGCTGGGTGCACAGGGCAGATGAGGACAGAACAGTGTAGCTCAAATTCCTTATGTTGCTTTGCCACGTGATTGACAGCAGCGCTGCTGTCACCGGGGAGGGCACTGAGGCCTCATGTGTGTGCCTGTGTTGTATCTCCCATACTCAGTCTCCAGAAGGTTCCCTTGATGAGTTCTTTTCTTGCTCTGCAGCCGCCCCACGCTGTCCATCCAGCAGCACCCGCCCTCTGCAGCCATCAGCATCCAGCGGCCGGCGCAGCCGCGGGACGCGGCCACGCGCATCACGCTGCCCTCGCACCCTGCCATCGGCACCCAGAAACCACAGCTCCACACCATGGCCCAGGTAAGCTGCAGCAGCACAGCACCTCCTGCTGCTTCTTGAGACTTGTGTATAGCCTGCAGGCTAAGATTACATTTTGGAGAAGAGTTAGAAATTAATGTTCTGTATGGTCAGTGCAAGGTGATTCCATACTAACTGTAGATGTTAAATGTAGTAGTTTTCTAACTTTAAGAATTTTTTTTCATAGAAAACCATTTTCAGTACTGGTACTCCTGTGGCAGCAGCAACTGTGGCACCTATTTTGGCAACAAATACCATTGCTTCAGCAACCACAGCTGGTGAGTATTCATAATGCTGTTGTGGGAGCATCATGGGCCCTGGGGTTTGTTGCTTTTTGTTGGCTTTCTTTGAATTTAGAACCCAATCATTTTTGAGCAAATCTTTTTTCATGGTAAAGACTGCATTTGGAGGTGCATGGCATCAGGAGTGCAATTACTGAGTTCTTCAGGGAGCTTGTCTGGTTGGGGGTTTTGCCCTCTTTGGGATATGGATACACTGGCATGGCAGGGCTCCATAGAAAGATCTCCTATTAAGTTTGGTTTTCTCCTTCAGGTTCTGTATCTCACACCCAAGCGCCTACAAGCACCATTGTTACCATGACAATGCCCTCACATTCTTCCCATGCTACAGCTGTCACGACCTCAAACATCCCAGTTGGTGAGTGATTTCAGTTCTCAGAAAAGTGTGTAACTCATGCTTCAGTTTTTCTCTGCATGCTGGAAGAGTTTGTGCATGTTAGCAAATTAAGGAGGGAAAGAAAATCAGTTCAGGCTGGGAGAAACTAATTAACAGGTCTAGGATTCTAATTGTTTTTAATATCAGGAAGAAAGGTTCTAGGAGGAGCAGGTAATAAAATGGCTCATTTACTTTCTCTGTTGAATTTTTATACAAACTTGGGCCTTTTGGCATTTCAAAACCCACACTGAATACTCTAAAAGTTTTAACTGCTTGGTGATAGACTATGGCTTTCATAGTTGATTTTGTAAGTTACTTCATGTGCTTCTTGAGGTGTTAGGTGTAGCCTAGCCGGATTTGATTTGTGTGTTCACTTGAATGTAAAACACAAAGGCCTAAAGGTGGGAACTTTATTTGCCTGGATGCCTGTGGAATGTGCCTGATATGCTTCCTACAGAACTGCATAAGTTTCCTTTTGTTCATCTGTTTTCTTGCTGACATCCGTGTTCTTTTGAAATCTTGTAATCTCTTCCCCAAGCATAAATTTTCATGCAGTGAAATTGTATCTCATATGTCAGTGTTTCTTGTAAAGTTCTTGTAGGTGTTTTCTTCCTTTTCATGGCCTCTGTCCACAGACACTTGTTTGCCTTGGCCTCATTTCCCTTGATCTCTCCTTTCAAAACTCAGATAACTTGTTCTTGACATCAGAATGGTTCAGGCTGATCCTAAAAAAATTAACTTAATCTGAGCACTGAAGTGACTTTGTTATCAAGTATTATTTATATATGTATTTAGGGTATCCATCCATTCTGATATAAATGGATGAGAAATGCTTTGTTCTCCTTTTTCTTTTGGCCTATTGTGAGTAGGAAATCATTTGTGGATGGGGTGGGTTGTTTTGGGTTGAGAGAGGAGGGAGTAGAGTTGGTTGTTTTGTTTGACAAGGTTATTGATCTTGCTTTGCAGTGTTTACTAGCCTTTCCTTTGACTGTCAATTGATGACATGTTTGTCTTCATGCAGCTAAAGTGGTTCCCCAGCAAATCACCCACACTTCTCCCCGGATCCAGTCTGACTACACAGCAGAGAGGAGTAACCTCATACCTCTGTCCAGCCACCGGGCATCTCCCAACCCAGTAGCCATGGAAACCAGAAATGACAACAGGTGGGCAGAACCAGCAGCTCTACCCATGAGAGAGTGTATGAGGAGGGTGTGAGTGCCCTGTTCTGCTGTAGTGGAAATAACACTGTAAAAACTGAGGGGGAGGATGGGATTTGGTAGTTCAGGGAGTGCTAAAGTGCACTGAAGGTTACCTGTTGAACTCTGTGTAACACTTGTTCTCTTTGATGCCTGTAGGCAGTCGGTGCCTGTCCAGTTCCAGTATTTCTTACCCACCTACCCCCCCTCTGCCTACCCTCTGACTGCCCACACCTACACCCCCATCACCAGCTCCGTGTCCACCATCCGCCAGTACCCAGGTAAGCCCAGCTTGGGGCAGGGCAGCCTTGGGGCTTTGTTGAGCTTGCAGCTTATGGATGTGCTCTAGTGATGGAAGGAACTAAAAGGATTGTGCTTGACTCTGACAATTAGTCACAAAAAGTCTCTGATGATTTGTTGTTTTTTCAGGAGTTTTGTATTTGATATCTCAAAGGCTCCGTGTCTATAAGTAAAAGTTTTAAGTCTACAAATCAAAACAGTTTGGCTCCTCCAAACCAAGCCAACTCTTTGATACATCTTCATTCCCTGGTGTTCTGATAAGTTCTTTTAATATCTTTTCACGTGAATGTACAGTTTGAGAGAGATACCTGAACCAAAAAGGGAAAAACTAATTTGCATTGCACACTTGCATTAGTGTTCTGTTGAGAAGAATGGAGAAATTAATGTATTTGAACAGTCACAGTAATTAGCAGTCAAAAAAATGATGCATAACCCAAACTTATGTCATTCTGTGACAAAATTTGGAACACTTTTACCTTACCAGGTTGTTTAGTGCTGTTCTCCATAATGTGAAAATTTCCACTATCCAGACTGCAATAACATGCATGATGTGGATTTTCATGGAATATCTGTGTCTGCTGGAAGCATGATGCCTGTGAGCAGTACAGAGGAAATTTAGAAGGACTGGGAGGTGGCAAAGCCCATTTGTTGAACAGGAAAGTGTAGAATCATTGGGTTCTTTAGGTTGAGAAAGACCTTTATGATTATCAAATCTAACTATTAATCCAGCACTCCTAAAGCCACCACTAAACCATTTTCCCAAGTGGGAAATATATTTTTATATATTATATATATTAATATCAAAATATTTTTTTTAAATACTGCCAGGGTTGGGGACTTCACCACTTCCCTGAGCAGCCTTTGTCAGGGCTTAACAACCCTTTATGTGAAGTTTTCCTAATATCCAATCTAAACCTTGGTGGTTGTGTTTTACTTAGTATCCTAAAAGGATTTTGTTGGATAGAAAGTTTTGCAACAACACTGTTTTGACTGAGAGAATAAAAGTGCCACACTTTATACAGAGCCATTTTCAGGGACCTGGTTTCAGTTTTTGATGCCTGTTTTTAGAGTGTCTTGTCAGCACAAGAACTTGATGGAAATCCTGTGACAGTGATAAAAGCAGCTTGTTCTGCGTTGTTAGCAATCAAGGCCATTGTTGGCAAGTTCACACTTGCATTCTGTGTGTGGCTGCAGAAATCCTGGTGCAGCTCTATAGAGCCTGGAAATCTGGAGATCCAGGGTCTGCAAGTGGCCCAAAAGTATTATTTAAGTGCTGCATGGGAAAACTGTAATACACTGTATAGTGGATCTGAAAAGGTGGAATCATTTGTTTAGAGCTGTGAATTTATTTGAATGATTGAGCTGCTTGAGCTATTGTTGGGAACATTGTTCTGCCACTATAAAATAATTGTGTTCATTTGAGCTGTGGGATCCAGCCTATAGCTGGATTCCTGTTATATCTGGCCTGTTGTGAGGCCAGATAAGGTTGTGTTCAACTTCAGAGTTGAGTCAGCTTCAGAGCACAATAAATTACTTAGGTTTCTGATTACTTTTAATCTATTTTTTAAGGAGGGAAAAATGCCAAGTGTTGGTACTTACAAGCTCTGTAAAATACGATAATGAACAAAAATAGAGCACAGCATTCTGAGACTGTAATTTGAGTCTACCTAAAAGCAGAGTTAAACTGCTCTTTTCTCTCTTGCTGCAATTAGAAATAAAAAAAAAAATAAATTAAAATCAACAGTAATTAATTCCTCTGGCAGACAATCTTCCCTACTCTCATATTTACTACTGCAATAAGCAGATGGGCACATTAATTTCTCAGAGCAAAAAAAAGTCTTTGAAAAGTTAGCATTTGAGCAAGAGGTGGGAGGGGGAGCTGAGATGACCTGCTGGTGAGATATGTGTGCTGCTCCAGTTTCAGCCCAGGCGCCCAACTCGGCCATCACGGCTCAGACCGGTGTGGGAGTGGCCTCCACCGTGCACCTGAACCCCATGCAGCTGATGACAGTGGATGCATCTCACGCCCGGCACATCCAGGGCATCCAGCCCGCCCCCATCAGTGCCCAGGGCATCCAGCCTGCCCCCATCAGTGCCCAGGGCATCCAGCCTGCACCCATCGGGACCCAGGGACTGCACCCTGCTGCACCCATGGGCGCCCAGGGGCTGCAGCCGGCACCCATCGGGGCCCAGCAGCCACCGGGAGACACCAAAACCTCAGGTAAGAGCAACCAGCCAAGTCCTCACTTCAGAGCAGCTGAGCTGCTGTCCTGCACATCTGGCTGTGACTGATGATACAGTCTCTGTGGTCCAGAGGTAGACACTAAATACATCCATGCCCATACTCTCCCAGCAAATGCTTGTTGGCTGTTTCTGAAGTGATTTATTTTTTAAGTGCTAAGTGGAGCGTGTAGGTAGCCTTGGATGGGTTACTTCAGTGGAAAAGACTGGTAGTGCCTGAGCTTAAACAAATGCCTTCAGTAAGGCCTTGTAGCAAAAGTAATTTACAAGTGAGTGATGTTCTCTGGCTGTGCCTCAGATCCCAGGAGCAGTTAGAGTCCAGCCAGGTACCTTCTGCTGTTGGTAACCTGATCTTGAGCTGTGAGAGAAACCATCTTGCATTATAAGTGATTGGTCTGATGAAGCCCCAAGAACTTACAGGAGGAATGGGAGATGGCATCCAAGAGAATAAGCTGTTGCATAGCTGGAAGGCACTGCACAGGGACTTCCTGGCTGTCCACATGCTCTGCATCCCTCAGTTGGCCAGGCAGGCTCTGGCAGAAGGTCAGAATGCAAACACAGCTGATGTCACTTACATACAGCTGGCATGTGTTGCCACATGGGCTCTACCAGAAGTGTTGCTCTTTTGAGCCAGTTGTGTTGGTGATCTCCCTAGTCATTTCTGCCTTTTCCTTGTCTTCTGGAAAAGATCATTTCCCTAGAGGTGGTTGTTAGGCAGGAAGTAGTTTCTGTCTTCCTGCAGAAGGTTCAGTGATCAGATTGCTTGTGGCAAAGGCACTGCTTATAAAGGAGTCTGAAAGCACTGTGGTTAGAGACTGAGGGACTCAGAGAATGGGCAACATTTGCTCTGCAGACACCTGCTTTGTCATCACATTCCCTTAAGTAACTGCTGCTTTCTGTTTTTGTCTCTGCCGTGTCCATGTCCATCCTTCCCAGCAGTAGTCTTGGCAGATGGAGCCACCATTGTAGCCAATCCTATTAGCAGCACATTCAACACTGCATCTGCAGCAACTACAGTTGTGCAAACCCACAACCAGAGTGCCAGTGCCAGTGCTCCAGCCCAGGGCTCCTCCCCACGGCCCAGCATCCTCCGCAAGAAACCAGCCACGGACGGGTGAGTGCAGCTGAGGGTGACACGTGGGTGGCACTTCTGTGCAATCCAGCCCAGCCAAATGGAATCAATTCAGTGGAGATAAGGAATACTCCAGCAGATTATTCAGTCAGCAATGGTTATAAGTAACCTGCTGATCAGTGAAACAATTATTTTCCTCCCCCAGGGCAGGATATAGTTTTCTGTAGTGTCAGTAATCAAATGAGAAGGACAGTTTGTCTCCTAGGTCTTGAAAGTGACCTTTTGAGAGAAAGTGGATTTGAGGTTTTCTTGCTTAGTATGATAAGAAGAAAGAGTTCATAGTCTACTAAAATTAGAATTGGGTGCTTTTTCTTCAGTGCTTTTCTTGGAAGAATATGTGGATGAGTGGAAAGGATAGGATTAGTACCCTGCTGTGAAATCTGATTAGGAAAAACAGAGGGAGTAACTTAAACTCTTAAAATATTTTATGTTGCCTGTCTATTTTTAAATGCCTTCATAAAGAGGCAAGAGACAGCTTTAGAATTAACAATGCATTTCTTCCCAGCTAGCAACTGAAAAAGTGTGGCACTAATGTGTCTTGTGAGATTAAAATTGCATACTTTTTATGTGGGTGGAAACCTTTTTAAAGGCAGAGAAGCTGTAGGCTGTAAAACTGAAAGAGAAGTTAAAGAGTCAGGTAGATCACTGAAGACTGTTTCAGTTTGTTGATTATTTTGGATAGCAGTTTGACTTTTGGTCCCACGGGAGACTGAATAGTGTCTAAAAGACCTTAATCAGCCTTATCATCCTAATAGCCACACTCAGGCCTTGAGGTCCTGCAGTCAGGCTCTGACAGTCAGGTCCAGCTAAAGGGAGCAGCTGCCCATGTGAGCACTGTTTAGCTCCAGATGATTTGCTCAGTCTCAAAGCAGCAGTGGCATGGCCAGACCCCTTTGTCCACTGCTGGAGCCTGGCAGTTGCAGCAAAGTTTTCTCACTGACAGGATGAAGGTAAAGCTGGCATTCTTGGAGAAGCCCTAAATTGGGTGAGACTAGGCCACAGCAACTTATCTTTTATTTTAAAAGAAAATAAAATAGCTAATTTGAAAAGTAAAATGAGACTCTTTGTGTAGCAACTTGATTACACTGAAGATAGAGAGCAGTGCCACAGCCATAATTCCTGTCCTGGTTTGTGTAAGAGAGCTGATTGCTTTGCTCTCAGGGGTGTTTGTCTTTGCCCCAGGGAGATGGGAATTCTAGATCTGTCTGTCTCTTTCAGGCTGGCAGTCCGGAAAAGTTTAATTCCCCCTCAGCCACCTGAAGTGGCCAGCACACGTGTGGAGAGCACGATGCGAAGCACGTCTGGGTCACCAAGGCCTGCTGGGTAAGACTTTAGGGAACAGCCACCTGCACCATAATAGTTCCATTATATTTGTTTGAGTTGTATTCTTTGGCTATTGGCACTTTTCTTTCTTTTGGGAAACAATCTATTTTGAATTTGTGACAAACTTGAACAGGTTTGACAAGTTCTGCTGTTTGTGAAGCTGAGGAAATTACCTTTAAAAGCTGTGGTGATGAGCGATCACAGAAACAAACAAAAACCCTCTGCTATTGTAAGGGGAGACAGGCCTCAAAACTTTTTTCTATAGTACTTGAAAATTAATTCTGAGGAAAGGTAAATGCAACTTCTGCCCTCCTTCACTTGAGTTCAGTGGCTTTACAATTTGTTGTTCTATAACTGTAAGCCACAGTGGGAGCTTCTGCAGAGGATGAGGCCAGTACAGTTGTGGGTAAAAGCTCCTCTTGGCTGCACTGTAAAACTGTTTTAATCCTTTTACAACTATTTTGAAATTACCTGGAATTAGTCATGAGATTTGTTTGTCACAGTGAATGGAAAAAAGTAGTATCTGTAATCAATACAGATAGAAAGATTAGATTAATCTGTAATCAATACAGATTAGAAAGGGAGAGGAGGAGGAATTATAACTGAGGTTAAACCTCCTGTTGTTAAACACTTTACTGATCCAGGTGGGTACAGGAAAAACTGAATAGTCTGACTGCAGTTTGGCTCATTCCTTTTGTGCTGGGTGCTCCCAACAGAGATACAGTTCACTTCTCTTTGCTTTTATTTGTGCTACAGGGGCAAGCCAAAGCCTGAAATCCACGTGTCCATGGCCACCCCAGTGCCTGTGTCTATGGAGGCAGTGTGTAACCAGGGTGGTGAGCAGCCCACCATCACGGTGCCCCCGAGCTCCCAGCAGCCTCCCTCTGCCATCCCCACCATCATTGCGGCTGCCAGCCCCACCTCCCAGCCTGCTGCAGCCCTGTCCACCATCCCAGGAGCTGTGGCAGCTGCTCCACCAACCTCCACCACCATCGTGGCAGCTCCTGCTCCTCCATCCACCATGAGTGGGGCCCTCTCAGCAGTGCTGGGCCCTGTGGTACCAGAGATCAAAATCAAAGAGGAAATGGAGCCTATGGACATCATGCGGCCAGTATCTGGTATGTGGCTGGGAATCATCAAGTTGGTTTTTTGGGTTTTGAGACAGTGGAGAAATTAGGAGGGTTTTTCAACAGTTTCATCTTGAAAATTAAAGGATATCTCTTCCATGGTAGCACAGAGCACCAGAGTTCCATATGCTTTATAAAGATCTTTTTTGCCTTTTTCCTAATCTCCCATGAATCCACTTCTTATGGTGGCTGCTTTGTTCATGTTCAAATTATGCAACTCCAGAGAGTCTGTGTGAATTCCTTGCCTACAATGCTCATGCTCAGCAGTGGTACCAACATATTATGGAAGAGCTCAGTTGAATTCAGTTTGTTTACAAATCCTACTGTTCAGGTCCAGTGGCCTTTCTTGTATGTGAGGAATTCATGGCCAGAGTAGGACTTCCTAGGGCCCTCGTGTGATTCGTGCATATTTTTGTCTAGAACTTTACAAAATGTTCATTATACTGCCTTACTTTTCCAGCTTGGCCATAGTTGCTATCAAATGGCATGGTCAGTAAATTCAGATCCTTACAGATCTTACTTTGCTATATAGTGGCAAAGTGACAGGAATGCATCCCACATTCATGGGTTTCAGAGTTCAGGTTTAGCTGTTGGTTTTATCACTCTCCATGAAGCTGTGTGTTGTCCTGTGAGAAAGCAGCTCCTTGCTGCAGATGTGTCTGGAGCATGGGCAGGTAGCATTAAGCTCTTTGGGGCCTTTCTGCCTCTTCCTGGCATTTGTGGCCAAATTGTCAAGAGATCCCATCACAGAAATTTTGTGCTGCAGCCTTAGTCATGGCTGATTGTCCTTCCAAGTTCAGGGAGTGTTGCCTCAGATTACCTGCCATGCTGCTGCCAGCTGCACAGGTGTGTTGGTTGGTGCAGTGACCTGCTGAGCACTGCTGGGGGCTTGGCAGTACAAGCAGACCCCTGCAAGCAGAGTGCTGCAGTCCTGCTTTGATTCCATCTGACTCTCCTTTCATGAGAGAGTAGGGATTTGCTTACTGTGACAGTGACCTGTGCTGGTGTACATACAGAGGGGTTTTTACAGTAACACAGAGAGAGGTTAGCGTGACTCCTTTTTGTAACATTGAATTAACATAAGCTTCAAATATGAAGCAGTTGAGGGACAGACAATTGGTTCTGCTCTCATTCTTTATGTATAAAAGACACTAAAGATTTTAGCTCATAGGCTTGTCCTAGTAATTACTGCTGGCTTAATATCTGGGCTGTTGGTGCACATCACACCCCTCACACTGTGCTGAAACAGGACCTACTGTTGGAGGTAGTGTTCAAACAGTGCCTTATCTTCCCACTGCTGATGGTTGGGTTCTTCTTTCTTTCTCTCAGCAGTCCCTCCTTTGACTACAAGTACTGTGTCTCCATCTTTGGCACTGCTGGCCAACAATCTTTCCATGCCTCCAAGCGATTTGCCACCTGGTGCCTCACCAAGGAAGAAACCCCGTAAGCAGCAGCATGTCATCTCCACAGAGGAAGGGGACATGATGGAAACAAACAGCACTGATGATGAGAAATCCACTGCCAAAAGTTTGCTGGTGAAGGCAGAGAAGCGAAAGTCTCCTCCAAAGGAGTATATAGGTAATGACATTTCTGATGTCTTTGTTATTATTCAGTATTTTCTCTTCTGTTTGTTTCTCAAAGAAGGTGCTCTGTCACATTCCCACTTCTTAAATATGAGTAATAGAGAATCCAAGTATCTGTTCCTCACCACTTTTTGCATAGCGTGGTGGTGTTCGCAGGGGTCCCAGGATGAGGGAAGAGATGAGAATCTTGACTCCATGTTTCAGAAGGCTGATTTATTATTTTATAATATATGTTATATTAAAAGAAAATGATATATTAAAACTACTAAAAGGATAGAAGAAACGATTTCATCAGAAGGCTGGAAAGGAAAGGAAAGGAATGATCATAAAATCTTGTGACTGACCAGAGAGTCTGAGACAGCTGGATTGCGATTGGCCATTCATTAAAAACAACCACATGAGACCAATCAAAGATGCACCTGTTGCATTCCACAGCAGCAGATAATCATTGTTTACGTTTCACTTCTGAGGCCTCTCAGCTTCTCAGGAGAAAAGATCCTAACAAAAGGATTTTTCATAAAATATGTCTGTGACATTATAGGGCTAGGAAAATGTCAGGGAAAATGAATTTTCTCAACACACGTTTTGTATGAGGCAGCACTTACTGACCTGCTGGTGGCGTTCTTGAGCATGCCAGCCTGCTTTCACTCCTGGATGATAATGCAGTTGTGGTTCCTTTTGCAGATGAGGAAGGTGTGAGATACGTCCCCGTGCGTCCCAGGCCGCCCATCACGCTGCTGCGGCACTACCGCAACCCCTGGAAAGCCGCTTACCACCACTTCCAGAGGTACAGCGACGTCCGCGTCAAAGGTCAGTCTGGGCAGGGAGCGCAGCGAGGGAAGGAGGCTGCACTGAGTCAGCTCTCCTTCTGTACATGAAAACATGGTCTGGTTATTGATGGATCTGCTTTTGTGCAGTGATAGAAACGTGCTCACAAAGGGTATCCTCATTAAAGTGACGTGCTGTGGTGATAGGCTGCAGCTGAGTGTTCTCACTGGCCACCTAACACTTGCCAGTTAATCACAGACATTCTATATGTAGTGTAACTTGTCAAGTAACAAATGGACTTTTAAAGAAGACTTTTTACCTCATACAAGGAAATCAGAGATTAGATAGTGTCTTCCAGACTTTTCAGCTAGTATTTTAGAAATTTTAAGCAGACTGGGTTTTCACAACTCTGCAAATACATCTAGGAGAGAGTAAAAGTAGTACAAGATAGACCATTTACTTGTTTGTGCCAGATGTTTGAAACATTGAGCACTACATTCTTTAAATTAGAAAAAATGTGTTATGATATAATCTTTCTGAAAGTACAGATAACCTGTTAGAGCAGTAGTCAGGTACATGGCAGATGGGAAATCACTTCCCTGTCTGAATCAAAATGCTGCTCATTGTCATTTATTAGGTAGTAGGGGGAACAGAACTTGGGTTATTGTTGTTTGAGCGGAGAGGCCTGGCCAACTCCCGAAATTTGAGTACTGTATTCTTGTGTTTCCTGGTGACAGAAGAGAAGAAGGCCATGCTGCAAGAGATTGCCAATCAGAAGGGTGTGTCCTGTCGTGCACAAGGGTGGAAGGTTCATCTCTGTGCAGCGCAGCTACTACAGCTGGTAGGTGCATGGGGCTTGGAGCTTCCTGCAACTTGGGGGAACATGAAGCTGTGTAAGGCAGGAAGACATTCTTACAAACTCAGTACATTGGGATGCCCTAAAGGAGCTGGTGTGTAGTGCCCAAAGGGAGTGGGACATGCTTTCCCCTTTCTCAGGAATGTGGCATATAGTGGCTTGGAAACTTGGAGTGTTGGTTTTGATCCAGACATAAGAGCTGATGTATTTTGTACAGATGATCAAAACTGGCAACTCCCTCCTGCTGATGCACAGGTCTGAAGAAGCGTCTGTTTGGGATGGTGCGGCTGATCTGAGGAGGCAGCACTGATCCACATTCCTGGATGCTTCTGTTTCAGGTTGGGGGTGAGGTAGGTGCTCTGCATTTTAGCACCAAACTCCCCAAAACCTCTGCATTCCTGGAATAGTATTGTGAGCAGTAGGGGAAGCAGTTGTGGTAGGATCCATGTTTCTTCAGAAGAGGAGCAATCCTGTAAATAGGATGTTAAAAGGAATGATCGTGCCACATTTTGTCAGAGGCTCCATCTTCTGAATCACTGACAAGAGCAGCTGAGAGGGGAATGGATTGTCACTGTTTCTGTGTAGCTTTGTTAACATGGGCAAGTGTTTGCCAGCTTGGCAGTGACCCTTCTCATGAAGGGCTGATGTCTTTTAGACAAACCTGGAGCACGATGTGTATGAGAGACTGACTGCCCTGCAGGAGGGACTCATTCCTAAGAAAAAGGCAGCAACTGATGATGACCTGCATCGAATCAATGAACTGATCCAGGTACGTCCTGTGGCCAAAACCCAAAACCATACCCTTGGGTACAAGGCATCCTGCTGCTGTTAGTAAAAGCTAAAGCTGACCTAAAAACCCCCATGTGGGTTCACTGCCTGTGTCATCAGTTACAAGGGGCACAGGTAGGGAAATGGGAAGGCATTCTGTGGTTAATAACCAGTGTTTCCTTTCAGGGGAACATGCAGAGGTGTAAACTCGTGATGGATCAAATCAATGAGGCTCGAGACTCCATGCTAAAGGTCTTGGATCACAAGGATCGTGTTTTGAAGCTTCTAAACAAGAATGGAACTGTTAAGAAAGTGTCCAAATTGAAGCGAAAGGAGAAGGTTTGAACGCAGACTAATGACTTTGGAAATGGAGAATGTGTACAGAACGGAGCTGAACCTTTTTGTAGTTTGGGTTTATTTTTAAGCAGAGCATCGGAATAAAAAAGGATGAGTTTAGGGAACAGATGGACACGTGAAGCCTGGTGACCTGAAGGGATTGTCCTTGATCTTGTCATAATGAACAAAGATTTCTCTCAGGCTCATCCCTTTTTAAAGTCTTTCCAGTCCCACTGTTTAACTCCTGATGTGTCAGGTATGGAGACACCTGTAAGGCAGGAGGTTGTGCCGGGGACTCCAGGAGGCTGACAAACAGCTATGGACCCAGACAGCAGCCAAGCTTCCAGCAGTGGAAATGGCACCTCTTTCAGTTACCCCATTCAGTTCTCATTCTGACCTTCCAGTGTCTAAAGCAGCCTTCTTACACCAGTGCCACTGCACTAGGGGATCTGCCACAAAGAATCTCCAACAGCTCAGAAGCCCTAGCTGTCAAGATTAAATAAAAAATAAAAAAAAAAAGAAGGGGGGAGGGGGGAAATCATTTCAAAGTGATATTGTAGTGTCTGTGTCTGTGTTGGTGCTCTGGGATACTTGTGTTGAGGTACCTCTTGCAAGAGGTGCTGTAGCTGGTGTAATGTTAATTGTACGTACCACATACATCCTGAAAACATGAATAAAGGAATTGGAGGGTTTTGTATGTGAGCAGTTCGTGTACATTTGTACCAGTGAAACTCTTCAAGCTGTAAACTTGAAAACGAAGCTTTGGAAGAAGCCTGAGAGGAGAAGAGAGAGCATGTTGGGAAGCAGCCAGCACCCTGTGCTGTGGAAAGTGAGTAATGCAGTTCAGGTCCTAAAGATGAAATATGGATTATCCCCCATGCACTTGTGCATTTAACCTTCATATTTTAGAGAAATTGCTAAATTGGTTCATTTTTAGCCTCCTCAGTAGGAAACTTCAGTGTCATGAACTAGCTCTGTTAAGAATATATTCTTTTGCTCCTCCAGTTATAGTGCTGTTATCTTGCCTTTATTCAGAACTGAGTTCTTTCAGAACTTAGATTAAAAATAGAGTATTTAATTCTTACTTCCTGATTTTTATAATTAGAGAAGTAAGTAGAATGTCCATATTCACACTGTTCTTGTGTTTTTAACACATGCAGACCAAGTTTATTTCAGCTTTGGATGGTAGTCTTTCATGTTAGCTTGATTTTGCTCATTCAAATGAAACCACTTCCATTGTAAGATACAATTCTAATATAATGATATTGTAACTTTGGCATTAGGAAAGTTACAGTAGTTGTGTGTGTGTGTATTGAAATTAAAAGCAGAGGTAAGACCAGAAAAGGTGGGAATTAAACTGCTGCTATCACCTCACATTTCTTGTGCTCCAGGAACAGAAAAGCATGCACAACTGGTGAAGCATTTGTTTGATGTTGCCAGGGTAATAAAACACAGCACTGACACTCCCAGGTTCCTAAGGACTCCACAAGAAGCTCTGTGGTGACTATGAAGTGGACTTTAGTAGGGTTGGGAACTGTTTCATATCTTGGCAAAGGGGTTTGAGGTGCAATCCAAGGCATTACCAGCAGAGTGAGGTATGTGGGGGGAAGAAGGGAAGGAAGGATTCTTTTAAACACTGCAGAAGTTAGGAACTTCCTCTTGATGTGTTATTCTGGGTATTCTCACACAATTTTTTGTAACCTTAGTTTTCCTAAGTTGCTATTTAGGGACTTAAAAGGATGATGCTGTTCCATAACCTTAGAATGGCAATAATTACAGTGCTGTTTTTGTGCTGTGGAAACCGTGTAGATTATGTAATGTTGAGGGCCAGGAGCAAACTAGAAAGTGTCCCAGCCTGTGGCAGGGGGTGGAAAAAAACAAGCTTGAAGGTCCTTTTCTACCAAACCATTCTGTGATTCTATTCTATAGGAGACAGTAAGATCCACTGCCATGCAATCAGATTTCTCCAGCTCACAATTTTATGCCTCTTCTATATTGCTTATGCCATTTCTGATCACAGCTTAAATTCCTTTTTGCAGTCTTGAAAGGGTTCAGCCAGTTTGTCTCTTGGGGTTGGATGTGCAGTGTGGGTACTCTGGGCTATGCAAAGTTTGCTCTTCACCGTGCCCAGGTGTTTCACTGGTGTTGTCAGAAGGGAATCGGGAATGGGCGCTGTGGTTTTCTCTGTTCTATCCTTTATGTACCCCATACAGCCGCAACAACCCAACCCTTGTCCTCTCCACCGAGTGACTCCAAACTGTGCGTTGCCAAGAATTCCCTCAGGGTGGAATGCAGAGCCTCTATTTCTACAAGCTGTCCCTAAGCCCTTGACGAAGTAACGACTTCTCTGTTTTGGTTTTTATGGTGCTGTGAGGAAGGGCGGAGGCGGAAGGATCTGGGTGCCCCGATGGCGGTTGGAAACACTAAAAGAGTAATTTCTGCGTTGGTGCCGTTGTGCTATCTTGGCTCCTGCCCTAAATCCGTTACACACGGGGCTATAATTAAAGCCGTCCCAGCGGCCGGAGCCCGCTCCGCGCTCAGGCCCGGCC
>NW_005054380.1:2626601-2646623 GCF_000277835.1 Geospiza fortis | reverse complement strand
GCCCGCCCGCGGGGCGCTCCGGGAAGCGGGGCTGGAGCCGAACGGCCGCCTTTGTTAGGCCCCTGCTGCAGAGGAGGGGAGAAGAGAGGGAAGCTCCCCCTGCCCCTGCCACGTCTCCGATCTTGAATCAAGTGTTGTGCTCCAGATAAATAAATAATGATTTATCTTCCCCATTGCGGCTGAGCCGTCCGTGGTAACTGGGGAAGGCTCATAAGGCTCAGCACCCTCAAAGAGCCAGAGCGGGTTACTTTTAATAGGCAGTGAAGAATTTACACCGTCGCTTTGTCAAAGTTATGCTTTTCTTCTGCCTGGTTTCCTTCCTCTTTGTTTTGGTTTTTTTAAAATTTTATTATATTGCAAAAGTAGAGCTCAAAGAAAAAAATATCATTTTCCTTCGGTCATGTAAATTGTTCCTTATGGTCTTTCTAAAACCTTGAGGTGAGGATTCCTAAGCAGAGCAAGCACTGCGGGCATGCAAGGTGCACCTCTCAACACCCTTCCCATCAGTTCTGGTTCAGTTCAGAGTCCTGTGACTCCTGCTGTGACCGATGAAACTTCATGAACAAAGTTTACTGTCTTTGCACGTGCAGAGGAGGGAGGGAGTTGTCACAACCTGAATTTCAGTGCGTGTCATCCTTCACCCCCCAGCACAGTTTGTGCTCTCAGCTTGGGAGGGTTGGAGGGCTGCTCTGGTGGTCACAGCAGTTCCCTGGTGCTGCTGAGGGCTGAGTGTGACTTCAGTCCCCCGTGGTGTTCCCTGTGTCTCACGTGCTTGTGCTTTGAGCCCCATTTGACAGCCTGGTTTTCTCTCCCCTGTATGTTCAGATCTCACGGTGATGTTGGTGTTTAAGCTCCTGCCACTGACCTGTAATCCTTGCCTATCATGTTTGTTCATCTCTGTCTGCACAGCCTTTCCTCCCTGTGTTTGTTCCGCCCCTTCTTGTGCTGCATGAGCTAATATTCTCATCTTTGCAGGCAAAACACTGCTCTGGGTTGTTGGGTTTTTTTATACCATGCCTGTTTCCTGCTATTATCACTTTCTGTGCTGGCTTCAGCTCTTCCTGTCGTGCACATCTTGCCTGTACCCCCTACATGTTTATTTGGGAGCTGTATTCGTTCACCCAGTCCCAGAAAGTAAATGCAGATTCCAGTCTGTGGTCTGGAAAATAGTCTGTAGTTTAGAAAATGGTGGTTTCAGTGCTTTTAGCTCCTCTTTGATGTTGCCAGTGCTAAATCAAGGGCAACACCCCTGGGAGTCCAGCCCCAAAGGTGTCATTTTGGGCTGCTGTCACTCTCTCTCTCAGGAACAGGGAAGGGAAATGCACTTTCTTGCCACTGGTGCAGGCATTGACTGAGGAGGAATGGCTGAGCAGGAAAAGTAGTAGATAGGGTTTATCTGTAGTCCCAAGTCTTTTTTCCTTCTGTTTTCCCACAGTTTTGTTCTTTTTATGGGAAGTCTGGTGACAGTTTTTTGTGATGAGCCACCTATTAAAGTGTTCAATACCTTGGAAAGTGTGATTGCATGCAGGTTGTGTCCATACTCTCCCAATCTATGTGTGAAAACACCCATTCTGCTGAGCTGCCTTTACTGCTGTGCTTGGTCCCGTGCTTTGGAGGGTTTTCTTCCTCTGTTTTAGCAGAAGCAAGGAAGCAGCTGTTGGTTTTCCACCTGTAACTCTTTGTGTAATGCTTTTCCCCCCTCCCCACCCCTCCGTGCCAGGGTTCTGCAGTGCTCCAGGCAGCGAGTTTTGAAGCAGGATGGGAAAAAGACGCTGTGTTCCTCCACTTGAGCCCAAGCTGGCAGCTGGCTGTTGTGGGGTGAAGAAGCCCAAGTTGTCTGGGAGTGGAACGCACAGTCATGGGAATCAGACCACAACTGCACCAAGCTCCAGTTCAGGTCCTCTTCAGAACCACCAGCATACAGATGGGAATAATGGAAGGGAGAACGTATCTGACTTGACTTTGGGCCCAGGAAATTCCCCAATTACTCGAATGAATCCCACTTCAGGAGCTCTGAGCCCACTTACTCGGCCCAATGGAACTGCCAACAGCACCAAGAACCTGGTGGTGACAGCAGAGATGTGCTGCTACTGCTTTGATGTACTCTACTGTCATCTCTACGGGTTCCCTCAGCCACGGCTTCCTCGATTTACCAATGACCCCTAGTGAGTACAGCCCTGGGGGGAGCAAAGCTGGGAAACAGCTTCCAGAGCTGGGGTGTGGTTGGGGAAGGGTGAAGGGTTTCCTTTGGGAGTGGGAAGATGGGTGTGCAGGGAGAAAGGGGGCACTCTGCTCCTTGCTTTGTCTGCTGGGAACAAAAAGATGCACTGTGAGTGCACAAAAGATTAAAGTGCTGTTCGTTGGTGGAGGTGAGTGAGCTTTTAAGAGTGTCCTTCGAGACAGAAAGTGCTTAGCTCTACAGAGAGCTAGGCCAAGTGTGAAGAGGTGTGGTGCATCTTCAGCCCACAGTCTGGTGTGTTCCATGAGGCACTGTGTTCTTTGTGGAGGAGTGCAAACCCACTTCATGGTAATGTTCTGGTAAAGTTTGCCCCCTTCTTTGTGAGTAGATTCCTCTGTAAAAATGAACTGAGTAGTGCCACCTACAAAATTGTACTAGAAAACCAGTTAAATAACGTCATTAATTTGAAGAAGCTCCAGCTTCTAATGTGAGACACTGACTTGGAGAGGGGAAAAGACTTCCTTCTGCCAAGCAAACAGAAGTTGAAGTTGGAACAAGTTTCCAGCTCATTCTGAAACAAATGTTGGGCTGGTGAGGGTTGGACAAGGACACTCAAGGAAGTTTTCAGCTGTCCAAGTGAATGGGTTTAGCAGGGAGGGGAATCTAAAAATTACCAGTTATAGAAGATGTGTTAGGGAGATTGCCTAGCTAGTGCTATGTGGGGAGAAATCTTAGAATCATTTAGGTTGGAAAAACCTTTGAGTCCAACCATGAGGCCAGCACTGCCAAGAGAGTTAACTTTCAAGGACGGTACCAAGGTTAGGAGGAAAGGAGATGTGTATGAGCAGAAGTGAGGAGAAGGATTTATGAAGCTGTTTCACTTTGGTGAGATTTAACTAATGCTTGTCTGAAGGCTGACTGTGTAGGTGTGGAAATGTTAATGCTGTTAAAATGTTTGTTAAAAGAATTATATGGGAAAGATCAGTGACAGATGGACCTTCTGACACTCCTCCGGGGCCTCCTCCAGAACAATAGATAAAATAAAAAGTTGCTGACATCCTTAATTTAAGCTAATGAATTTTAAATTGATGTAAAGAACAATGGCTTAAACAGGTCAAGGACTTCCTTTCTGTGTAGTCAGTGTCTGCCCACCTTTCTGCTGTCAGGGTGGATGTAGGTTGTGCTTCCTTGCAGTTATTATTCCAGCTGGATTATGGATACATGTTCTGAATGCTGCTGCAGAGTAAGCTGTTTAATGCTGTAAATACAAATGGACACAGAAATGCTCTGGACTGGGATATCAAACAGTTCTAGGGACTCCCCAGGCTGAAACATTTCTGGTATTGATACCTACAGAGTGGGCTCCCTTTAGCACATTTGGTGTCAGTCTGCTCGCTGTTTGTCACTCAGGGTGCAAAGGGTTATTTGCTGTTGCTCTGTTAAGCCGGTAAGAGAGATGGTTTTATAGAGCTGCATTCTTTTGGTGTCAGAGGAGATTTCTGGCTGGATTTTCTTGCTTTTTCTGTTGACTAGTATAAAAAGGATGTCCTTTGGGAAATAGCAGCTGGTTGAAATTTTATGCCCAGATTTGAAAAGTTAAAAGTTGTTCACTGGTTATTTCAGTGCTCATGATTAAAGTCTTTTAGATTAGCACACCAACAAAGCATAACCAGCCCTTCCCTTCTCTTCCTCTGTCAGCAAATGCTTACCTGGATTTTCTTGTGTTTCAGCATTTATTCTGTTGCTCCCAGGAAATGGATGTACTCCAGGGTACATGGGGCTTGCTCTCTTGGAGAGCAGCACACAAGGAAGAACTGCCCCACTTGAGATAGTCTAGTAATGAACTTTAAGCCAAATGTTATCAAATACAAGAGTAAGCAAAGTGAAAATACAGAAATAATTTTCATTGTGGCCTTTTGTGACATAATTAATGTCAATGTAAGAGATCTTTGGACAAAACAAAGGTTTATACCAGGAGTCTGGACAGACAGAGAAGAGACTGTTGATTGAATAGAAAGAAGCACAGCCTGTTCTTAGACTGGTTTTAAACTGGTGCTGAACTTCATAGTAAAGCTGAAAACAGGTGTTAAGGTCAGGATTTGGCATAAACAGTGTAATAACATGCAAGTTACAGGGTTATGGATTGAAAACCACATGAATTTCAGTCACCAGCCTGGGGGGATATGCACATGGACACCACTCTTGATGGGAATTACAGAGCTGGTAGACACCTGAAGTAAAGTTCCTTTATTCCAGTGTTAGCAGTGAGGGTCACACATCAATGGGGAGATGGTGGCATTGCAAGCCTTGTAGTTATGTCTGAATTAACTTGGCAAAGGAAGGAAATATCCCCTTTATTATTCAGGTTACTGCAAGTAATTACAGTTTGGAACCTATGCAAGTAGTTGATTGGTTACTTTTTCCACTTTTGTACTTCAGTCTCATTTTTTAATAGTTGGTATTACAAACTGGTGCTAGAACTATACTATGGAAGTTTCTAGCTGCCATACAAGACAAATAATAGGATACTTGCATCATAAGATCTGTTCTGTAACAAGTTTTTCCCTAGTACAAGCTAAAGCCTGATTCAAACAAACTGTGTTTTTCTACTTTAAAATTCCCTTTGTAGTTGCAATTGATGAAGCTAATTTTTAGTTGCTGTTAGTTTTAGTTCCTCTCAGCCTAAAAACCGTCATCAAACATATATAAAGTGGGATGTTGTGGCTGGGGAAGGAACAGTTGACATAATCTGCTGAGGATATGGCTGCAAAGTACCAGTAAATGCTCTTGGGTGAACATGGACAAAAGATTGTTGTGACTTTTCTCAGTACATCTGGGAAATAACACTTTTCAAGGAGGGGCTCTGGAACAATGGCCTTATTGTCAGCTGCACCTGCAATTTGCTGAGTGCATTTATTCTTCAGAGACAGAAACATCATCTTCTCTGCAGTGAAAATAGTGAAATTTTATCTATGTGTGCAGAATCATATCTTTTTTTATGCCTCAGTTGTTCTGACCACAATGAAAAATGGTTTTAAATGTGCTTTAAGGTATTTTAAAATATACAGCCTTCTGAATGCAATTATCCTCTCCCTTCTGATAATGTCTCTTCTATTATAGATGCATAATGCTGTGCTGCAGCTCAGTGCAAAGATGGGTTCTGGGATTTTTTCCCTTTGGAAGGGGAAAGAGATAAATTGAAAATGTGAACCTGCAATTTGAATTAAAGGGGAATTTACTTAGATTTGTATTCTGTGACTGATGGTTTTTATGTTCTCCCTTGCCTTTTCTCTTTGGGCTGAGTGTAACATGGACTGAGCAGTACTTTCAAAATTTTTATTAGATTAGGGTAAATTTCCACTGAACTTGTGACAGTAGCATTTCTCCGAGATCTCCTATGTAAGTTTAGTGTCTTTTTTTTTTATGTTTTCTAATGTATTTTCTTACACTCTTTTTCTGTTTGCTCCTTCAACATATAATAGATGAAAATGTAGAAAAATTATATCCTCTAAGTGCTTTGAAGTGTTACTGGAAAACTAGAACAGCAAGTCCTCTGTCTTGGTCAAGCCAGCCAGGAGGTTGTTGTTGGGTGTGGAAGGATGTTTCCACTTCCTCTGTGGGCAAAGTCCTTCACAATTATCACTCAAGGGCTAATTGCTCTTTTGGGCTGTACTTTTGCTGTTGGTCACAGCTGGTATCTAGATCCTGAATGATGAATTTATGCTGTGATGGGTTTAATTCCATTGTTGCTCTGAGGAACCTCACTGGGCATTGATTTATTACTACAGTTTAAATGATGTTCTCACTACTTAGACTTAAGAAGTTCTGTTGCTGTGTTTGAGAAATCATCCACACTCCCTGCTGGATTTGTTGTCTGAACAGAACATCTTAGTATTTTTGTAAGATTTGCTGCAGAGGTGCATTGCTCACAAAAGCTTCAAGAGTTTGAGGAAAGTAAATGTCTGAGCTATGTTGTCAAATCAGTCTTGATGGTTCAAATCTCCTGTCAATGTTTTTTTAATCTCAGAAAATCATATGCTATCATGTTACTTAAAGTTCAGTAGAAATCCAGAGACTGATGTCTTGCATTTAGTTCTCTGAACAAGGCACAGAATCACTCATCCTGTTGTTGTAATTAGGTCAGCATTATCAGTTGCCTTACAGAATTTTGCAGATGTTTGGACATTCTTGTAGAGCTGCAGCCACCACTGTCCTTTTAGTGCTTCTCTCTACAGCTCTTTGCAATTTCACTCACTCTGGTAGAAGTTAATTTTTCTGTATTTAATGTTCACAGTCATCTTTACCTGTTTACCTCTTCGTAGAGCTCTGTTATTCTGAAGTTGTTATTCTTTAAGGCCAAATCAGGAGGTGTAGTTTAACAGCTTGAAATGAGCCTGCTGAGTTTGAGAATCTACTGTTGTGCCTGTAAATTTGTGATGGTAGACAGGAAAGTGGAAACCCAGGTGATGTTTGAGTAGGAACAATAGTGTTTTAGATATGTGTTCAACAGGAGAAAATGTGTGTAAATACAAATCAAATGTAAGGGAAGCAAAAGATGTGGACATAAACTGCTTGAGCCTTAGGGATGGACCCAGAAGTCAGACCCTCATGGAAATAACAGGGAAAAAAATTTTGAGTTATTTTCATTCCTTAAAAAGCCAAAAAGAAAAGCTTTTATTGAAAGTCTGATTTATAGAAGTGGTAGTATAAAGAACTAACTTGCATCATGTATATTAATTTCTGTATGACCTATGCTGGAAACTAGTGGGGCTACAAAGTGAAGCCAATACTGACAGGTAATCAGTGGCATCAAGTAACCATTTCAGTCATTAGAAGACAGCAGAGTCTGGCTAGGAAGGTGTCTGTGGAGGATTCCCAGAGTCCTGCTGGGGAGGATGGAGTGTGCTGACAAGGTGGAGGGAAGTGCTGGGGCTTGCATGTGGGGGGTGAGGGCATGAAGTTTTGTTCTTGCTAGATAGCAGGTGAGCAAGCCTGCCTGCTGGGGTTTACTGCAGGGACAGAAAGCAAAGGCATGGGGCTCTTCATACCTTGGCTGTCTCCCCTTAGCAACCAAATATCTGTAGAGGCTGGAGGGTTTGTTTCTTTTTTTGCCTTTTCAGTCCACTCTTTGTGACGTGGAAGACGGGGCGAGACAAGCGGCTTCGTGGCTGCATCGGGACCTTTTCAGCCATGAATCTTCACTCAGGACTCAGGGAATACACATTAACCAGGTAACTGTCAAAAATGAAATAAATATGAAATGAATATGAAATTAGTTCATTCACTGAAGATCTGTAAGGATTCGAGGTTAGGATGTTGGATCAGCTTAGTTCAGTGTAATATGCTTCATAATAAAATAAACCTGAGTGTCTGAGAGTTACAGTGAGGTGATGTAGGATGTAGTGGAACATCTTTGCAAAAGGTGAGTTGCAGTTGGCATTTTAAGGCTACTGTCAAATCTATCTTGCATACCTACAGTTTTGACATCCATAGCACGTAATTTCTCTCAGCCTGCAGTAGGCATTGGACAGCATCAGGAAGCTTGCTACTGGTATTACAGTTCATTAGATTAGGGAGAGATGCAAATCACTTTCTCTGCAGTAGCAGAGGAGCATGTTTCATGCAGGCATAATCAAAAGGGGGATAACTGAGCATCTGACACTTTATTTTGGTGCTTGTATTGGGTGATGTATCTTCTGTTCCCTTTAGTGCACTTAAGGACAGCCGATTTCCCCCCCTGACCCGCGAGGAGCTGCCCAAACTCTTCTGCTCTGTCTCCCTCCTCACTAACTTTGAGGATGCCAGTGACTACCTGGACTGGGAGGTGAGAACAGGTGCATTTGGAACTCTGCATCACTCTCTCGTTCCATTCGGGTTCGGGTTAGTACATGGTGATGTATCTCCTTCCTTACAGGGGTGTATGGGGCTAGAAGAGTCTGGGAATAGAAGAAATGGGGCTGGAAAACTAGAAGGAAGGAAGGAAGAAGATGGCCAACAATATGCTTTTGGTTGGGGGGGATCTGAATGGTAATAAGAGAAACATTAAAGTGGTTCGTGGACTTGGCCCAATAGGAAATGGGTGTAAATACTTGTGTAAAAACCTGGGAGGTATTTTGGTGGTGTGGACAGGAGCTGGAAATAAAAAGTAGTTAAGACCAAAGGTATGAATGGTTTTTAGGACATTGCACATTGAAGTGTATTTCATTCAAGAATAATATATATATGGACTTCATAGTCAGGTAATTTTAGGCTTCATTCTTGCATGCATAGATTTTTTCTCTCTTGCCTGACACCAAGAGATGGAAAACTGACAAGACTTAGCTCAGGAGAAGTGACAGGGCCACTGGTGAGGCTTGTTTGGGAAGGGTGGCTGAGAGCTCCTTGTGAGACCTGCCAGGCAAGAGCAGAGAGTGGGGAAAAGAATGACCTTACCCAGGCAAAAGCCAAACTGTGCAGAGAGAGAGATGCACAGAGTTGTGGGAATGACAACTGAGTCACGGGCTCAGTGCTAGCAAACACCTCTTATCTGGCTGTTCATTTCCATCTATAGGTTGGAATCCATGGGATCAGAATAGAGTTCATCAATGAGAAAGGTGTCAAACGCACAGCCACGTATTTACCTGAGGTTGCTAAGGAACAAGGTGGGTTTGAGATGGCAGCCAAACATGTCTACACATCGTGTCACAGAATTGGGTAACAATCTGTCAGTTTGGGGCTTGGAATACAATGCTGTCCTCACAGTGGTGCCATGGAACCACCAGGCTTAATCTGGACGACTGACACCTGATACAGTTGGTGCTGGGTTTTCATCTGGCCTGTCTCTCATCCCATATCTTTGCATAGCTCTGTTTTAGTGTCAGAATGTTTTAGGGCTGAAGAAATAGAGGATCTCAAAGTATGGATCTTCCAGCTTCATTCAGCATTGCATCTTTCCTCTTCTATGTTTCTCCCACCAACTAGGATAACTGCACGCTGCACAGCACCAACAGGAGAGTCACTTTCCTCCTCATTCTTGCCAAAGTAGCATCCTCCAGAGGAGGGCTAGAAACACAGCCCCTCTGGAGCACACTTCCCACTCAAATAGAGTAGTGGTCACCATGGTAACTGCTCAAAATATTGCCTCCTCCTTTCCTCCACCTAGCAGAGTGGAGTGGTCGCATCCTCCTGACTCTGGGGCAAAAGACTAAGGTAGGAATTTTAACTCTCATCTCTCACATAGCAGTGCACTGTGCAATCACTACAGCATCAATCCCAATTTGTCTGTGTAAAGAGATTAGTATTATCTTCTTTTCAAGGCAGCTAAGTGGCACATGATGAAAAAATTCGGGGTCCCTGCAGCAGTAGCAAGGCACAGACCTTTATAAGAAGACATGGAATGGAAAATGGAACTGCTCTTTCATAGACCAGCTCCAGTATGAGTTTAAAGGAGTAGGCATGTGCAGATAGTGTGCGTGCATCAGGCCATGTATGTCCAGCTCAACACTAGGATTTCTGAAGCTCAGAGTTTCCTGTTAGTTGTTTGTTTTTCTAGAGTCCTTTTAAGGCATCTCTTGTGGTTTTGAAATATTTTTTTTATATTGAAAAATTTGCCTGGCTTCTATTTTTCAATAGACTGGGATCAGATCCAGACCATAGACTCCTTACTCAGGAAAGGTGGCTTTAAGGCTCCCATTACCAATGATTTTAGGAAAACAATTAAACTTACCAGGTAAGCAGATGTATTTGTTGTCTTTTAATTTTACTTTATAGTGTTTTCTGCGTGATTTAAAATATTTGTGCTTGATGTAAATCTTTATGCTTCTTTCAGAGGAGATGTAGTGCGAAAGACCAAACCACAAATGCCATGTGTTAGGCATGTAATGCACGTGGAATTAAGCACAATGTGTTTGGTCCATGCAGGATCAAAATTGGCATTTTTCTAAGTGTCACTGGTTTTAATATTTCTATATACATGAAAGATCAGAAGCAGAACCTTTGAGAGTTGAAAAGGTTGATATTTTTTTTGGCATCTTTTCAATGAACTTCCTTTTCTCAGTGTGCTCATCTGTGAATGTAGCTATTACTAGGTGACACCTGTCTTGAAACCAAACCACACTCAATTTGGCTGGTTTTCAGAATGTGCTCACTTTTCTATATCCCCAGCTGTCCTATTGGTTTCTGCCCTCTTTATGTTAGTAAAAATTGGGACTTTCTGGTTTTCTATAGAAACACTAAATTATCAGGTCATTCTTTACCTCTAGAGAAATTAGGTGAGTGTGCAGGGTTTTCTTTAACAGGAGGTGACAGGCTGAAGGTTTTCATTAAAATCTCATGTAATGTGATCTTAGGGCAACTCACTACCACTTTGTAGCTGGCTGTTGTTTAGCATGCTTTAGAAGAACTTGGAAAACTCCAGTCTCTCCAAAGGAACTTCACATTTTGTGAATTCTGATTGTACAACATGGACTAAGTAATTTGTGTGCTATAATAAACCTCTCTTCACCCACCTCTCCATTTCTTTCACTACCTTTTCAAATGTGGAGATAACCACAAAGGTAAACAATACTGAAATACTGATTATTTAATCACTGTAGTTAAATCTTCTTCCAGCAAATTTTTAATGCAATTTGTGGATAAAAAAGAATACAAACCAATCATTTATTTTCTGTATGCTACTTCAGGCATCCCTTTAATTATCATCACCTTGATCAGGACACATCTTTTGGGACCCTGGAGCTAATTCAAGCTCACATACCAGTGGGTTATTCATACCAGTGGGTTCCTCTTGGTCATCACTGGCTGTGAGCTGGAGAGGAGTCTGGGGTGAATGTTTTATGTTGAGTCCCTCCACTGTTGCATTCACATTTTCTGAAAAATCCCTTCACCCAGGATTTTTTCTCCTGGGAAGCTGAGAAGCCTCAGAGAAAAATGAAAACAATTCTTATCTCATTTTCTTCTCCTCTGTTTTGCTCATGTGGAATGTATTTGGAGATTGTTTACCCACAGGTGATTGTTTCATTGGATTCTGGTGTGAGTTCTTTTGACTCATTGGCCAATCAGTGCCGGTTTTGTGTATTTGTGGGCTGACAATAACATCTGTCTTGTATGTTGCCCACCTAATTATTTGACTTAACAAACTAACCTATAGTGGGATTGGTATCCAGCAGTGGGAATATGATTTGAATACAAACCTTCTGAAGACAGATGAGCCAAATATTAGTTCAGTAGCTGTGTTGAGACTCTGGAAAGAGTCACGAGTTTTCATTATTATCTTTTTAGCATTCAGTAAGTATCCTTTCTGTATTCTTTAGTATAGTTTAGTATAGCATTCTTTAATATAGTATAGTATCATAAAATAATAAATTAGCCTTCTGAGAGCATGGAGTCAGACTCATCATTCCTTCCTTTGTTGGTGGTAACGCAGATCCGACGCTCCACGTTGCACAGCCTGACGTTGTGTTTCTGCCTGTTCCCGCAGGTACCGCAGTGAGAAGGTGACAATCAGTTATGCAGAGTACATGGCCTCCCGCCAGCATTGTTTCCAGAATGGCACCCTTCATGCCCCCCCCCTCTACAATCATTACTCCTGACACACGGCTGCATGACCAGTCCCACTCCCCAGTTGCTGCCAACGGCTATGAAATCATCGGGGCAGACGCCTCCTCTTCCTGGTCCAGTTACTTCTATTACTGCACCATTTTATGATGCTAGCTTCCGTTGCCAAGTCTGCCTTCCCACTGACCTGGGGGGAGGGTGAGAGCGTGACAGGACTTCAGGGGCCCAAGCCTTATCTCAGCCTTCCCTCCCAGCGGGGGTTCAGTTGGATTGGGGCTCCATGCCTACGAACTGTCGTCAGGTGCAGAAGACCTTTAGGAGTGAAAGTGCTGCTTCGGACTGATCTGTTCCTGGGTGTTACTGACGCTCTGGAAACTGGAGTTGTTTGTTATGGAAGCCCCCCAGATCAAGTAGGAGCATTCCCCTGGCAGCCTGGGCAACGGAGTCCAACAAAACATTTTTTAGGTTCTTTTTAATTTTTTTTTAACCTCTGGTATCTGTTGTGTACTGAGAGCTGATTGCAGTCCCCACGCATCACAGGCGGACATCATGATATTGGGGAGGGTTGAACATCTGGATAGCACCCCATCCTCATGGACAGAAAATATGTGAAAAATGAATCCATTATTTAAATAAACCCTTGAAGGCTTTAAGGCTCAGATCCTTGGTAGGTTGGATTCTTGATGATGAAGCCTGCTGTGAAATACAATGCTGTTTTGCCTGTAAGAGCGACATGGCACGTGCTGTGTACGCAGAGGAAAGCATCCTCGAGTGTCCTTGGACAGTCTTTGTTTTGACCAAATTTTGTTTCCCAATATTTGTAAGACATAGGATTAGGGCTGGGGAGGGGTTTGCAGAGCATTGGCTGTAGTTGTACAAGTGAGACCAGTGACAGAAATTTGTTTTCATTTAAGCTAACAGTCTTGGGGACCTTCCTTTTGATAGAACAGCCACTTTGGCCGGTATGACTGCTGATCTTAGGGGCTGTGGGTGTTGCAGTTTATTCCAGGCCTATGGAATGGTGCTGTTCAGTTTTGCTGGTAAGATTTATCTTACTCAGCTTAGTCATTGCCACATGCAGGCAGTGAGTGGGGAAATCTGTATTACCCAAACAGCATGAAACTCATGTGCATTCTGTATTTCTTCTCCCATGGTGGTTGATGATCACAAGGAATACTGTTTGCTGAAAGGAAGTTATCAGTTGTATTCTGCAGTATCATTGAGGGATGTCATAAACTGTAAATTATGACACCCTTTCAATGAGATAACTGGACTTCAGAATGCAATTTGGGGTAGGGTTGGTTGGTTGGTTTTCCAAGCTTCTGGAGGGTCACTAATGATTGGGGAAGAGAACATGAGTGCATAGCAGAGTCATGGCTGTTTAGTTGCACACATCTTCTGAGCCTGCTCGTGTGTTGTAATTGGCTGGTGTTTGAAGCCTGAAATTATGCTGTGGTGTGGCAGGGAATAGGGCTGGTAGGAAGCTGAGAACTGCAGGGTGCTGCTCCTGGTCCTAAGGAAGCAAGGCACAACTTGTGCCATTTTGCTTCATGTTGGTGTATGGAGGAGAGAGATGTGAGGGAGACTCCTCTGGATAACGGTGCAATATTGACCCAGCTTTCCTTCTGTATTGGGGTCATTCCTACAAATTGCCACTTTTCCCTTGTGATGTTGTTGGAAAGAATTGAAGATGAAAGGATTGTTTCGTGACTTCCTGCTGCTGAGAATAAATGAGTCTCGTTACAAACCACTCCAGTTTGTAGTTGCTCCCCCAGGTGCCGTGTAGTGATGGGGGAGGGTGGGGTCAGCTCCAGGCATACCACTCACCTTTTCAGCTGTCAAACAGTATGATACATAGGGCTACACTCATTACTGTTCAAGTGTTCTATGTTAGAATTTAATTTCTAAAAGGTTTAAAACAAGGCAAAAAAATGGTGCTAAAACTTCACCCCTGAGCACGCTCGGTGAGACTGGTCATGCAGGCATACAGTGCCAGGCTTTTCAACTATACTGTTTCTTTTTCAGGTGTTTGCCCTGTTCTGTGTCTTCAACAGTGTATAGTGTTTTCCTGATTTCAGTTTCTTTGACTAGGGGATGACTAAAGGGTGGGGTGGGGAGGGTTAGTTGTCATTTTTTTAAAGAACAGAATTTTAGGATTGAGTAACTTGGTTGGTTTAAGCCTGAAGTGGGACGGGTGGTTTGGGACTGGGCAAGTCTTGTCCTCTCCCACTTCTATTTCCCCACTCAGTCTGTTTAAAAAAACACAAACAAAACATAAATGCCTCTAAATATGTACTGTGTTCTTGTCTTGTTGCAGTGAGAAGAGAAGCTGGCAGATCAGAAACACTGGTCTGCTGCCTAAGGAACAGACCCTCTCAGCTTTAGTCCCATAAGGGTCCAGCTATAAAATCAGTTGAAAACTGTGTCAGTAGCTAAGTCAGCTCAGAGAAATGTATGACAAGGACAGGTGGTCTCAGGAAATAATCCCGTTTCTAGATCATTACATGGCAGCTATGCATAAGGATGAAAGAGATGAAGTGGGCACAAACTGTAGTTTGAATTTCCTCAAGATGGAGACAACCAAAATCAGTGGCCAATTGATGTGAGATTTTCTCTGTGTTTGCTTGGCTAGGACAGCTGGTTAGAACTACTCCTCAAAGCAACTGTTACCTGGTTTGATCTGGATTATCTCATCCTTAGAAGCAAGTGCCTTTTGGTCTAGAAGGGCTTATTCTCATGACAACCACAACTGATAAATAATCTCACTGCAATGATGAAATGTCTTTGTTTTATGGTAACTACAGGAGAATGTCTTTGATCACTGGAGTCTGTCAGTGTTGAAATGTTTCCACTGTGAGGTTCTTAATTTTTTTTTTCATGTTGTTCAACAGTCAATCTCAACTGAAGCCATTTCGGTTTGGGAATGTTATATGGTCAAAATATCACATATCTACAATTTATCAGAACAAAAAAAAATCTGTAAGGAAATCTAAGAGTTCATTTTAACCTTTGCACAGAATAATTTGTTTTCATAGTACATTAACAAACCTCTGCAGTCTTCACTGACTATTAGTGCTGTTTTCTGTTTGTATTCAGAAACTACGTGTTGTTTTGTTGGGGTTTTTTTTGGTTAATTTATTTCCTTAAAGCAGGAGACCTCTTTTGACCTACAGTGCAGAGACGTCAGACCAATTCTTTATATTACACTTGGTTGCCTCCTACCTATATAATAATTTCTGAGTGTAAATAATTGAACTCTATCCTCTAATGAAGTATTGTAGAGAATAAATCATAATGGATAAAGATTATTTGTACTGTCCTCTTTATATGAGTTCCCACAGCCTTTATGGGGGATAAGATGAAATTGTTCTCATCTACAGAGACAGGCAATATATTACATCTATGAATAGCAAACCTGTAAATTGCACCACAGATTCAAAACCAGGGAAGTTGCCAGAGTGGGATCACAGCTGTCTGGAAACACACCAATGATCAAACAGGCTCACCACAAGAAAGCAAGGGAAAATAGTAGGAAAATTGAAACCAAATATTAAATATATTTTGTAAATAATGGCATAGCGGTGTCTTTGTATCCTGAAATAATGTTTGCTCGACGATAACTTTCTCTCAGTTGTCATGATGGTGAAATGTATAAAGTACATACTTACAGTGTACTGTAAATCTTTCTGAAACTCAAAATTGTTCTTTTGGGGTTTTGTCTTCTAAAATGAACTGAGAACAAATTGTCTACACTTTAGGGCTATAGTCTTCAGGTGATATAAAAACCTTATTTCAGAGGAATAAAACACCCATCTTTCTAGATTCTTACTATTTTAATGTTTGCTTTGAGACAGAATTAACTGAATTGTAGAATTTTAATTCTACAATTCTACGATTTGAATTTTATCTCTTACATGTTTTTTCCATACATTTTCAGATAATTGTTAACATTTTATCCATGGGAGCTGTATAGTTAGAGATGCTACATTTTCTGCTTGTGGCTCTTGGGAAGGGCAGCCCTGGATGTCAAAGAACAGTCATAAAAAACTATAAAAACCACCAACCAAACCAAGGGGGAGGGTAGTTTTGACTTAAATATGCCTGAGAAGCTCATATAGCACAGAACAGCTACAAAGCAAAAACCTGTTTTCAGGTGCTGGTGCTAGGAAGGCTAGAAAGTCAAACCCTTAGGCAATGTGAGCTGGGTGCTGTGACTAATGTGATTTCCAGGTGAATTTCAGCTGCATTTCTTTGTGAATTCTGAGTTACCCATATTCTTGCTATCCCAGGGGAATTACCAAGTGTGTTCTCTCTGCTTTGTTGGCAGGAATACAGTGGCTTAATTTGTGTATTTTAGTGTCATATACTTTTCCTACTTGATTTTTTTTGGTTTCCTATTGAATCAGACATAAAATCTTTGCCTGCTGTCTTTCATCAGAGGTTCTTCCATGCCCATTGCATTCTGTGACCACAGGAAAACTCAGCAGCTCACAGGGAGGATGAGGCCAGGTAGAAGGGTGTGCATGTGACTGCACACTGAAATAGGTCAATCCAGGCTAAATATAAACCAGGAGAATTCTCCTGGAATCAGTTTCTTCTGTTGTTACTTCTGTTTGAAATAAGAAACAAAATGAATTTGTCATTTAGCACCAAACCAAATTACAGAAAGCTTAGCAGAAACTTCTAGAGGGTACTTCAAAGGAAGAATACTAGCATTTTTTTTAAACACAAAAGAGAAATTTCTTTTATCTGTGATGGAGAAATGCCATTTTTATCTTGAAGATAAAAATGAAAATCAGAACACTTACCTATACAGCTCAATAAATTAACATGTACACTGATAGGCCATGGAGCAGTAGGATAGGGAAGTTCCTGAGATGGTTTTGCCACAGTCTGTGAATATATTTGATGATCGCTCTCAGAATACAGCAAGCACAGAAGAGTATTGCTACCATGTTCTTTAAAGTACATAATTCTACAAATTGAACAATATCCAGATTATTGAGCCATATTTTTTCTATGGTCAGCTAGACTGCTCCTAGAGTCAGATTAATTCTGGCATAAATTATGTATTATACAACCAGTTGATAATGTCATATATGTATTTAAAAACTTAACAGATCGTGTAGTTTTGCATTCAGAGTCTTACTATGACTTTATTACTGGATATTAATATAACTTTACTTTGCTCATACATATTTGTTCATTATGGTTTTGGATATATAATTTTAAATGGAGTAAAAATAAAGGTAAAATGGTGTGAAGAGCTAAACTATACTTTAAATGCACAGATGGAAATCACACCTGTCTGTGCAATGCTGGCTACTGTGGCACACGGTGCTCTCAGGGGGTGGTTATCTCCACAAGGATCTACTCCTATCACCCTGGCACTCCACAGAAAAGACATAATTACTGCTAGAAAGCATAAAAAAACTTCTAGAAAAATCACATTGCTTCTGCTGATGAATTAGAAGGAAAGCATATTACAAAATAGGTTTATGCTGGTAACAGGATATCCTTGTTAGTTGTTCCTACATTTGATTACAGGGAGATATTTAGCTGAGCATTTTGTAAGGTCTGTGTAGGTGCAATGAGTTGTTCCAGGATCTGTGATTAGACTGTGGCTACACAGGAATTACCATGAGAGGTCTGTCTAACAATCTGCTCCTCAATACCTGTCTCCAGCAAGGATCAAAGAAAGTTTTTTGCCCTGGAGCATGGAATATTAGAGACTTTGTTCATGATTAATTACATTTGGCCAAGTATTCTTTTCTTTCAATAGGTTTATTTTAGGATGTCACCAGTAAAGCTGCCTGAAAGTTCCTTTACTCAGTGACTATTTTAATCAAGCTCACCTTGCTTTTCTATGCCTATTTTGTTGAGAAATGCCAAAATAGTCATTATTAGTGAAGAAGAAGCCAGTGTATTTTAAAAATAACAAAAGATCAAGTACTCTGCTACATTCGGATTGTTGCAGCAGCTGAACAATATTTACTATGGGGTTTTTAAGTTTATTTTTTAAATTCTTTTAAAAAAGAAAAGAAGTGGGGGAAGCAGCTTCCATTCAGGAACATTTTTATTTTGCTCTTGAGACCTTAACCAAACACACCAGTGACAATAAATTTAATCTTTCATGATAGCCTGTTTAACTGTACCTGTAAAATCTTGGGTTTGTATACTTTAGTAGAATGGATCCTTGGGGAAAAACAAAAAGGGAAATTAACAACCTAAACTTCTGTGAGCTACCTGCTGCTCTGAGAATCACAATGTTCTGAGCTGACAGGTTATTTGAGAAGCCATCAGGATTCCAACTGATTTTAAATGCTTCTCTCCTCAATCTGGCATGGATTTCTTTCTTTTCTCGTAAGCCTAATTGAAATTGTTTAATTTGCCAGATGTTCCCCAAGATATTTCCATTCCATCTTCCTGAATGTCTTTCTGCTTGTATCACTTAGCAAATTACTTTCCAATCCATTTCTTTCCTATGCTCATTATCCAGATAACAAATATTAAAAAATCTATTATTTGATCTCTTCATATTCTTCTAATTAATTTTTAATTCATTCTTTTTCCCAGCATGCAGGAAACCATTCACCTAGGCTCAGATACAAGTTTATGAGAACAGGAGTGTTTTCAACATAAATCCTTCAACAGTCTATTTTTGTCTTTCTTTAGGGCACAGGATGACATAGTACGGGCTGATAAGATGATTACTTTAAGAGTCTTAGGTTAGGCACTTACATGTGATCTCCCTAGGGAAAACACTGCTCCATAAGTTATTTAGCTGGCAGTGTTGGGAGAATTATCTTAATTTTCAGCCCGCCTACGACTTTTAGGGGTCTGTAGATTGCTTCTGGATAGTCTGAAAATTAACCTTCCTTATGAAGTGTGTTATTTGTGATATCAATATTCCCTCCTTACAGTCCAAGGTCTATTAATCACAGTGAGCTAGATAGAAATTCTGGCACAGTCAAGGTTTTCCTAAGGTTAGGGTTTGCTGTCCAGCTGGAGAATGTTCTGGTAGTGAAATGGAGCTGGTTGTAGCTGCCTGATCCACTGCTGTGAATGAAGATGCTTCTGATGCCTCAAGTGTCCTCAGGTGCTCTTGGGCAGATGGATGCTGCTGTACAGTCTGGTGAGGGGCACCAGTGCAGCTTTGAGCTCTTTGGTAAATTCCTAAAGGACAGAGCAGAAGAGTTCGCTTATGTGAAGGACAAGTGCTGTTTCCCTCAGTGTCCCCACACTCCTGCTCTCGGGCCCTGGTTCGTGCCTTGTAAGACTTTGGCTTCACGATCACAGAATTGATTATTTTGGAAAAGACTTCTGAGATCATCGAGTCCAACCTTTGAGCGAACACCACCATGTCAACCAGACCATGGCACTGAGGGCCACCTCCAGTCTTTCCTTAAATGCCTCCAGGGACAGTGACCCCAGCACCTCCCTGGGCAGCCCACTCCAATGTCCAACCACCCTTTCAGTGAAGAAATCCTTTGTGATATTCAGTCTAAACTTCCCCTGGCCCATCTTAATACCGTGTCCTCTCGTCCTGTCGCCTGTGAGAAGAGGCCGACCCCCACCTGGCTACACCCTCCTGGTAGGGACTTGCAGTGTCTTGGTCTGTCACAGCTATTTGTGACAGCTCTGTTCATACATAACACGTTCAGCATCCCACTGCTTTCCCTCTCTAAAAGCAGCTAATTACTAAACGAGCTCAAACACACTTCTGAGAGCTGTTTTGTTGGGAGAGCACTCAGCCTTCCTGCTCCCGCTGTTTCCCCTCAGTGCCCCACAGCGGCAACCGAGCTCTTTTATCCTCGCAGCGCTCAGGGTAGAACCGGCCCCCTGCCCTTCAGAGAGAGGGAGAAGGAGCCGCGCCCTCAGCCCTCATGGTGGGCAGAGCCCTCAGCCCTCACCCGGGCAGAGCCCTCAGCCCCTCATCCGGGGAGAGTCATTCCCGCCCCTCACCCGGGGCAGAGCCCTCAGCCCATCACCCGGGGCAGAGCCCTCAGCCCATCATCCGGGCTGAGCCGTTCCCGCCCCTCACCCGGGCAGTGCCTTCAGCCCTCATGGTGGGCAGAGCCGTCAGCCCTCACCCGGAGCAGTGCCGTTCCCTCCCCTCACTCGGGGCAGAGCCCTCAGCCCTCGCTCGGGCAGAGCCGTTCTTGCCCCTCGCCCGCGCAGAGCCGTTCCTGCCCCTCACCCAGGCAGTGCCCTCAGCCCTCACCCGGGCAGAGCCGTTCCTGCCCCTCACCCGCGCAGTGCCCTCAGCCTTCACCCGGGCAGAGCCGTTCCCTTCCCCGCCCAGAGAG
>NW_005054380.1:2620564-2626454 GCF_000277835.1 Geospiza fortis | reverse complement strand
CGAGCGGCTCCTTGGACCGGAGCGCTGCTCACCGCCCCTCCAGCAGCTACTAAGCCCCCGAGTGTTAAAAATCAGGATAATAAATGATTTGTATATATTTAAGGATCTCGTGATTTTTAGGATATGGTGGTTCTTAGGTGGGCCGCTGCGTGTGTGTCGGGTATTTAAAAAAAAAAAAAAGGCCTGTCAGATTATAGTGAAAAGGTTATTGGTTTTTTTATATAAGCTTTTTCAGTGATGTTTGTTGACACAGGAGTTCTTCCCTGTGACAGCAGGTGGTGAGGCCCTGGCACAGGGTGCCCAGAGCAGCTGTGGCTGCCCCTGGATCCCTGGCAGTGCCCAAGGCCAGGCTGGACAGGGCTTGGAGCACCTGGGACAGTGGAAGGTGTCCTGCCCATGGCAGGGGTGGAACTGGATGGGCTGTAAGGTCCCTTCCAACCTAAGCAGTTTTGGAAATCTGTGAATACTGCTACAGTTAGGAAATCAGCTGTCCAGATCCAGAGTTGGTAACTAGGGACATTTATTGTCTGTGTATTTTTTTTTTCAGAAAATTATTTCAATATAAATTCTAGAAATGTGTTTACACCTCACAGTCACCCTGAAAAAAAAAGGAGGGGGGAGAAATGGACACCATGCTGCATTGCTGCATTGTTGATTTATGAACAATAGGGAAATTCTGAAAGACTATTTTTTCAGGCTTTTTAATGCTAAAATCTCATGTTCAGCCCAAGCTGATTTACTGCTCAGTGCAAAATAAGAGTTGCCAGCCCCTTTCTAGCAATCCCTGTATCTGCTCGTATAAAACAGTGCTGTTGGGCACTCTGGGATGCAGCTTCTGACCCTGTTGCTTTGAACAGCTCATACTGTGATGTTGAAAGATGTTCTTGTAATTGGAATACATACAGTGATTATGGTGATGATGGATGAATACAAAGTTGGCTAAAGGGAGGGGGAGAATTTTTAAGATTGGTTAAATTTTTTTTTTCTGATAATAAAATTTCAGTAAGTCAATTAACTTTTCAAGTAAATGAAGCCTTTTAAAAATATTCAACAGCATTCATATTTACTTCAAGAGCTCAGAGACTTCTGAAGACTGTGGCATCACTTCTGAATTTTGTGGAGTTTTAGAGTTCTAAATATTTTTTTCTGTATCAAGTCATGCATTACTTCTGCCAAAATCGGTGAAGAAAACATACTGCAAATATGAAAAAATCTGAATGTTAGGGCTGTAAGTGTAAAATATATGGTCAAAAAGACAAACACCTTGGGCTGTCATTCCAAGTGTAGTTTTTATCAGCATTTTCAGTATGAAATGCTGCCCAGTCATTGGTGAAAGAGCTCACACAACTGCCATGAAAGACATTTTCACTTCTTTATTACCCAGATCTAAATTACACACCAAACTTGTGCAATTCCCCTTTCCAAACCCCCTTTTCCGTGCTGCCATTCCCTCATTCACCCTGCAGAATTTGAAACTGCGGAAACTCTGCTGAATTCCGAGGTGCACATGCTGCTGGAGCACCGCAAGCAGCAGAACGAGAGCGCGGAGGATGAGCAGGAGCTGTCAGAAGTGTTCATGAAAACCCTGAACTACACAGCGCGCTTCAGCCGCTTCAAAAACCGCGAGACCATCGCCAGCGTGCGCAGGTGAGCGGGAATGTCAGGGTGGAACAAACACCTTGTTACAGAACTGGATCCCTCACAGTGGTCCTGCTTTACAAAAGTCTGTAACTTTTTGTTTTTAAAAAAAACACTGCTTGTTTAAAAGTGTGTAACTTTTAAACAAGTAGTGTGAAAAATGCGTGTTTTATGATTGGCTTTTCGCAAATATTAAAATGAATATTATATGTGTTGTGTTAGAAAGTAATGCTGTGTTAATTCTCTTAAGTAGTGTGTTAAATATAGTTTTGGGTTATAAAAAGTGTTAAAATAGAAACGATGCTATGTAGGATACTTTTTTTAAAGAAAGGACTCGCAGCAAGATAGCAGCCACAGGACACCTGAGTCTTTCAGAGAAAGGGAATTTATTGCTCCATTATCAGAAGAAATGAACTTCTTCCCATCTCTCTCAGCCCTGAAGACGCCGTCAGGATTCACAGGAAGAAGCTGACACTGACCAGACAGAATCTTGCATTTGAATGGAATTTATCTTTGTTTCTATTGTCTCATATTGTCCTAATTCAAATTGTCCAAATTATTATTACTCTAATTATATTACTATTTTTATAACCATTTTATTACTATTAGACTTTTAAAATTTTAAAAACAAGTGATTGGTGTTTTTCACATGTAGTATCCCCTGAACTCTCTCCCCTTGGTCAGTCCCAAGTCCCCAGCTCTGGAAACATCAGTAACTACTCACCATAGAGTTAGCCCTCCTGGGGGAAAAAACAGACTCCCAAATGCACCTTTGTGTCATAACTTCCTCTGGTTTCTCCTTCCCCTGTCTCCTTACTGGCTTGGCATCCCTGCTGGCCACTCTTTCCCTGGAGCTCAGCCCTTGGCTCCCACTCCCACTTCTTCCCCTTCTTTAGCTGCCTGCTCTACGTGGTTCACTCTCCTTCTAGCCTGGTTTCCCTTCAGCTACTGTGTTACTTCGCTGGAATAAAACCTTGCAAAAGAGCCTTTCTTGCTTCTGTTGCTGAGCCAGTTGCAGTGAGTGTTGAGTGGAGGCTTGACTACGTTGCCTGAATATTAACTCAACATGCTTTTCGACAGGAGAGGTTTGCTGGGGACAAGAAATAGGCAGCAGCACCTACCATTCTAACACCAGCATTTTTTAACAAAAGTACATCTTAGTGGTGTTGAGTGATTTGTTCTTTAATTGAGTCTTTTGTTTTCCTAATGAGGCAAGAAGTTCTTGATGGAGGGTTATGCTTTGTCCAGGTCAAGCCTTCTGAAGTGCTTTGTTTTCAGTATTTCACTGACAGCTGATTGCATTAAACAGGAGGATTTTCTAGACCTTGCAGAATAATTCAGGGGAAGTGGAGTTAGCAGATAGGGTTTTATTTTTTCCTTTATGCATTTATATAACGAGTCTTTTCTGCTGGAAAAAAATTACTTCAATGCCAGAAGCAGTGTGCAAAAAGAGAAGCATTTGCTTCAGTTTAAGCCCCTTTATACTTCTGTCTTGTAATCTCATCAAATTGTTGTGTTCCCTTACAGCTTACTGCTGCAGAAGAAGCTCCATAAGTTTGAACTGGCATGTTTGGCTAACTTGTGTCCTGAGACAGCCGAGGAAGCAAAAGCTCTGATTCCTAGGTAAGCATTTACACATTGTACAAAGGCTGCTGTCACTTCCCTGTGACCTAAGGCCAGCCATGCCCTGGTACCCTCTCTTCAATCCAACTCCCTTGCTGGAAAAACATTTGGTTTTGGTCTTTCTTCCCCTGCCCACTGATCTGACAGCAACACACTTTGTACATGTCCCTAATGCACTTCTGAGAGCTTTTACTGGATCAAGTGTAAACCTCTTAAATTTGGGTTCTTAGCTGGCTGTGTTTGTGTTCCTTGGAGTTTTTTCCATTGGAGCAAATGAACTGTTTTGTGGATAATGTAGGGGAGAGCAGTAGCTTCTTCATGTCTTGATTGGTTACCTCCTGGCCTGAGATAGAGGAGGGAATGAAACATTCATCTGAATTACAGTTTCTTCCTTATTTGTCATTATATAAAAGGGAAGGCTTTGGGATGACCTAATTGTGGGCTCCCAGTGCCTGGAAAGAGCCTACAAGAAAGATGGAAAGAGACTTTTTACAGGAGTAGTGACAGGACAAGGGAATGACTTCAACTGAGAGTAGATTTAAATTAGATACTAGAGAGAAATTCATCCCTGTGTGGGACGTGAGGCCCTGGCACAGAGTGCCCAGAGAAGCTGTGGCTGCCCCTGGATCCCTGGAGGTGGCCAAGGCCAGGCTGGATGGGGCTCTGAACAACCTGGTCTAGTGCAATGTGTCCCTATCCATGGCAGGGAGTGGAATTAGATGATCTTCAAGGTCCCTTCCAACCCAAACCATTCCATGATTTTGTGTTAAGATTTCATAGCAAGAATGGACTGGCTTATGAGCATTCAGCTACATGGACTTCGTTTAGAGGTCTGCTTACACCTGCCTTGCCATTTTTGAAAACACATTTTGAAATTACTCAGCAGAAGGTTCTGGGAAGAATGGAGTTTTGTCATGTAAAGAAGAAGCAGTGCATAGGGATTAGAGCACTCTTCTTACAGAGATGTTACAGGTGGTTCCTGGGTATCACACAGGTGGGTGGTGGTGTGTTGAGACAGACAGGAGAGAGTTATGACTGAAATGAATCAAGGGAGATCATTTCTGAAACCTTTAATGTCTCCTTATTGCTGTTCCCTTGCAGCCTGGAGGGCCGCTTTGAAGATGAAGAATTACAACAGATTCTCGACGACATCCAGACTAAACGCAGCTTCCAGTATTAAGGGTAACCCTCAGCCCCTTTATCTGAGCACAGAATCCTGAGGACCTGGGCTGTTTCTCAGCCTTCTGGATCAGTCCAGCTCCCAGCTGAGCCAGGGTAGTTGTGGATGCAGGGTGCTCCAGTGCTGTGTTGCCACAGGTGCATTCAGACTGGGGATCAGCATTGTCCTTTTGGTTTGTTCCATGTATATGTTGGCAAGGACCCCCTGAATTGTGAGAGCAAAGAACCTGAAAGGCCTTTTCCCAGTGGCTCAAGTATTTGTTTCTTCCCTAATCCCTCTCCCCAGGCTGTAAATTTTCAATGTTTTTGGTTTTTAGCAGAAATGTGGATGTGATTTTGTGTTTTTTAGGAACTTCTAAAGGATGCAGAAACTTGTTCTTGGTTCTCAGAAGGTTCAGTGACGAGCAGCCTCAATATCTGTGGTGTTTTTTGTTTGTTTGTTTTATTGTTTGATTGGGACAGTGAATTTTTACAGCTTCAATATTTTTCTATTATTGTTTAGTGTAAATTAAAAGATATTTTAAATTAAAGTTGTGTGTTTTATAAATATTAGGTACATATTATGATTTTGTTAATGAGGAGCTTTTTAATGAATATATCCTGGAGATCTGGGAACTCTGAGAGTGTAATAACCCCAGTGCAGTTTAGGACAGATCAGAGGTGTGACTACAATCACAGTGAGAAAGCACTGAGGCAGCATCTCCCTCTCTGCTCCCCTGTTCTGTGCCATTGCAGACATCCAATCTTTATCCTGCTACAGAAAGAAAAAGGTGAAGAAACCAAATAATTTAGATGTTAGCACAGCCAAGTATCCAGCTCCAGAGGGATGGACTCTTTATAACTGTCCTAATACTGAGATGAAACCAAACCATAAATAATGTGACACAGTGGAGGGCTGGCTCCTGGTGCAGCCTGTGGGGGTCACACACCCAGTGCTGCCTGAGCTCAGCTGCTGGGAGATTCACAGATTGTTAGCTTTTATTTGAAAGGAATGTTCTTTTGTGTAGGATAAGCTTCTTAAACAAGCCCTTTCAAGTCTTGTAATTGTACCACCACACCTGAAAGAAGGAAAATTTTGCAGGAAAGAATGTTGGGAGAAAGAGGCAGACAGATGTGTTAAGATTATTTGTGTATTTGTGATAATAAGCAATAGTCTCACTGATCTTGCAAAAGGGAGAGAAATAAAATATTACTAAAAGTGTAATGTTGCTGCTGTGCTGAGAGGCTGTACTGGTGTGTGACAACTGTTAGCTCACCTCACCTGGAGCACAGTACTTCAGACAGATTTGTGTATGAGCTGGGGTGGCATTGGCTCCTCCAAGCCTATAAACCCACATATGCAACTTTACCAGGGTCAGAATAATTATACCTGAGGAAGAAAAACCAAGGTGGCAAATCTTTATTTTATAAAGCTTAGTGTCCCCTTTTGATACAGCATATGCTTCCCAGA
>NW_005054380.1:2619648-2620391 GCF_000277835.1 Geospiza fortis | reverse complement strand
GGATTCGCTCTGTAAAATATTTCTGTTCAAGCAGAACAGAAGATGAGATATTTTAATCTAAACACACAGACTCTTAGGTCTTAATCACAACTAATTCTGGGAAAAAAGCCATTCTGCACCTCTCTATCTACACTCGTGTTACTACTTGATGATGCTTTTGTAAGCACGCTTAGGAGGAGTGTAACAGACCTAGTGATCTGTAAATGATCTCAGGAGTTTGCACTATCCTACACAAATAGATTATTACGAGCCTTGAGATTAGTAGGTTTTGCTTGTGTTTTGAAGCCCGGGAAGGGGGAGAGGAGCAAGGAATCACGGAATCGTTTATGTTTGAAAAGACCTCTGTGATCGAGTCCAACCTCCGAGCGAACACCCTGTCACCTATACCACGGCACTGAGTGCCGCCTCCAATCTTAAACACCTCCAGAGAGGAGGCAGAGTGTCTTGAAGCTCCTGGGCGTTTGGTGAGCATGGCAGAACTATCACAGAGCGGCGCACAACACGGCCGTGCCCGGAAGCAATGATCGCTCTGGCAGCCGGCAATGCCTCTTTTGGCAAGCTGGATCCGGCTGGCCCGGGGGTCCCGGGAGTGTCCGGGGGCAGATCCCAGCCCGGCGGGTCCCAGCAATGTCCGGCGGCAGATCCCAGCCCGGCGGGTCCTGGCAGTGTCCGGAGGCAGATCCCAGCCCGGCGGGTCCCGGGAGTGTGCGGGGATAGATCCCAGCCCGGCGGGTCCTGGCAGT
>NW_005054380.1:2590621-2619187 GCF_000277835.1 Geospiza fortis | reverse complement strand
GGTCCCCGGGCCGGGGCAGCGGCGAGAGCCCGAGCTAGGGCCCAGTGCTGCGGCCGGGCCCCCGGGTGGGCTGTGCTCGAGGGCCGGGTCTGGAAGTGGCACCAGGGCCCCTGTTCTCTTCACTGCACAGGTGTCTGTCGGTGGCTTCGCCCCAGGCTCTCAATGCTGGCCTTTTCTACTTCTTTTAATGATATTATTTTTTAAGATTGTTGTTCTCTCCGCCTTGAGTCCGAGTGAAGATCGGGTTGTGGCTGCTTTGAGCATAGGGCTGGGAAGTTCTGACCATTACGAACCGTGTTAGATACCTCGAATTTTTTACTTATGTGGTTCTTTACAAGGGTAATCCTCTGTGTTTTAAGGAGAGAGAAGAAAGGGCCACAGACGTAGAATACTATGTTAGGTTAGTATTTAAGCTTCTCAGATACCAAGTGAGATAACTGCATTTGCTAGTAAAGAACAGCTTTAGTTCTATAGGACTAATCAACTTTGGTAAAAGAATGGGAAAGTATTATTTTTTGTTTTCTTATGCATCCCGCGAGGCCTGTTGCTCATGTTTTGTACTGTATAACCCCACTGTTGTTGGAGTGTGTTCCTGCAATGTAATAACACAGCCGTGTGCAGCAGACACTTGTGCTGGCATGGTGGAGGGGCTGGGATCGTCCTGTGGTGTCACATTCCTCTGGCCGAGGCTCATCAGCCTGTGCATGGGTAGCAAACCTAGGGGACGTGTTCAGCTTGAAAAAAAATATCTCAGCGTTTTTCCCTTGGAGAGAGCTCATTAAATTTCCTGCCTCCTTAGAGATGTATGTTATTTCTCTCATGCTGATTCTTATCAATAAATAGTTGTATAGTTTCAAACACAGTATTTTTTAATATTAGCAGTTGCTTGAACACATCTGTCTGACAAGGTTGTCATAGGTAAGTAGTTCTGTGCTCTGCAAGTCTTGTGCCTCATTGTATCCTTGCTTGCAGTTTGTGGGTACTGTTTGGGAATCTGTGGGGTTTTTTGTAGGCAGTAATTCCTCATCCTTCTTGCAGCATATTTGTATTCTTTAATGCCTAACTCAGTGCTCTAACTTTTATGCTTAGCTATAGTTCTGTCCTTCCTTTAAGAGAGGCAATATTGCATGTCAGGGAGTTTATAGTGTGCAGAAAGTGTTGTGCCAAAATACTCTAGGGCTCCCTGCTCCTCAGTTCTTTTTCAAGTAAACTGATATTCACTTCTTGGTGATCTGCTGCAATATTTTGCCATCATCTTACTCTGAGAATGTGTAATTATTAAATCTGTTTCAAAAATCTGATTGTTAACATCTTGTTCAGCTGTGTTGTAATAGTTTTAATGACAAGATTTGAAAATACAGATACTAAAAATAAAGTATTGAAAGACTGAGGGGAGAAAAACAACCTTAGAGCTGCAGAGAATGTTAGGTGTAACTCCTCACAGAGCTGCTAAAACCTTTTGACTCAAATATCAGTCATTCCCTGTTGTCTGAAGTGTTGGTTCTCCACTGAACCCTTGGAGCAGTAACTATTGGACTGTTTGGACTGTTGGAATTGAAAATTTCTCATCTGTTTTGTCTTTGTGATATCAGCACAGGATGTAAAAGCCTAATAATCCTGAACTGTGCTTGAGATGGAGGTACCAGGAATGGCTCCTTCTGCTGCAGCAGAGAGACCTTGGTCTGAGGAGGGGATGAGAAGTCTCCTGTTTTGTTCCCATCCCAGCAGAGGAGTCTTCTCCTTCACCTGAAAAAGCCACTCATGCAGGAGACATTAGGCTGAGTAGCCATATGGAAGTAATACAGTTTAATCTGTACTGGGATGATTCCATGCAAAAGATTTCATTTTGTGCTTCTGCTAGCCAGGTATCTAGGGAATTTCAAGAGTTGGTTCAGTAACACTGGAAATGAGAATTATTTTGGCCTTGCTCAGATAGAGGTTATCATTTAGAAAACTACTTGTGAAAACAAGCAGGAAGCTATCTGCAGTGTGTTTGTTATTTTTACAAAATTTGTTCTTTATTTGCCATGTTTACATTCCTGATATTGGATTGTTATGTTAGAAAAAGTAAAAACACAGATACGCAGGCCTGGCTGGTGTGGTTAATACAGAAACTGAGCATTGTCAGAGCATGGTGGTGAGGAGGAGATGTGCCAAGGGTCCTTCGAAAGATCAAAACCTTAAGATAGCCTTGGATTTTGCTTATTGTCATAGAAAATATCTGAAGGTAAGAGCAGAGAAGTACTAACTGGTTTTGATTTGTGTTTTGCTAATTATTTCACTTCAGTTTGGAGCATCCATGATCCCCTATTTTCCAAGTGGTGCTAAACTTCCCCGCAATCTGTTCTTGCTTACTAATATTTAAAAAGCTACTCAGCATTTCATAATGTCACTTCTCGTTCAACCTGCTCTCCACACTGAGGCTGGGTGTCCCAGTCATGCTGTTGTGAAACCTGGAATGGGGATGGAAGTGTGTATTTAGCAGGAGAGCAGTGAGTGTGTGCTGATAGCACTTTTGCTAGCAGTTTGCTGTCCAGGCAGTGAGTTTGCAGTGATCCCACTCCTGCCTGGGGCTGTGCTGTGATCAGGAGCTCAGTCTGAGTGTGGAGGGATCCTGGAGGGTTACTCAGTGCTGTGAGCCTCACTTAACTGATACTGCTCCTGTTCTGCCTCTGCACCAAAGCTGGGCTTTGTTCTGAGCACTTCCACTCACTGGGGCTTTATCACATTTTCTCCCACCAGTAGAAGGAAAGACTCTACAGTACTGAACATCACTGCTTTCTAACCCTGATAAAGCTTGTGTTGCTCCAAACAATTACATATAAAGTGTTCTTACACATACAGATAGAATGTTTATAAAAGTATGAGCAATTTCTCACATTCTTTAGACACAAATGAAAACATTTCTTCCTCTCTTATATATTGCATCAAGTAACCCTGGTACATTTTTTTTCTATCAGTAAAAGAGTTTTAGAACCTTATCTTCAACTTTATTTTTCCTTTAAATAGGAATTTTTTCCATACTCTGTTGTTAAATCTGAACACTTTCAATTTTCTGTTCACTTTGTTAGTTGATTTTGATGCAACAAACAATAACATGCCACATGAGCTCTTTGGTGCTATTTAATTAGTCTTCAGTATAATGAAGTATATTGGTTCAAAAAATTTTATTAACTTTTGAAGCTTTGAAAATATTATCAGTGTAGTTGTAAATTTTATTTAATCTCTAATTTTAGGTCATTTTAAATCATTAAAATTATAGTATTCTTTTGCCTGTCCAGAAGTTGATGCAGTGGTGCAGGTGGCTGTACAGGGGGACCCTTTGTGTGAGCAGAAATAGGATGTTTGTGTTTATCTGGGTCACTTTTCTGTTTTGGCCTGGATGTTAAACACAGGTTCTGGAACCAGTGAGGTGGGAAAGAGGAGGTGATGGCAAATCCCTGTCTCTGCCATGGCTCTGGCCTGGGCTGCCCTGGGTGATGGTGAGCCTCAGGAGAGGCAGCATGGTCCGATCTGACAGATCAGCTCTTCTGAAATCACATCCCTGAATTATGCTCATGTCTGCAGTACCAAGGTTTAATCCAAAGCAGTTGGTCACAAAGCTTGGAATTTCAGTGACTCTTAGTCACTCACCTGTGACTTTACCCAGAAGTGAGTGCCATGAAGTTTAGCAGGATGGTCTGCCAGGACAGGCCAAAAGCAGTTTTGCCACTACAACTATGGATTTGTTGGCACTCATCAGTTCTTTATAATAATGTTTTATATAATTCAGTATGAGCACATGGGTACATGAATTAATCCATGTTTCTGCAGTTTAAGCATTTGAGGATTCCTTTAAATCATTATCCCAAATCCAAAAGAAACATTATACAAAAGAATATGTTAATGTGTCTTTTTTTGAAAGTGGCCAGAGACTGGCTAACAAGGAGTCTTTAGCAGTTTGTGTTTGGTATTGTTTTGTATTCATGTTTAGTTTTGGCAGCACAGTGACCTGTATTTTCTTTACTGTGGGTGTAGGAGTATTCAGCTGCAGTTTGGGGTTTGACAGGAGCTGCCCTTGGAGCTGGTTAAGCAGCAGCACAGCTCCAGCTAATGGAAGTGCTGGATTTACAGCCTGAAGGCTGTGGATCTGTGCAGTAATCTGTCATGGCATTGCCCAGTGGAAATGCCTGCTTGCCCTGCTTCTGATCCTTTGGTTTTCCTCCTGGTCAGTGGAGTCATTCCCTGGAATTCTCAGTAGCCAGCTGCCTGCCAGGCTGCTCTGAGTTTTGACCAATGTGAGCTAAAATGGTCTCGTAACACTGAGCAGTTTTTAGGTGCACGTCCACTGTGGTGATCAGATGTTTATGTTGGCTTGAAGGAGGGGTCATGGGAGGGAGCACACACTTGGGCTCAAGCCAGGGCTGCTCTGGTTTTGGTCTCAGCAGTTTTAGTTTGGATTTGGGTCAGCTCAGCAATTCAGTGCTGAAGTTCCCTCAGTAGGTATGGCTGCACTCAGGTTGTGTGGTCACAAGAACAGCGACCACTCTGCCCTTGTCCTCCTTCCCCCATCCCATCAGTAAAAATCACCATTTACCTTTGACAATTTCTTCATTTGGGCCATGTTTGTAAGCAAACCATTGCGCCTCTTTACAGAGACTGGTGAAATGTTATGGTTCTACCACAAGAAAAGTTGGGGATTGTGCAGAATTGCAGGGAGGAGGAGTGCAGGCTGGATGAGTATGTTTATTCTGCAATGTTTGCACTGTTTCTCAATTACAGAGTTTGGAGCTAAAGTCATACTAGAATCAGTCATCAGACCATTTTACAATCTTTTTCTATGGATGGATGCAAATATTTTTGTCTCCTTAGCAAATCTAAGCCTAATAAATGAAGTAGCTATTTCTAGCAATGTCTTTGTAGATTCCTGACTGATAGAAGCCACAGCTGCCAAGCTTTCTGTGTAGTAAGATGAAAATACTGACCTAAAACTGGTGATGGAAATGCTGCTTTTGACAGGAAAACTTGCTGATATTCTCAAGGCAGGAGATAGGAAGTAGGAGAGAAATGCTGAGGGATTTTAGACTTTTAAAGAACTCCAGCTTTCAAAATTGAAGCTCTCTAGCGGTGTGCTGTTCTATTGAATTGTCATTCTCATGGGGAGATGGATGACTTTTGTATTTAGGGAGAATCTGACACTGAACCCTTTCTCCTTGAAATGCTTTGTGTGAGCTTGACTTTACTGAGAAATGTATTGATACAGAAAGTTTTATTGAACTCTAAATGGTAAAAGCAAAGGCTGTTTACTAAAGAATTTAAAAGTTTTTTTAGCAGTTTGTGTATATATATATATACACATATATACACATAACCATATATAGGCATTTGCATGGCTCATAATCCACAAGCAAAGATCAGAAAACATTCCTGGAACAAACTGGCTCTGTGATTCCAGTTAAAAGAAAGTGCATTTCTAATTCATTTCCAGTTGTATGAGATGTGTATACATCACCCATCAGTTTAGAAAGTGTTCTAGTATTGAAAGTTTCTTGTTATAGGAGAAATATCTAGGTTGGTTATGTTTGAAATTAGGTGAAAATTTCTGACAAAGCTTAGGAGTGCTCAAGTGATAGCTATAATTTTATACACTGGGAGCTTGAAACTAGAATAAACAGCACTGGGTTTTGGGTTTTTTTTTTGCTATTGTAAGTTTGTTCCTCATGGGGTTGAACAGTTTCCAGCCTAACCACCAGCAAACAGGGGTTATGCATTAATCTTCCACACCATACTGTGGTAAAAAAAAAAAGTTTGCATATATGCTAGACTTTCAAATCCTAACTGAAGTAGATAGTGAGAAGCTACAGTTCTGGAGATTTTCGCATAAATAATCTGCAGTCAGAACTTCATTTGATCAAAATAGTTTGAGAAGTGCTGTTTGCTTTGACTGTTTCCTTAATTTAGCAGGTGTTCAATCAGATTTGTTGGGGGTTTTTTGTTTGTTTTTAACTCTTTGGCTTCAGCAGTAAGAAAAAAATGGGGAGCATTGATAATTTGCAGGGTTCATCAGCCTTGTTTAGCAGCATTGTGTGATTCAATAGTGTTTGAATTGTTTGCTGCAATTCTACTACTTTTGCTTAATGATGTCTCTTCATCAGCTGAGTCTAGGCATAACAACTGTAGGTATTAATTTGCATACTTTGCTATAAACATAGTTGCTAATTTAGCTACTCTGCTGTTGGGGCAGATAAATTTCTGTCTTGGATAAGTATGTGTGCATCTGCTACATCTTTTTATGAATTGAGGATTAAAAAATCCCTTTAAAAAATCTTCTTGGATATTGTGAAGAAAGCATTGTAGGGTAGTATGTTCTAGGCCATTTATTCTGCAGTGTGCCTGTACCATTGTTTAGTCTCTTCTTACCCTGAATACATGAGGTGTGTAAATAACCTTGAGGTGCCCAGAGGATGAGAGCTCTGGTGCACAGTCTGCACCTCTGCATGCAGGTTAGGGTATGGACATCAGTGATAAATGGATTTTAGCATTAAAATATGCAGTGAAATAAAAAGTTCTTTTATCTTGGAGTTTCTACTGAGGTATAAAATCTCTTTTTGGTTAGAGAAGTGGAAAAAGGATCTTTGAATACAGTTAATAACTGTTGGAAAACATTGCTTTTAGGTTTTTTGGGTTTTTTTTTTAACCTTCTTACACTTCTCACCATATAAAGGCACACTTTTTCACATGATCACACATGATAGCACTGTCATCCTGCCCTCTGCTACCCCTTCCAGACTTCAATTGTGTAATTATAGAAAATTGAGACACTCTTTTGCCTTTATTTGGCCCAGAAACTGGAATAGCAAACAGCATTGTTTTGTTAGAAGATGGGCCTGAGTAACATTGAAGGGGGCAGGGAGTGAGCATTCCCGGGGTCATGAAGTAAAGATTCCCTAAATTCTGTTGGTATTTGCAGCTTCTCTTCTATGCAGAAGCAAATGTTGCAAGAGTTCTGGGTATGTTTGGTAATCATTTAACAGATGAAGGTTGTGAAAAGTAAATCTTTGTAACATGTTACTACTCTTTATAATTGCCAAGTTTTACTAAAAAGGTTTAGGTGTTTTGTCAGCATTGAATTTGCAACTCTTTGGGTCTCAGATACTCAGCTGTGTTTTGTATATTAAAATGTATGTTTCTGTTCCATAGTGTGAATGAGGAGAAGGAGATTGTTGCTAGATTATATGAACTTTCTTTTCTTTATCATCAGAATTTCAGGAGGTTGTGCCTGAAGCAAAGACAATTTGCTGTGTTTCTTATTTCAGTTTTGCCCTACAAAGTGCCATAGTCCTTCTAGTCCTTTTCCCTTCTGCTGATAATAAAGTCCTCTGAAGAATTTTTGGAGGACTTCTTATCACTCTTTCTCCTCCTCTTGTCTGTCCCTGTCCATCCCATTATGTACCTAACAGTAGTACTTGAGTCAAGAGAGGGATTTGAGGAATGGCTCTCCAGGAACACCTGGAAATGAGCAGGCAGACCTGCAGAGCTCTGGGGGCAGGCAGAGCCTCTGGGTTTGTAGGAGCTGCAGAATTCTTGCCTGCTCACAAAAAAAAAACGAGAGAGCTTCAGGCAGTGAACAGGAAACAGAACATTCTCACAAGGAAGGGCAATTTCATGTTGAATGAAACTGGGAGGAGCATCCACACAGATTCTGCTGTGACTTTTGTTCACTAGCTTTTGATATTTAGGATTAGCAAGGATGATAGGCTTTTTCTTTTAAACTACTTTTCATAAGTCAGGTTTTTTAGTGTCTGTTATAACATGTTTATATGTTTTAAACATCAGTCCTAAAGTTTTGTTTCCTGACAAAGTAGCAGCTGCAAGGTAAGGCAGCATCAGTAATCACTTCAGCGTGAAAACCAAGCTGTGAGTCTTCAGCTAGGTAAGATGAATTGTTATCTCAGGAACTCCCAATAAAAGACAGGTTATAATGCATACTAAGCAGCAGTTGAAATAAAGGAGTATTTGGGAAGTTTAGGGGGAGGAAAAATGTTCTATTAAAAAAAATACTGTGATTAAACTGTAAGGTAAAACCAAGGTACCCAGTTGGTAACAGTAAAATCATGGCAGCAAACCAAATCCTGTCTATTTTCTAGCTGAGGTGCAATCTGTGGTTGCTTCCATGTTTTGAAGTACAGCTCAAGAAACTTTAGCTCACAGAAGTTGCTTCTGTGAGGTGCAGAAAGGCAAAGATTTCAGGCTGTTGCACTCATGAAAGCAGTTTTCTGTACTATAGCCAGAGAGGTAAAGCAGGAGCTGTCTGAGTCTGTGAAATGAAGTATTTTGAGGGTTTTTTATAAAGTATTTAGCACATGATCTCCTGTAAATATGTCTGCTCTGGAATGAGTCAAGGGTTCAGCTTGAGCATAAAATAAGGAACATTTGTGATTTGATTATAAGGTATTTGTTGAGTAGTAGAAATCCAAAATTTGAAGGAAGTGTTTAAAGAAGGTGTGTTTAAAGAAGGTGTGTAAGTTACATGCAGCTAAGCAGGCTCAGCTGTTGAAGCTTTTCTCTCTGTAACCGAGAGCTCCAGACTGGCTGTTTGAAGGCGCTCTCCATTGGGATTTTAGGTGGCTCCATTTGCTATAAATGTACTCTCCTGTTTCACAAGTTCTTGTGCATTGTGTGTTTTTATGTGAACCTTAAAGATGTAGGCCCTTTTTGTCAATTAAATATCAGCATTCCTTTTCCTGCAGGGAATAAACTCTTTAAATCCAGAACTGCATCAACATCATCCCATTTTGCCATGTTGCATGTTCTGTCCTTTTACACTCTGTACAGTATGTGAATATATTCAGGTTCTGTTGAAAATCCAAAGGTTTGAGCTTTGTGGTGAAGGTACAGAACTGAAGTTAAAGGGGAAAAAAAGTGCTGCTGCATTTTAGGGTTTTGGTCACACCAGTGTAGGAGATTTTGGACTGTGCATAAAACAAAAAGCTTTGGAGTATTTCCAAATAAGAACAGATCTGTGAGCTTTTTGGGCAGAGTAGTTTATTGTTACTTAGACAATTATTAATTGAAGTATATTTCTGCAATTGTAATGAAAAATGAGATTTTTATTTTATTTTTTTACATTTTCTGTTGGAACACAATGACCGGAATGGGGAAAGCTGCTTAATTCTTTCCCTTGGTTTGCATGGTCAGAATTTAAACCCCATTTCTAGGAAAGTTTGCTTCAAAAATAGAATACAATAGAGAATGGTTGCAGATGTGTGTTGAGAGCAGAGCAGTAGAGGCCAGGGAAAAAGTACTTGCTGCAGAGAATAGGGCTGTTGCATAATAGCAGTGTTGTATAACACAGGGCAGTATTTCTGCCTTCAGTTTGTTGATTTGCTGTATTAGGAACCTCCAGCACCTGTAGATAATTAAGGAGTCTGTCAAATTGTAAGAATGGTTTTGGGCTTAAGTTTAAACTTCCTGTGCTCGCATCTGCGTGCCTTGTAGAAAATCTTTTGAGGTATGCATATAAAAATGCACAAAAATGCATGCTGCAGTGCCTTTACATAATCCAAAATGGGAATAATATTTTAAAATATTCAGAGGTCAAGAACCGTACACAGTTGGGTTTTTTTACTGTTACAGGTCTGCTTTTGACTAAAAGGTTGAGCAACTTTGTACTTCCATTATTGAATCTAGTTTTTTAACTAATTTTATAATCCTGCTTAATCCACCAATTCTCTCTCATAATCAGTGGGAAAGATACTATTATAGTCTAATGAAACAGCTTAATCTGTCTCACATCTGTTCTGAAATACAAATAATACAACCTACATATAATAAGAAAAGCACTCAAAATTACTTGAGATTTTTGATTTTTTTTGTCTCAGAAAGATATAGAATTCTCAGACATTGGGTACTCTGGTTTTGTGAATCTGATTAAGTGTTTTTCCAATGCAGTAGGAAATTGAAACACAAAGCAATTTGGGGAATTGGTCAGATTAGTCTGTTTTCACTACATCTGCAGTTTGGCATAGTGGGGTTTTTTTCATGTTTTTGTCAGTGTTTTCTGAGTGGATTTACCTTATGTGCAGTGAAGGAAATGTAAGATTAATCTTTTCTTTAGAAATTGATGGCATCTGAATGGAGCAAAAACCAAATCTCATCTGCTGGGATAGATTAATTCATTGACAGACACGCAAATTAGTTTTGGCAGATTTCAAGTGTGTGTTCAGGAAAACATGGTAGAAGCTTGCTGTTGCTAGTGCTGGTTTTACAGTGGCTTTGGAAATGTGATTTTCTGATACTTTTGCAGGTTTTTAGCATACCTGCAGCTCTCTTGCTCCATTCCTATCTGTGAGGGAAGCAAGGGAGATGTAGAAACCCTGATTGAAAACAAACCTTTGCTCAGGTTAATTTTCTGTTTAAAAGAGAAATAATTTTGGGTCTATCTCATTTAGTGTAAAATAATTGGAAGACAATTTATTTAAATGGTTTGGAGAAGTGAAGAAACCTTTTTTTTTTTTCTGTGTAACCCCCTACCTGGAAATTTTATGATTTCAAGAACTTGTCTGCTACTCTTCTCAGTCTTTAACCAGGATGGCTGGCTCTGTTTCTGTGTAATTGAGAAATTATGTGTGTGTGTACATGCATGTTTATTTCTTTTTTTATATATAATTTTTAAAAAAATTAATATTTTGTTTTCTAAAACATGGTTGCTAAGGTGGCAAAAATTTGCAGATTTATGTCTGGACTATATCTTTTCACGTAATTCTTTTGCAATGGGAAGAGGCTGGATGAGGAGGCCAAGAAAGAGCTTTCCTTAGGAAGGGGAAGCCATGGAAGGATTCACTGCTGGTGTTCAGAGCCAGAATTCACATTTTCCCAAAGGAGAAAAGAAAGGCAGATCTTTTGGAATGCAGACATTAAGTGTTGATACTCTGCAAAAGAGGGAAAGGAATAACATTAAATTGTATTTGATATGATTGTTTTTCTGCTTATTCAGATGCACTTATAGATCTCAATATACAAATTAAAAAATGCAGAGAGATGTTTTCTCAGAGATGACTATTGACAGTAAGACTTTTTCTTTTTAAAAGAAATGTAGTTATCTATACACTGTAGATGTAAAAGTGCTTTGCTGACCAGAGAAAGATGTACTGAACAATAAACTTGGTGAGGTGCCTTTGCACTGTGGTGTTCTCACCTTATTCTGAGGCCTCAGGAAGCTGAGGTGGTTCTTCTCCAGTTCTGTGTTTTTCACCACGTGTCCCAAACCACGTTTTGAACTCCTGTGAGCTGTTGCAGTGCAAATAACTCCTGTCAGTTCTCACTGTTTGTTACACTGGAAAAGTGCTTTTTAGAGTCTGTGTGTAGTTTATAATAGAACTAATACACCTTTAAAGAAGTATTCTATAGATACACTCATGAAATGTGAGCACTCCTTTTCCTTTGCTGCTGTAGCCATTTCAGGCAGTGCCTTTTAAGCTTCAGTGTGGGGTTTGCAAGGAGACTGCTGCTTGCACTCTGCACCATCACCTTCTTTGCTCCCATTTGGAAACACACTTTTCTTTTGGCATATTCAGTTTATAACTCAGTGTTCCACCCAAGTGTCTTTGCCTTCAGTTAAAAATACCTATTAAATAGGCAAGGATGTTTTATTTACCAATTAACTGCATTTTATTAATGATGAGCTTTATTTTTTGCATAAACCATATGAAATATGTCAAGATTATACATAAATCAGGTGGGTTTTTTTTCCTTGTAGTATTGAGTATATACTACCTGTAAGTAGTGATGTATTTAATATAAGCCATAACTCTTTTTCTCCAAGCTTTACTAGTTTGGTTGTTTTAGTTTGGTTTGGGTAGCCTAATTTGTTTTGTTTTGATTTAGTGAAGTTATGTGTGAAATGCTTTGGTTCATGATTGAAGTTGCAATCTGTCGATTTTCAAAACTTAGTGCAAGGTTCATTTTTATATAAAAGGAACAATCATATCCAAATAAGATGATAAAGTAATAATGCTACTGTGTTAAATGCCAGTATTATCTTTGCAGCCTTATTTGGGTACATTAATTCAGTAGTAACCATTTTCTGTCCTTGACTAATACTGTATGTGATGTTTTGCTCATTTTGAAAAGCAAAGAAACTGCCCAAATCCATCTGCCTTTACTCCATGCTGCTCTGGGTGTGAGATTTTTGAGTGTTTTTTCATTTTTAATTCTGTTCTCCCTGTGATTGCTTGATGGCATTAATAGGCTTGGCATCCTTATGGCACCACTAGGGAGAAATGAGGGGTTTGCTCTGTAGGCTCTGTATCCCAAATTCATTTATGTCTCTAAATGTGTGAGGCTTTGAAAGGACTGTTCATGGGAACAAGAAGAAGAAGACTGATAAGGATGCATGGAAAAATGGAATACAGAAATAAGCTTAGTTCACATTATGATAAGGGTATAATGAATTAGAAGAAAAAGCAATTGGTTGGTAACATTACTGTCCAGAAACAATAAAATGAGAAGTGATTTCTGCCAGATGTTGGAAACAAATTTTGTTGTTGCTTCTAATTGTGTGAATTAAGGAAGATGTGATTTCTTCCATTTAAACTCCTGTTGATGGACTCTAAAATATTAAGGAAAAATTTTGGTACTTGGCTTAAAATAGGAAATCAGATATTACTACACTGGATTGTGCTGTGTCCTCTAATATTTGTTTGCATGTTTCTGCTCACACTGCCAACACAAAAGGAGCTTTAACTAATAGACATGCTGAATTCTGACATTGTAGTTGATAAAAAAGATCTTAAAGAGAGCCTGCTGAGGCTTTGGTTTGTCCCAACATACAACCAAGCAGGATACTGATAACCATTAAATGGGCATATTTTTCTGACTCTAATAGGGGTCTTTAGAAAAAATGCTCTGTTTCATGTGATAATTGTGTGCCAAAACCATTTCTTTCTAAAGCTGCTTTGTTTGGAAGCTTCACTTGGTGTATATATGCATTAATGAATGTATGTGTGCACACATTTTTTATATATCTATTCATAGATTACATACTGGTCATATGCACACATGATGTGATGAGAGTATTATGTGGATAAAATATAATATTTGAAGCAATTATTAGAAGAAAATGGTCTTCAGCAGCTGGATAAACAATATTTTCTCAGAGTTTGTAAATGCAGGTAGAAGACTTTTTTGATAGGAGGTAGTGAACTTTTCTCTCAAAAGTTGAAGAAACATATAAATGCATAATTTTTGTGATCCTGTGTCATGTCCCTTATGTTGTAGTTGTGGTGTCAGTTGTTGTCTTGTCAGAATCATGAGTGTGAAAGGATCTGAAGGCATGAAGAGGTGTAATTAACCTTTTAATGCCTTTGGTCCTACTTTTTGCTGATGTGGATTGCACCTTAAGTGAAGGTTGTTTATGCTGATTTAAGCTAGACGCTGGTTGCACTCACCTGAAACTATTGCAGTCTAAATTGACCCTTATCACACCTAATGCTGTATTTACCAATGATAGTAATGCAGAAAATTTCTTTAGCAGAATTTTATTCCCTGGAACATGAAAATAAAGTATTAACTTGCTGCTTTGCAGTGTTTCCCTAAAAAGGGATGTAATGTTTTTTTGCAAATGATAGCTGATTTTTTGGGTTTTTTGGTTTTTGGAAGCTCCCCAATATAGATCCTTGTCCACATTCTTGGTCTCAGTTCTTTACATTTATTTTTGCATTGCCTGTTAGAGAGTACAGATGTGTGGTTTTGAAAAAGTATCTTTTCCTCTCTGGTTTAGAGCACTCATTGGTATAAGGGAGTGTCAAACTTCAGACTTGAGAAAGAGTAGTACTGGAAATTTCATCTGGTTTCCTGGGGCTTTTTGTGGTGTGTTGTTGGGTTTTGTGGGGGTTTTGGATTGTTTGTTTTTGTTGGGTTTTTTCCTCTGACTATTGAATAATTGCATTTAGGAGGGTTAATGGACTTGTGAGTTTAATGTCAGCTTGTTGGAAGAAGCCACTTTCTCTTTTTCAATATAAACCCCCAGCAATAAAACTGTACCTTTGATATTTAACACTTGAAACCTTTACTACAGTTTGTCTTCTGGCAAGTGACAGAATTTGAGATGGGTTATGGGGGCCTTGAAGTGATTCCTGTGTGAGGAAGTTTGGATACCTTGTTTCAGGCATCCTGAATGTTGTCCTAGCTGTGTGTTCCGTGGGGGTCTGGAGACAATCAGACACATCGTGGGGTCTGGTTAGACCACCTGGATGCCTGGAATGGGGCAACTTCCAGGCAAATGAGCCTTCAGATGAAGATTTGTTTTTTGAAAGCTGTTCTCTGTCTCCCCCCCTTCATTCCAGTTACCACGTTGATCTAATAAGATGCTACGTCTGCCAAAGTTGTTACATTTCCTTACCTCACTCCTGGAAATGTGCTGGTTTAGTTTGAACTTGTTTGTCTTGACTAGAGAATAATTGTGATGGTTTTGGTGTGGGAGTTGTGTGGTGAGGAGCTGGGTGCTGGAGATCGCTTGTTTCAGAGCTGGCTGTCACACTTTGTTAGCATGGGGAGTGTAAGTCCTGAGTTTGCAGAGCTGCTCACTGCTCTGTGCCACCAAACTGCCTGAGACTTAAAGGACAGCCTGCTCCTAGTGGTTAGAAAGAATCTCTTTAAAAAAAATCAAACTCTGTGCTGCTTTAAACAGTCTCTTATATTCAGCATTTCTATCTTAGCTTTATTTTGCTACTTAAAAAGGGAAATGTTTTTGAACTAGTGGGATCAAAAAAGTGAGATAAAATTTTTAAATTGGCAGTGAAACAACTTTTCAGCTCTTTCAAATTGAGGATACAAGTATTTTGACTATGTAGGAAAGCACATTCATTAATTTACAAGCAGATTATGTAGTCTTTTTTAAAGAAATCTGCAATTTCCTTTTTTTATTACGTGCAGTTTGCTTCTGTGTAAACACTTAACCCTTTATGCAAAGGACAGTTTCTAGGTGTTTTTGAATTCCCTTTATGGCAGTGCTAGTTTCTTTTGGTCAAAATGTTTTCCAAAGTGAGTTTAGGATGTGGGGGAGAACGTGTTCAAAATGATGTTTGAGCTTTCATTGGTTCAGCATGAGAGAGTGCTTAGTCTGAAGTTAGTATACACTTTAAAGACTGTGTATTGTAGCTTTCAGCTCTGAAGGAGTTGCTGTGATCTCACCACTTAAGGATTTCTTAGACTGAAAAATGAGGTTTTACACTCATTTCCCTCTGTCAGAAAATTTCAGTATTCAAAATTTTTCTCCCTGTCCCTCACATTTTCTTAACATTCTCAGTGAGTCTTAGTTATATTTACGAAACCTTGTTAAATGTGTGATTCATTTATTTTGCAATCATGGCATTGAAAATATACCTAAAGGTAGAATGTGATCTGTGGTCCAGGGGAGATGCTGCAGTGGGATTTTTATCATGCTCTGTGGGAAATGAATATGTAGAGAAGTCTTACTTCCAGAAATGCCTGTGTTATAAATGATCAGCCAGAAATCCAAATTAATAAATGCGAAAGATTTGATTTTTGCAACCAAAATAGGGTCCTCAAAACCGACAGCCAAAGAGAGAGCATCAAGCCTGGGGTCAGCACTGAGTGAACACAGATCCGATCTCTATCACATCAGAGCCCCCTCTGTTCACCAATGCCGTTTCCAGCAGGGCTGTTTTATACAGATTTTTATGCCTGAGGCAGAGATGCCCCGATTTCCTTTGTAACCCCACATATGTGTGAGAGTTTCTTTCACTGTGCAGGGCTGGACAATCGCTGTTTCCTGAGTAGTGGCAGGCCCTGATCATGTCAGGAGAAGTTGCATATTCCGATGTATCTTCTTGGCTTTGGTTATCTTGATTGATGGTGTCTATCAAGGATGATCACCCTTGGGTGTTCCCTGGTGGCTCCGGAGGAAGCCCATCTCTGTGCTGGCCACGTTCTTTCATTTCTAAACGAAGCTTTGTTCTCCTGCTGCCTTCAGGAGTTTCGTAATTCCAGAGTAGTTATCTGTCTCTGGGCTGCTTGTGGTCAGAAGCTTGCTGGATTTTATAATTTTTATAGTGTGAAAAACACCAATCACATGTTTTTTTAAAAATTGAAAAATTTAATAGTAATAAAATGGTTTTAAAAATAGTAATACAATTAGAGTAATAATAATTTGGACAATATGAGACAATAGAACCAGAGAGTTATGGGTGTCCAGGTACCTTTTTCTGGGCAGCACAAGCCCTAAAAAGGACACACATTAACAGAGGATTAACCCTTAAAAACAATAACCTGTTGAATATTCGTACACTTCATACATGATGCATAAACTCCATTCAAATAAAGGATTCTGTCTGGTCATCGTCAGCTTCTTCCTCTGAATCCTAACGTTCCTTCGAGGCAGGAAGAAGTTTGTTTTTTCTGATAAGAGGGCAATAAATTCTTTTTCCCTGAAAGATTCAGGTGTCCTGTGGCTGCTATTTCACTGCAAGTCCTTTCTTTAAAAAAAGTATCCTACACAGCATAGTTTCTGTCACAAACATGTTTTCTTTTCTTAGGATTCCTTTCCTTAGGATTTTTTCTCCTGAGAAGCTGAGAGGCCTCAGGAACAAAATGTAAGCAATGGTTATCTGCTGCTGTGGAATGCAACAGGTGCATCTGTGATTGGTCTCATGTGGTTGTTTCTAATTAATGGCCAATCACAGTCCAGCTATCCAGATTGTCTCAGTCAGTCACAAGCCTTTGTTATCATTCCTTTCCTTTCCTTGCTAGCCTTTTGATTAAATCCTTTCTTCTATTCTTATAGTATAGTTTTAACTTAATATATATCATAAAATAATAAATCAAGCCTTCTGAAACATGGAGTCAGATCCTCGTCTCTTCCTTCGTCCTGGGAGCCCTTCGAACACCACCACAATTGGCCTGTTGCATTCCACAGCAGCAGATAATCATTGTTTACAGTTTGTTCCTGAGGCCTCTCAGCTTCTCAGGAGGAAAAAATCCTAAGGAAAGGATTTTACATGGAAAGATGTCTGTGACAGTAGTTAATGAAAACAACAGGTGATTACAACAACAAACAGTTAGAACTCCACCTTGGCAGCAACTAGCCCAGCCTGTGAACTCTGCAATGTTTTTTAAAAATGGGCAACTTTTCTACTCATTACAATACATTCTCCCCTTAAGCATGAATTATTTGCTAACATATCTTACACCTGTCCCTCTGCAGCCTTCCAGCAGGCCGCAGCCATGGCCACGGAGATCGGCTCCCCGCCGCGCTTCTTCCACATGCCGCGCTTCCAGCACCAGGCGCCGCGGCAGCTCTTCTACAAGCGGCCCGACTTCGCCCAGCAGCAGGCCATGCAGCAGCTCACCTTCGACGGGAAACGCATGAGGAAAGCTGTCAACAGAAAGACCATAGACTACAACCCTTCTGTCATCAAATATCTGGAGGTCAGTTAAGGGATTTTTGGGTTTTGGTTAGAAATTTTTTTTTTTTCTTCTTGATATTTGGGATTGTGCTTTTCAGTTTCTGCAGAGCAGTCTGAAATACTGGGAGAGCTACTGCTGCATTTTTAAGCAAAATTCCAAATGCTTGTGAATTTGTTAAAATTATAATAATATAAATAAAAATAAAATGAAATAGGGATGTTGGGCGTTGGCAATAAAACTGCAAGCGTTCTGTATTTTGTGTAAATACCAACTTTTACATTTTGTCTTGAAATTCCAAGTTGGTGTACTGTTGAATATCTTGTGTAATGTTCTGGCTTTTTGTTATAGTAGGTTTCTTGAGCTAGGTCTAATAAGCTCTTGGAGGTCTGTAAAACACTCAAGATAGCTCAGCTACTCTTGGAAGCATAAAATTTAGCAGGTTGGCTTCTGTTGCAGTGTTGGAAACAAAAAGGTTTAATAAAAGGCAAAATAACAGAGAAAAACCAAGCTAGGTACCAGAGGTCCTCCTGCCCCTGGTAACACGCCTCACAAAAGCAATTAGGTTCTTTGTTCACTTCTTTTTCTAGTAAATTGTCCAGGCAGGACTTTTTGGCTTCTGTCCAATTAACTGTTCTTAAGTTTGAGGTGAAGTACCCTAGGCCTATGAGGGGGCTTTTTCACCTAATCAAGGAGAGAAACTTCTGGGCTTCTTTCCTTTTTGAGGGGAAAAAGGACAGTTTTGTCTCTCCATCAACAAGGGGCACACTCCTATAGCTTTTCATAAAAAACTGATTATAAGTAATGTAGTCGTTCTTATTTTTGTTTTGAAATACAAATTTCCCAAAATGGAAGATGAACCATTACCTCTTCTCCTCCAAAATCAGGGCACTAGAAATGTTTTCTCATCATTTTACTAAATAGCTCTTCAGCTTGAAGTGTGGCTTCTGAAAGTCATTTCTATACTTAAGAAATAGAGAAAAACTAAGAAGGAGAGTTAAGAAATAGAGAAAAACTTAAACATTAGGTTTCATTGAAGAAATGTTTCTGTAAAAATGCTTATTTAGCTCACCTGATGGGATAGCATTATTTAAGAAATACAATTTTCTCATCCAAGATTAACTCTAGGAGTACTGGACTTTACCCTGAAAGAAATAGAATGAAATCTAAATACTGGCATTGTTACAGCTGCAAGAGCAACATTGCAAAAATGTGATGAAATTAATTCCATCTACTGTGGTTATGCATGGTTATGGCTTGTAGGTGTTAACAGTTAAAAGGTTTTTATAATAATTAATACATTATCAGAGATCTGTTTGAACATCAAATATTTTAAACACATTCTTATGTTTTAGGAATGCCCCAAAAGAGATTCTATTAGTAGTGGGCTCTTCTAAAAAACATTTTTGAAGTCCAGGAACTTTTTACTGTGGCAGGAATAAGCACCTCAAAATTCTGTTAATAAAACATAAACAACATACAAAAAAATCTGATCTCAATCTGCTGGCTTCAGTACTATTGTTTTAATTTAATGTGGTTCTAGAAAAAAATAACTAACCAAGAAAATGTGTAATTTGCTCTTGGCTTAGGAAGTTGTAGCAAACTGTAGTGGTTCATGCTGGGAATGTTTTGCCTAGAATTGTAACTTGTTTCCAATATGTGCACAGATCCAAATTGCTAGGGTCTGTGGCACAAAACCAAAATAAATAATTTAATTCTAAATTCATGAGAAGTGTTTTTGAAGAGGTTTTGTTTGACAACTCAGAAAACTTAAGTAATTGAAGGTCTTATCCCTTGACCTTCTAAGTTTTGGCCTTTTGAAGGCGTTGTCTTTATGCTGGCACTGCAGAAGGTCCCTTTTGTGGCTCGTGCTGCTGTGTGGATTTCATGGGGAGTTCATCAGCACAGCTCCTAATGGTGTAAATATCAAGCTTTGACTCTGGGCAGCAGAGTACCACAATAATGTTCCTTGTTACATAGGACTGCTGCTTTCCTGGAGTTGCTTCAATCCGAAGAAATTAACACTTTAAACATTCCTGACTCCTTTTCTTACAGAATATAAACTCCACATGTTCCTTTTCCTGAGTCCACAGTCTTAACACAGTTCATTGTAAAATCCTTGGAGCACTTCAGAATTTCCTAATCAGGATCTCCATGTGTTTCTTATTTTCTGTTATTTAACAAGGAAATGCTCTGTTATGAACTAGGAGTTGTTTTCTTCTTTCCAGAATAGAGTGTGGCAGAGAGACCAACGAGATATGCGAGCAATCCAGCCCGATGCAGGATATTACAATGATGTAAGTAAAATTCTGCTGTTCACTGATAAAGTTGTGCAAATAAAATTTGTCCAGAAAATAGGAATGATTCTGCATGTCAGCTGAGGTTATTTTTTTTATCTGCAAAAAGCCTTAAATCAGTGAAGGGTGTCTTCACTCTACGTTATTTTGTTCTGTTGGAATCCATGTCCACAAAGGGACCTTAAACATGGACAGGCTTTTAATTTCTGTGCATAAGAACTTTCATCATGCACTGAGGTTGCAAAGCTGCTCTTGAAGATGCTGTTTCTGGATGTTTGTGTTTTTAAATCATACAGACTTTGAAACACTTCTACCAACTTACTTCTGATAATATCCCTGCAAATGACCACCTTGCTTTTCCAGAAATGGGTGTTCAGAATGTGTTCTTTTCTTGAAGTTTCTGATTTCAATGTCGTCAGTAAATCTTTTCTTTCTTCTCTTACAGTTGGTCCCTCCTATAGGAATGCTGAACAACCCTATGAATGCTGTGACAACAAAATTTGTTCGGACATCTACTAATAAAGTGAAATGCCCAGTGTTTGTTGTCAGGGTGAGTACAGTGTTGGAATTACTTTGTTGTGTTGTCTTAATTTAAATTAGACTGATTCTTAACTGAACTATGGCAGTTAAAGCATCTTTAAATAAAAACAGCATGTGTAGTGTATGAACTACTTCTGTGTCCAGTCTTTCTATGGAGAGCTTTAGGAAAATAAATAGGAAAGTCTTGAGTACACAAGAGTTCTTACTCTGAGTTTAGGGTGCAATTCCTACCTTCCTTATTACATTTCAGACACCTGACATGTCTTGACTCAAAAGAAAGGAAATTTGGTCTCTGTGCTGTTGGAGTCTCATAGCAGCTTTTAACAACTTTTCCAAGATGTCACAAGTATTGTTTAGTATGGATATTATGTGCTAGAAATGCATTGGTGCCAATAAGCTGTTTCATCTTTAAAACTAGAGTTTTTCATTGTTTTTACAGTGGGCTTTGTCCTGTTGTTACTGAAGTCAAAAGTCCTCTTGCACAGTTCCGCATTTTTGCCTTCTCACATCCTCTAGAAAGTCATTAAGTAGCTTCCATTTCCACAGAGTCCCTGAAGAAGCTCATTATTTATTTGGAGAATTGTGAAGAAATATTGGAATGTTATATTTGCACAGTTTAGTTAAATGTTTCTTTTGCAGTGGACTCCTGAGGGGAGACGCTTGGTCACTGGTGCATCTAGTGGGGAGTTCACTTTATGGAATGGACTGACTTTCAATTTTGAAACAATATTGCAGGTAAAGTAATCTGTCAAGATTTCTTTGTATTTCCTTGAGGTCTTGGAGCATGTTTTAGGAACGCATCTTCACCCTGTTCATCACGGGTCTGTGGTCTGAGTGGTGATGGGAGCCTTAGAGGTCTTCTATCCTGTTGTGATCCCATGTCAGGCCATGGCTACAGGCAATTAATTTAATGCTTCTCATTCCACCTCCATCTTCTATATTAACTGTTCTCGAGAATGTACTAGGAGTATTTGTAATAATAAAGAAACGCTTTGGAAACAAAGTGCAAATACTCTTATTATTTAGAAGACCATTGTATACAGAGTAAGGGATTTTCCCCCCCAACATCTTGAATGTAATTAGATCATCATTGTTCTCGTTTCCTCATTGCAGCTGTTAAGTCGGAACTTTAGTAACTTCAGTGTTTGTGTGGATCAGAGAGTACTGGAATGTGTTTGCTAGAAGTTCTGTTTCTGAATTTGCAGGCTCACGACAGCCCTGTAAGGGCTATGACTTGGTCACACAATGATATGTGGATGCTGACAGCAGACCACGGGGGATATGTGAAATACTGGCAGTCCAACATGAACAACGTCAAGATGTTCCAGGCACATAAGGAGGCGATTAGAGAGGCCAGGTTTATACACAATATACCATTTTCTGTAGTACCTATTGCCATGATTAGACTGTTCTCTAAGTGTATTCTGGGTGCAGAAATGCATGGGTTCTGTCAGATTCTGGGAAACTTCCTGCACCACATAAACACAGTATTTCCTTTTGTTTCCACATTCTCACCGTTTTGCTGGCACCTTTCTGAATTAGTATTGTCCCAGTATCCGCCTCTGCAATATGTTAGAGATGTATTTGTCTGCCGCATTTTGCACTGGTATTCTTTTCATTTTTATATGGTGACGATGTGTATCAGTTATTCCTTTTTATTCTCACTGTGTAAGACAACAATTTCATTCCAAATAAAGAATTCAGTCTTTAATAATCTAACTGAATAAAATATAAAGCCTTCAGAAATAAAACACCTGCATAGTTCTCACAAAATAATAAAACACTAAATAAAGTGAAGAACTGCTTGGCTTGGTGAAGCCAAGACTTCCAGTAATACTAAATACCCACGCAGACTGCCACATACAGAAGTCTAATGTTAATACTGAATGGGTTCTTCAAGCTTGAAACTGTAAGAAAGCCATTGAAAAGAAGATTGTAGTATATTCTCTTGGTTCAGTGTTGATGCCTCAGTTGTGCAAATGTCTATATAAAAATCAAATCCAAAGTGATACTTATCAGTAAGATGTAAATGAAGGGTGTTTCTAGAGCAAACCTACATATAATTTTTAGTAAATGTTTTTAAAGTAAGCCTGAAGAGAAGCTGCAGATCCCAAATGGCGCTAAACCAGTGTTTCTTTGGGTTCAGGTGCTGGCCCATGGTGATAAAGGTTCACTGCCACAAACTCACTTTCCACTAAAGTCACCATTTTTCTTGGTAGGGTGCAGCATTTTCTGCCTGAGTTTGGTTATGAGAAGTGCTTACTTTGGATTCAGTTACTGTCTGACTATCATGGCCATGCACTGAATTTCTCTACTGCTTTAGGCCCTTTCTTGATCATAAAGAACTAGGGTTTCACAAGGGCTCCCTTGTGGTCTTTCACTGCACCAGAAGGAAAGCTAAGTGCCTGTCAGTTGTTGGAGGTGTCCTGGCCCTATTCACATGGTTAAATAACTCCTTGCTTTTCCAGTGACTTTCATCAATCAATGTTAACTGCTGAACCTGGAAGCTGCTTACATATCTGTAGGATTCTTTTCATGTTGTTGGTGGGGTGTAATAAGAGGGGGTGTTTCCAAATTGCTCTTTTAAGTGTTTGTTTTGTATAGGTTTTATTCCCCCAACAGTTAAACCAAGTGGCATTTTCCTGTAACCAGCTTTCCCTTATGTTTTGCTTCTCTGCTGCAAAGCACCTGTGGCTGAAGAGGAGTTTTTTCCTAAGAACTGTTCTCCTGTGCTTCTATGCAGTGTCACTTTCTTGTGGTATTACCAAACATGAAAATCTAGGCTGACAGTTACCAAACCATATTGATGTTGCTTCTCATCCTGCAGAGAAGTCACTTCTGTGTGCAGTCACAGATAGGAAGGTGCTAAGAATAAATGATAGATTTTTTCCTCATTTGACAGGGGACTGCAGTGCAATAATAATCCTATGCTGAGTTCATGTCTTGTGGTGAAGTGCCGTTTGGCAGGCACTGTATTCACTTAGAGGTGCCTATGTTCAAATGCCTCCTTCAGTGTATAACACATTACAGTATAATTTTGCCCTGTCTGAGAAGCATAGATAATCTGTTAAATGCTGACTTCTTTCCCCTGCTGTGTGTCTTCATGTAACAGTTTCTCACCCACGGATAATAAATTTGCTACATGCTCTGACGACGGCACTGTTAGAATCTGGGACTTTCTACGTTGCCATGAGGAGAGAATTCTTCGAGGTATGTGTACCAAAAGTACTGATTGGGGTATTTCAAGAGGGGGAAAACTTTTTTTTTTTAAACTAGATGTTCACAATACAGAAGTATCAGCTTGTCTACAATTTTTTTTCTTAATGCTCCAAACAAGTTTTTGTTTGGCTGCTATAGGTACTTTATATTCAGAGAGGCTGCAGTTCACAAGGGCATTACACTGGTTACTCTCCACTTGAGCTCTAAACAATGGAGGTGGATAGAAGGACATTTTTACTCCTCCTAATTAAGTAGAAACAGCTGTTTCTGGATCAGGAATACATTTATCTTTCTCCAAAGCTTAATCTTTGTGGCTGCTGTTATTTCAGAACGTGCATCTTCATGCAGAGGATTCCATTCTTTTCAGGGGCATACCTTTCATTCTGATTTCTTCAGAGGCAAGGTGGTTATTTCTCATTCCTTAAGAGGAAGAGAGTATTTAAGTAGAGAAAACAGGTACATTTTAATCACATCATTTATAGCACAGGCAGATAATCCTAGGTATGGTTAAAGTTTCTGTCCAACATCTCTGTACGCTAAATTCTGGTGCCTTTCTACTGGCCTTCTTAAGCCTTTCTCGTTCTTTTTCTGCAGTCCTAATGAGCAGTAACAGTAGCTTCTGGCAGGTATTCCTTTTTTGCAATGATGTCCAAGGTACATAACTTAATAAGAGAATATATTAAAAGGCTGTTATGAGACTGAGGGCTGTAGATTTGCAGATAATCTGCAAAGAAGGTATGTAATAAAAACATGGGCTTTCAGTTCTAGATGTGTGAGCTTGTTCAGTGGTTTCCTAAATTAAGGGATTTTTTTTCCTAAATCTTGCCTCCAACTTGGACCTGTGTTCCATATTTTACAAAATAGAGCTCTTCCTGTTTCATTTGACTGTTCAGGTCTCCTCTTTTTTTACAAGCATGTTACTTTCAAACACCGCTACTTTGCAAAGACATTGAGCTTCAGCATTATTTCAGTGATGATATTTTAACAGCATGTGTCCATAGACATTATGGTAGGTGTGTTCTTTGCAGGCAAACAAATTTCTAGGTTATATACTTTACACCTGTTACTCTGGAAGGCCTCAAACAGATTAAGGACTGTTCTGCTTGATGCTTTACAAAGAAATCTTTCTGCCCTAAACATATCCTGTACCCTCCTCCAGGTATGTACTAACCATGTGGAGGAAATAGGGATTGCCTCTGTGCAGAGTTGTCAAGGTTATAAAAATCCCTCCACTTCTGTGTTCTTTCAGTGTTCTGTGTAAAGTAGAAGGAGAAAAACATTTAATTTAGGCTATAGAGAGCAGATCTTACACTACATTTTCTTCTGTTATCTTGTGTATGTTAACATTTGATTGAGTAGATCTCAGATAGAATTATCCTATAGTTTCTTAATTTATACACCTCAATATTCAATTTTTAGTTTGCACATAATTCTATAAAGAGACCATTTGCTTCTACTTATATCATCTAACCACAATACACTTCACTATTCATATAAGTTGAAAGTGGTTTGAAAACTTTACCATCTTTGGATAAAATTGAACAGGGGAGATTATTCCTTGTTTCTACTGTCAGATTAAAAAAAAAATACCAACCCCCAACCTAAACTCAAAGAACAACGGCAAAAACATCCCCCAGACCACAGCAAAATAATACCCAAACTCCTGATTGTTGGGAGGATGTCTCTGCAAATCTACAGGTTTGATTGGGCTTTAGTCTCTAGGACTGGTTTTAAATATGGTCAGAAGAGTTATTTGAAAGAGCTGATGGGTAACATCATTTTCTTGGTAGAAAATACCAAGCTTTCACTCTTTTATTTGGAGGTTAGTGCCTTATGGCTTTAGGGTATTGATCTTCAGCTTTGGCTTCTCCATGAGCATTCTGCTTTTACATGGTTAGAAGTGTGACCTGTAATACTTTGCTGAGTACAGCCTTCCAACCAATTGTGTAACTGCTCGTGCCATTGCCATGCAGTTAGTGATCTGTAAATTAAAATTTTGGTGCCACTCTGTCAAAGGGATTTTATGTACATTGTTTAGATCAAATACAATGCTGGGAAATTATTTTTATTTCCTCCTTTCACACATCATACAGCTATTCTGGATAATATTGGTGCTGTGAAGTTGAAGGAGTTCTGAAGTGTCCTTTAGGTCCAAAGTTTCACTTCACATGCTGAGGTGTTCTTCAAGTTGTCACACAGAATTATAAAAGTCAGATATATTAATTAAAAAGATCAGCACTCACAGGGGGATAATATGTCAATATGTTGTTGTTCTGAATGATTTTTCAACAACAAATTAAGGAACATATTTTGAAAAACAGATTTAAAGGTTCTAATGGTAAGGAGTGCTTTTAAAGCAATTCTGTAAGAGAGCATTAAAGTTACTGGGATAAGCTTTGCTGATATAAAAAAGACAAAATTCCATAGACTTCTTGCAGGTGCTTTTGCTTGCACTAGAGCAAACTCATGTTTATTCCTATTGTTTATTGAAATGGTTCCCTTAAAAGTGGCCTGAAGCAATTCTAAACTTACCTTCTGAAGAGTATTGGAAAAACAATGGAAGTGGTAAATTACATAAGATGAATTTTTAAGGTTTCCCTGCAGTTCTTTCAGCTGTCTGGAATGGGCTCTGCATTTTCCCAGTAGTTTAACCTGTAAATACATGAGCTGCATGAGATACACTTAGTAACTGTGTCCACTTCCCTTTAATTCCTCAAAGTAAGGTGAACAGGACACCCTCCAGGGTTCTTCATGGGTTGTGCCAGAGGTTCTGAGTCTCATTTCTTCCATCTCCAAATCCCTTTTTGCTGGCCAGTTTTTCACTGCCTAATTTGCTTTGGCTGTTGTTTGTACCCCCACAGCTTTCCAGGGCACAGCAGGGGCAGTTTGGGCATTTTGTTAGCAGTACATGCAGATTTATCAAGCTCCTTCTAATACCCTAAAGAAATAAATAGGATTAAATTCTTGTTTTCTTGGAGAACCATCTTTAAATAATTCAAATTATCTTGGAAGAACTTGTGGGTGGAGGAAATAGCTTTGAGTGTCATTGCTTCCCCACAGCCCAGGCACTGCCTGGCTTTTCTTTGAGGTAGAGCTGCTGTGGTCCTGATTTTGTACCAGCTGCTTTTACCTCTGTCAATTTCTGTCATTTCACCATCTTGATGATGGTAGTGAGTGCAGTTTAGTGCACTTACTTAAATACATAGGTAGGAACTTTACTGATGTTTAAAAAATGTTCTTTTAAAAATAAGACATGGAAAACAGGCTATAGTGTAGCAACAGTTTATTTTCATGACAATAAGTTGTTCTTCTGAAAGGCATTTCCAATAAAATTGTCTCAGATCTTTTGTCCAAGCTGTTGCAATGAAGTTAATGCTGGGAACATTTCTGTAAGAATATACACGTGGATGGCTTTTAATAATGCTAAAAACATTGAGTGGAAAACTGTATGCAATAGAAAATTCATGTCCCTTTGTTTATATGAGAAATTAATGCTATTGCTGATTTTTACTGGTGGCAGTGACGTTCTGAGTAGTGTGTCTGTGCTGATGTATCCCTGGGAATATTTTGGGTAGGTCATTAATAAACACGTGATTCCTTAATTATTCCCAGCATGACGTTGTGGGCTGGGAGGCTGCAAACAGATTTTGGATTTCTCAGTTCCCTTCTCCTTCCTTCTCCTTCCTCTCACAGAATCCAGTAGAAGTGAGAGCTTGGGAAGACTGTAATGTTTTCATTTTGGAGTGTAGATGAGCTCTGAATTCCCAGGATTTCAGAGTTACCTGCCTTAAGTAGTTCTTTTGGGGAGGATGACTGCACCCAGCTGTCTGAAGGATGGCATAACCCATGCTTTTTAAAATACTTTGTAGATATGTTCTTCTATTTTCTGTCTCTAAAATAGGGTGATACATTAAACAATCTTTCAGCCAGTGTGGTAGACTTGACAAAAGATTTGCCTTAACCTAATTCAAACAATTAAAGGCAATCAAGATTTCATTGCATTCTGCCTGGATTTGAAATGTGCAGTTTGTAACCACATCTAATTTTTAACACTATCACCTACAAAATAACCCGTGAGTCTGTGCCTGCAGAAGTCACAGCAGTTGTGGTAAACAGACTTTTCATCTGCTCACAGGTTCTGCAAAAATGTTTCCACCTCTCTTCATACTGAAATAAGAGGGATTTATTCCTTCCTTCTCTTCCATTTCTCAGTCTTTATTAACAAATAATACACCATGAAGCCTCTTAAGCTGTTTCAATCTATTGTATGGTTTGTATTCTCTGCACTTTCTCCCTGAAAGTGGAGGATCTCTTCAGTGGTTTTTTCCTCAGTCAAATAGCAAATCCTGAACTTAATTTAGACATGAGTTCCATAGGTAAAAGGAACCTGAGGAGCAGAGCTACATCTTCAGCTTGGTCCCTCACTTAGGAACATGCATTATTATCCAGCTCTTAGCCTTGAAGCAAGTAACTTCTAAAACTGTTTCCTTTTCTTGGACTATAATTGAACTCTGCATTGGGTAATTTTAAAGAAAAAAACCCCAACACTTCTGTTTCCAACTTTATTACCTTTATATGAGGTTTTTCTTTTTTTTTGCCCTTGTCTCAACAAAGAGAGAAAACTCAGTAAATTCCAGAAATGCATGTATGTCAACACCATGTTTCTTGTAAGGAGACCTATTTTTTAAACCTTCTGGGGTTTTTTGTGGGGATTGCTTCTTTAGACTGTAGGGATTTCATTTATATTTGAAACATCTTCTAGTGTAGGTACATCCTTGCATGAATATTAGAAAGTTTTTACTCAGAACAGAAGGTCAGGATGAAATGAGACCTGACTGATAGTGGCACCAACCATATCAATCTAGAGAAGGCAAGTCCTTGAACTTTTGGACTTAAAAAGATGATCTGTTTTGGAATGCTGGTATTGGACCAGCTCACCTCTTTGTTGGTGGGTTTTTTGTTTGCCAGCTGGTGTTGCAGGTCTCTGATCTTCATCAGTCTGTTGCCGAAGCTGTGCTGGGGCTGGGGGAGAGAGGTGTTGGCAGCTAAATCAGTTGAGGATCAGCAAATAGCTGTGCTTTTCATGTACATTAGGCACAAGAAATGT
>NW_005054380.1:2573063-2590600 GCF_000277835.1 Geospiza fortis | reverse complement strand
CCCTTGCACAATCTGTGATGCCTGAGCCCTGCTGTTCTGCTGCTCATGTTCTGCCAGTAATCCTGCTGCTGCTGCTCCTTTGATTTTTTGTGCATGGTGGGCTCTTTATAGTCTCATGCACTTTTCTCCTCTCATTAGGAAATGCCTTTACCTTTGTGAGATTAAAAGTTACAAATATTGTACACAATTTCTTGCTACATAAGGGGAAGGTATCACACAACATTTTTCCCTAGCCTTTGTTCAGAGTTAAGCAGCACCAGGGACTTGGAGTGGGAATACTTATACCCTTTTCTGAGCTTGTAGCTAATCTCAGTTTCTGCTGCTTGTTAGGATGGTGCATATCACCTACATTAGATGGGAAGAATCCCATTTCTTGCTTGAGGCTACTAAAAAGTGTTCAGGTGTCACCTGGTAACTCAGTGTTATTCCTGATAATGACTTTCAGGACTAAAATGTATTGCTTTTGTCTGCATAGGAAACTATTATAGGTAGGCTTCATTGAAATAGCCACTTCTCTATGTGTTAGAAGTAAAAATCCTTCTGAGAGCTGAGAAATTACCCTGCTGTATTGACTTATATCAGCTTTCTATTTGTGAAGTGTTCTGGATTGAACAAAAATTTGGGGTTGAACTGCAAGGTTGAGGTGGTTTCTGTCATTAAAAGGTGGTGATAAAGTGATAGCTTCAGGCTTTTACTCTGCTTCCTAAAACAATTCCAGGAGAAGTAGAGGATATTGGAGACTGCTCTTGGAGCTGGTTGCACCTGATATGCCTAAAAACTGTAGTTCATTTTGTGAGTAGTGTACAGCATACTATGTCCTAGAGTTCTGATTCTTACCTAGAACCAGTGTTTTGAAAATTCTGAAAACTAATAGGAAATACACAGAATTCTCTAGGAACTTGTAAAAGAAATCACAAGACATGAACCACAGCACTGTGCTATAAAAAAGTTACACTGCACATTTCTGTCAAGGCTTTTCATGAGACAAGAATGAAGAGACACTGTGCTAGAAAGGGATAATTTCAGATTCAACTTTGAAATATTTTCATCCCTTAAAATTGTCCTGAAGCTGAAAGTTTTACAGTCACTTATATTGAGCCCAAGGGCAAATTTTGCACTAATATTTGTAACCCATCTATTCTGTTAAGCTTGGAGGAATAATGAGAAACCTCAGAGAAACCAGGACAGCCAGCTCTCAATGCTGCTGAAATACAGGATGGTTCCATAAGAACTTCTCTGCATTGTTAGGATTTCTTGCCTCTGCTTCCTTTTGTGTATCTGCTGATTGCAAGGGGCAGATAAATACTGAACTAGGTGAAACTATTTTTTGCAGATTGTTAGTTAGAAATACTTGAGGGATGAGAACTTCATTTCCATTAGTTGTGACTTCACATGGAATTAAAAATAATTGTGCCCAATAATCTGTGTAGGGCTCAGGACCCACCTGCAGTGAGAGCCTCTGTTGCAGCTGAGAGCTTTGTCATTCAACACTACTCATGATTGTGGAGGAAGAAAAACACCATCTAAGCAGATCACGTTGATAGTAATGATAAAATCCTAAATTATAGACACATTTGAATGCTGATGTTAAGGTGTTACCAGTCTTCCTTTCTCAGCACAAGTGTGGTTGTTGAAAAGGAGGCAGGTTGGGTGTCACTGAGGATGGTGGCCTCTGGGTATCTACTCACCAGTATCTGTCATAGCAAAAGTTCTCAACAAAAAAATTTATCTGCAATTAGCCTTAAGCCAGTTCTATTAGTAACTCATCTCTGATAAAGTCTTGCATGGATGAATACTCAGAATTGGGCTGTTCATTAATTAGATTTTTACAGGACTCTATTTTTCTGAGAGTCTATTCTGTTTCCTCAGAGAGCACAGATAAAATGAAGCTCTTTTAGAGTAAGTGGTGGCACTCTTCAGAAAGTAGAAAAACACAGTTCCTTGCTGAAAATAATCCATGTCAGTCCTTAGAAACTTCGCCTTGCAGGCTTCTTGATGCTGCTTGCACAAGTTAAACAAAACTCTTTATTTAACTTTTATCTTTTTATATCCTCCAGTTACTGCACTAAAAGCTTTTGTGCATCTAGGTAAGCATAAACCTTGTAAAGAATTTGATATTTCCATCATTTCTATTCTACATACTTAAATTATTTCCTGTTATTTTTACATTTAGCTCTGAGTGCTATTCTAGGTTTAGTAGTGAGACACTTGGCATCAAGTTTTATCATATGAATGGTACCATAATCTCATATTTGAGATTACATGTTGCTAGGGACAGCCAGCCCCTGGGACATGGGGAGACAGCTTGCTGTTTTCCCTAAAATACAGTGACTTTTATTCCCATGTCTTTCATAACTGCCTGGCATTAACTTCCTCCTGAGAAAGCTGATCCTGCTTGTGATACGTTGCATTTTTAGGAAGACACAGTCAAAATTTAAACTGGGAATTTGCTGAAATGAGATTGTATAACAGACCAGGAGAAAAGGGATAAATATGAATCCCGAATAAATCTGTGTGAAAGGTGGCTGGAAATAAGAAGCATAGGAAATGTGAGGCAAGTGTGGAGGCTGTGTCAATATGAAAAACCTAAAAACAGCTTGTGTAAGGATTGAGAAAAGCTGGTGACAGTGTGAGTGTGGGGATGGGAATGGGGTGTGGTGGAACTTGGCAAGTCACACTGGGCATTTTGTGAATAATTTTGGGCAACCTGAGTCACTGGATCAGCCACTGGAGAGGCAGGGGTTTTCTGGCTGAGTGACACGTGGACACAAGTGGGCAGTGCAGCATGTGCCAAGAGTGTATCTGTGCTAATCTCTGTGGTAACAGTACCCCTGATAGCTCTTACATTTTGTGTTCTCTGTCAGGGCTTGTAGAGACTCCAGCTGATTGAGTAGAGTTAGGAACATGCTCTGTGTTTGTTCTGAAGATGAACATGGAGTGAATCATAGAATGTGCTGAGTTGGAAGAGACCCCCAGGAATCACGGAGTCCAACTCTTTAGTCCTGGGCATCCCCAAGATTCACAGCATTTGCCCAGAGTATTGTCCAAACCCTTGTTGAACTCTGTCAGGCTTGGTGCTGTGACCACTTCCTGGGGACTCTGCTCCAGTGCTCAACCATCCTCTGGGTGAGAAACTTTCCTGGTGTCCAGCATAAGCCTGTCCTGACTCAGCTCTAGCTGTTCCCCTGGGTGCTGTCACTGGTATGAGAGTGAAGAGATCAGTGTCTGCCCCTCCCCTTCCCCTCACAAGGAGGTTGCAGGCTGCAGTGAGGTGCCCTCAGTCTCTTCAGGCTGAACAGATCAAATGACCTCAGCTGCCCCCACATGGGAGGTGTTTCCCCTCCAGACCTTTCACAATCCTCATGGCCTCCTTTGAACTCTGTCTGAAACTTCATGTCTTACCTTGTGGTGCCCCAACCTGCCCCAGCACTCGAGGTGAGGCCACCCCAGGTCAGAGCAGAGCAGGACAATCCTCCCTTGCCTGGCTCCCCAGGGCATGGCTGGGCCTCCTGGCTGCCAGGACACCACTGACTCATGTTCAGCTTGCCATCCATCAGGACTCCCACAGCTGCTCTCCAGCCTCTCATTCCCCAGTCATACACTCAGCCAGGGTGGCCCTGTCCCAGTGCAGAACCCAGCAGTTGCCCTTGGTTAAGTTCATGTGGTTGGTGATTGCCCAGCTTGGTGCTGTTCAGTGAGGGAGGGATACCATCATTCTCACTGCACCTAGGAAAAGCTATCTCTACCACCTGATTAAAATTCCTTGTCTTCTTTAGTAGTCCCTGTGAAGCTATGTGGAATTTTTTTTTTTGTTCTTTTTAAGTTTTGTCATTTTACAGCTCTAAAACTGAAGTATCTGAAGTGGCTCCTCAGCTCTAAGGTTAGCTCTGGTTCACTTCAGCTGGGAGTATGACCAAGGTACCTGTGTGTGCTTCTGCAGAAGGTAGCTGGGTAGGTAAAGCATACAAGCATTTACTCAAGACTTATTTACAAACTTCAGTGCCAGAACTTTCCAAGGACTGATCCTTATCTCACAGTGAAAATACAAATTGCCACTTAGTTTTGCTACTCACAGATAAGACTTTTTGTTGAAAACAAAACACTTCTTGGGGAAGACATTTTGATTTTTGCTGTTGAAAGTATAAATGTGTCTTGCAGGTAAAGTAACTGTCATGAAATTTTTATTCATTTCTAAAGGGAAGGTTTTTAGGGAGAGATTTTTTTTAAATTCAAAAGTATTAGGGCTGTTAGGTGTATTAGCTTCAAAGAAGCACACCTGTAAGTATGACAAGTCTAACTGTACAGGAGAAGTCTAAAAATACTCAAAATATATTTGTCTTATAAAAAGTTTCACAGACAAGGTTTGACAATTCTTCTATCCCAGACAGTTTAGATTACTGCTTGTAATTACTAACTCAGTGGAAGCATCTGATATTTCTAGTTCTGCAAAACATTCTTTTGATACATTACACAAGCCATCCAGTTAAATGCATCAGCTAGTTATTAATTTTATTTTTATTATATTATTAATATATTTTTTAATATAGACAGTATCTTCTTAATATTTGTCATATTGTGTATGCATTGATTTTGCCCCACTGGATTTATGTAGTGAGAGCTGTTCCAGATGTAACTACAGCCACAGAGAGAAGTAGTTGTATCATTGCAGTTTAATTTGCTGGTGTAGACCAGAACTGCAAATATTTTACTTACATTGTCATTGAAGACAGAAGGTGATCTTCATCTGGTTCTGACCATTTATAGAAATTTTGTCTGAAACTTTTTGCTCACCAAAATTAGTTTTTAAAGGGAACTCACCATATATAAATATGAGCCTGAAAAGCTGAACATTAACAGGACTGTAACAGGTGCTTCTTCCAAGTCACCAAGATCTTGGAGGGTAAACTTCAAATTTTCATTCAAAAAAGCTGAGGAATGAGTTACCTTAGCTGCTTAATAGTGGGAAGAAAAATACCTTTTAGTAAAAAACAAACCCAGCTTTCTGTGTGTGCTGGCAGATGTGCATTTTCTACCACATGTACAGTGGGTCTTTTTCTCTACCTGTTTATTTAGAATGATGGAGAGCATGAAAATATTGTAGCTATTGTATTAAAATATTATATTTTGAACTTTATCACTTTTAAAAAATCCTCTAAAGAGAGTCATTATAACCTTATAAATTAGTAGCTGTAATACAGCTATAATTACTGTAACTATTTTAGTTCTCAAAGGGTAAAATGAACAGATGAAAAAAACGGAGCTCAGAATCCTATTATTAGCAGTATATTGTTATATGCTGGGGAAATCAAGTTTAAATAATTATACAATGCTTTTACACTTGAACTTCTCTTTATAGCTGACTTCCTTCTCTCCTCTCCAGGGTAGCCTTATTCAGCTTTATTTTTTTTCTCTATGTTTAGATTTAAGGAAGTAGTAGCTCTGATACATATTTACAATCCTCAGGATTTGGATAGAAAGACCTTAACACAAAACCTAGTGCTCCTTGAGATCTATTTTTCATCAGAGGTTGAGGTTCCTACTGGCTTTATAAATAATCATTACCCTCAAAGACTAAAAAAAGTCTAAATGTCATCTTGGGATTCAGTGAAGGGCTGATATTCCACCTTCCAACCTTCTGTGGGAGGCACTCGTCCCAAACTGTTTGACAGAGTAAAATATTCTCCTTTGAAAAGGAAATTTTCACCATTTTTTAATATTTGGAGATATGTAGCACAAATTGATGTAGAGATGATATTCATATGTAATTTCCCACTTAAGTACAAGTTTAATGGGAATCCCCAGAAGTTCAAATGTGTTCAAACTCATTGATGTCCCAGATATGTAGCCATTATAAAAATAAATATTATAGTAAATTTAAAAGTTCTAAGAAAGAAAATAGTTTGTCTCCTTTTCTTATCCAGTGGAAAACACATTTAAAAGGCCATTTTCACTGCAGAGATGGTCTCATGTTCAGGGTCTTTTTTTTCACCTGGTCTCTTACTAGGGCAGTAAAAGAGTGTGAGAGCTTTGCTAAATTCTTGGGCTTGTGCAGTCTCTGTCCTTGAAGTTTTCATGCTGAACCTGGATAAATCCCTGAATAACCTGCTCTGACTTCGTAGCTTTGAGCAGCTGATTGACCAAGAGACTTTGGAGATTTCTTCCAGCCTGAGTTACCCAGAGCTCCTGGGGTACTGAATTATACTGAATTCCCCTGTTTTGCCAAAGCCAGTAAAAATCCTCCTGATGTGGGATTCAGCTGTCCATATGTGACCTAAGGAACTGATCTTGAAAGGATAATCAAAAATTCTATTTTTTTAGTCTATTTTTCTGGCAGCTTTTAACATGCTTGAGAAAATGCACATTATGTGGATTGGAAAGGATTCTTGTTTAGTGGGTCTTTTTTTTTAGAGATGCTAAATGTTTCATCATTCCTTAGGAGCTAACAGTATGTTAGAGTAATCATCACTGAAGTTTCGGAACTTCCTGTGTCCTACAAGCATTAAAACCTTGTTGCAAATAAGATGGAAGGTGTGATTATGTGCTGTCAGCATCTTTAAAGCTTCTGCTGATGTAGTAAGTGAGGTAAACCAATATCTATTTATATATATATATAAATATGCACTAAATATATGTAACTGTTAGATTTGCATATATAATTTTTATATAAGCATCTATAATGGCCCCAGTGGTATATTTTATCACCTTAATACTCATTTGCTGCTTTCTTTTATGTGTCAAAATTATGCAGTCTTGAAAAAGACTTTGCAGGTTGTGTTGTAAAGCTGTAAAATCCGTGCACAATTAAATTGAAAGTGTTTGCTTTAAAAGAAAAAATAAGAAGAAAAAAGTGATTTAGGTACATGCTTTACTCTTTGGACTAGAGCAGCCCAGATTTGTCTGTGTACATTAGTGTTCCTGAAGCTGCATTTCTCTGGATCACATTCCCAGCTTCTCCAGAGACTCCCTAAGTAGACCTGCTGTGTTTACAAAAATAAGCCTTTACATCCAGGTGAAATGGGTGTTACCTATCTTTTTTCTTCTTTTTCTTTCAAGTAAGAACTGGTTTACAGAGTATATATTTCACTGTTCATTCCCACACCTCTTCCAGGTCTTGACTGTAATGTCTAAACCAAAATTACTTAATTTCTGAGTTTATGCATTTTAACAGAAGACTGCACATTACTAAATATTACTTTGAGACTGCAGTTATCTTAAAATGAAAAAAAAAATTAGTTTTAGAAGTTGTTTTGTCTAAAAACATGAAAAGTGCAGACCAGATTTGTCTTGGTGTTTTTACTACAACTGAGTTTAGAAAGGGATAACCACACGTTACAAAACTTGCAGACAAAATTCTCCCATCTGAATTGTAATTAATAGAGAACAAAGTACAGTTGCACATGGGAAATACGATCTGGACAGCTATAAAGCTTATTTCTGTATAGCTTAGGTACTTCCAGTTGTTGGCAAGATAGCTCTGTTTTCTAAGGGTTTACTGAGCCTGATAGCTTGATAGAGTGCTGGGTGTTACTGCTTGCTGTTTGTGCCTGGTCAAGAAGAATTTGCCTTTTCTTTGTCTGCCTTCTGTTCTTCTTACCCATGCATAATTCATAGGCAGAAATAGTGGTTTTAATTGGACCAGCTGATACACTGAGAGAAAACAGTAGGGTTTTGTTGTTTGCTTTTGATTTTTTTTTAAAGGCTAGACCAGCCCTTCTTAAGGATACAGAAACTTGCTCATTTTAGGTCAGCTGATGTAGTTGGATAATAAGATGCATTTTCCCTGCAGATCTTGCTTTATGCCCTTAAATCTTCAAGCAACAACTCTTTGTTGCTTCCCTAGCAGGGACTCACCTACTTAAAATGACTGTAAAAGGTTTTTTCTGTTTAGCCATACAAAAGCATTATTCTCTTGGTTGCTTTGCTAAATTTAGCCCTTAGGAATATTGATAATATTGGTGAATATGGATTACTCTTGATTGCCATTTTCCTTTTGGAAGAAAAGGAGAATGTTCTCCAGAGACAAGTGAGCACATGGTGTTACAATTACAAATGTAAAAAGCTAAATCCAACAAGACAGGTTTTTTATTACATTTAATTACTCAGCAGTTATTCTTAGGGCAAAGGTAGGTTCTTTGTTTCACACTACTCCTAGTTTGTCAGGAATATCCCATGCTCCTAAAGGAATGGAGGAAGAAAAGCTCATTCCAGTCACCTACGCAAGCACGTTGGAGGTGTCGTTTCTGTAGTACGTATTGCATTTGCCGGCAGTTTTAAACAGGGCTTTCCTAAAAATGCAATCAGGGATTTTTGTGCTTGTATTGATTTAAAATTCCTGTGGTGACATAAAACTGGAGCTTTAAGTAGCAGGTGCACTGCTGCCAGCCATGTTTGGAGGGATGCAGCCACCCCTTCCTGGCTGGAGAACACGTGCTGCTCGCTCACAGGCTTTGCACACGCTGCCTGATTCTCTCTCCTGCCATTTTCTGTTCCCTGCATCACAGAATTCTTCAAGGATTATCCAGTCTTTGTCCCTAAGAGCACTTAGTGTGGGTGTTTCAGTCTGCAGTTGCACCACAAGGATGTCTGTTCCCAGTAAACTTGGCTAGAAATACTGGCAGTTAATCTGCAGTGGTTGAAGCTGCATTATTTCCTGCACAACTCTGTCATCTCAGGTATCATCCCTTCCACAGGTGTAACAAATCACAGTAATTCACTGAAATTCAGAGAAGGTTCTGAGTCTTGGGGGTTTATTCCACAGAAGTGACTTACTGGGTATTCCACAAGTTGTTTTTAACCCATTGCACAATGTTTATTTACCAAATTAATGACTTGTTCTAACAGAATGTTGGTATTTGAAGAAGTTCTTTTTAAACTTTTTTGTAAGATGGAATAATTTACTTGGTAAGTAAGTTTACTTACTTCAACTCATTTTGCAAGTAAGGAATAGGCATGAGGCAATTTTTCTGAGAAATACTTGGCAGCAGCAATTATCACAAGTAACTGACAAGCATGGTTCATTATTGGTATATGAAAGGGAACAGTGTGGGGAATTTAAATTAGAATTTAATTTGACATAAAGGGCCATATTAAAAACCTTAGCAATTAATGTTACATTTATTAGACATGAAGAATATCAGAATGGTTTTCCTGATGTATCTACTCCTTGCAGTCCTTGCACAGGAGGAACTTGAGCTTAGGGGTGAGGAGATAATTAATTTTTCAGTGTGTTACTGTCCATGGCTCTTGGATTGCAGTTTCTGTGGGCTGGACATCTGCAGGGCTGGGAATGGTCACCCAGCTGCTTCAGGTGGTGTGATCTGCTCACCAGATGTTTTTCCTAATTCTAGTTCCAATCAGCCTGAACAAATTACCTGCTAGTAAAATATGATAAATTGCACTAATAATTCTGAAAATCTATCCCCCTTAAAAAAAAAAAGTTTAATTCACAGAAGAGCAGAAAAGCCTTCCTAAAACCACTTGATAGATGATCAGGCTCTATAACTTTAATAGAACAAAACCTTCTGGGAAGGTTTACTCCTTTGTACATGATGCAGGAATATTTCCTGCTGCTTTGCCATGGATGTGTGTCATGCAGACTGCAGAGCCCAGTCCCCAGTGCTTTCTGGGTGAGTGCAGGGATGCAGGGGCACAGGGAGTGCTGTCTCAGGGGGATCAGGGCTCTGCTGCTGCTGCAGTGCTCCCAGCCCAGGCTCAGCACAGGGAGCTCCTGTCTGTAGGGTCAGCTGTTCCCAGCCTGCTGCCCTCTCCCTGCAGTGCTTCTTGTAGCTGCTCACCAGATAATTCACATGGGAGTGTGTATTCCAAAAACAGACCAGCCTAATGGAGGTGTATTCTGTGTACTAAAACAATAACTGTATTTTATTTGCACTGAAAATAAACTGTTGACATGGGATTATACCTCTAAAGCTTCTTTTTTTGGGGGGGGGTTAACTTTTTAAGGTTAAAAATACACTTTACTCCCCAGTACAGAGTTGTTGTGTTAACAGAAATATTAAAAAATCAAAATGTAAATTTGGCAGCACTTGCATCATTTGGCCAACCAATATATTTGTTTTTTTTCAGTTTCTTCAGTGGATTACTTTAGTAGCAATGACATGCTCTTACCTAGTCTTTCTTAAACAGAAATTATACCATCTTCTCTCATGATACTCATCTTTCTTTGGTCTATGCTTATGAGACTATGTATGGAAATTTATCTGTGCAAGTGAAGAGGTGACTTTTTTTCCTGCCTCCCCCACAGCACTGATTCACTTAATCAGTAATTTTATTTTCCAGAAGATTTCTAAAGTCCAACTTCCTAGAAGATAAATCCTGCACTTTCACATTCCTCAGCTTAGCTACAAACATCACACACAGCACTGTAAAAGGTGTTTTATTTGGGGAGCACAGATCAGTTCCCCTCCAGGCCAGGAGAGCAGCCTCATCCTGGCCATGATCCCCCCCCTCATTATTTTTGTGCTTAACCTGCTTCCTTCCTTCTGCCTGTTCTTTTCCACATTTCCCATCTTCCCAAGAGCACTTGCTTTTTAGCTGTCTCCTGTCTCTGGAGCTTCATATATGAACCCAGTCCATTGTGGTTATGGGAACTGGTTTGTACGTTTCTGAGACTGGAAAGATATTTTGTATTTTCTTCCTTTCCATGTGTGTAAGATGAAAAATTTTAAAAGCTGCTACAGAAAGCACTGAGAGGAATCTAAAGATTCCTTAGGAAAAAGCTTCTTTCTGAACCACATCATCCCAGTAACCAATTTTTCTTTTTTGCCTTTAATTTAAAATACATCATATTGATGTTTTCTTTTGGTGGTTTGAGCCACATTTTTTACACAGTTGCAGATGATTTGAAGTTTAGCAGGTATCTTTTGTGGTGCTGGTTTTGTATAATAATGGTCCAAAATCCAGGCAAAAAAAGCCCCATAGATAACTTGTTAATATTTTCAATTTGTATTTCCAGAATGGCAATAATTAAAATCTCTGGTATTAATATTCTTCCTGTTGTGCTTATCACATATCAAAGAAGACTGAGTTAAAATTCTGGAGGCAAGATCATTGTTTCAGAAAAACTGAGAAGTTTCTTTTTTCTCAGTGTTGCTGAAGAGATGGTCAAACTTCTTTTTTTGTTCTGTGTGGACTTATGAATAGATGGACATTATCTGTCTTGGCAATTCTTTTGTCCATATAATTCAACTTTTTATGTATTCTCTAGAATTTTGGCTCTGTGTATTGTCTAGAATTTTTTATAAAATTTTTTAAAGTTTTTTTAAAGCTCTAAAATAGCTTTAGTTCATAAAGTACTTCAGACTAACTTATTTTTCCTCTAAATGTAAGATTTTTGACTAACCCAAGTTTCTGTTTAAGTATTCTGTTTAAGGAATTTTCATTTTGAAATATTAGACAATGTATCTGGTGCTAACATGGAGGGGTGTGCAATACCAGCCAGGAGCTGTTGGTGTAGCACTGAACTTGAAGATTTTTCTGCTTCTGAGGAGTAATTTTCCTGTCCCAATCAACATTTTTTCCTGTGGAAGCTCTGATTACTTCATGAGAACATAACACTGCAGTTACAGTTTCAGTAGGCTTTTAGGATTCTTTCCTGCCAAATTCTGCATCATTTCTTTTTCTTCTTTTGGGAATTTGTAACATGCTGCTGGGTACATGTCCCTGTAGGCTCAAATACAAATTCAGTTATAACCTGCATCTCAGAGGGGAACAATATTCATGTCTTGGCAGATATTTTTATTCCTTTGAGGCTGGCAGTGAAAAAATCTAACTCCTAGTGACTTCCAGAAGCACAGAAGGGTTGGAAGAAGTATTTAGTCTCTCCATAGCCTGATGTGGTGGGATGTATGTGATTCCTGTCTCCTCTGTTCTGGTCTGGAAAGAACATTCTCTAATATGTTGTCACAGGAAACTGTGTCACACCTATTTTTTTTTTTTTTTACACTAAGAAGTAGTAGCAGCAATTTTTTCCCTGCACTTTAAAAATCGCATCTCTCTTGTTTTGTTCACATCCCTGTGTGATGTTAGTGAATGAATCTGAGGACAGGATTTTCCAGAAATTATTGCCAGCACTTTAGTTTGGGAACCCACTTAAACTGGTGACAGCCCCTTTGCCTTTCTTCTCATGCCCACATATGTTATCTTTACATGTTCTCTGTATCTTTTCCCTCCTGGTTTTGATATATCTGAGTTACTTAAGTATTATTTGGTTATTTTATCCCATTTCTTCCTGTTGACATCTCTCCCTTTCTTTGTTAGGTTTTATTGCACAAAATCCCTGGTAAGTTTTGAACATCATATTTTTCCCTGTCTCTCTGTTCAGTCACATGTGAAGAGCTTTGTTTTAGATCCATTCATGTGCTTGTAGAATTTTAAATGATGCATGGGGGGGATGCACAGAACTTTAGGCAGCTTCGTAAATACTTGTACAGCCACCCTGCAAAACAGTTGTTTAATGAGGGACCTCTTTTTAGAATTAAAAGATATCTGTATTTCTCTACTTACTCAGGAACTGCAGTGTTATTTTTAAATCTAAAAGAGGGAAAGATTTTCTTAAATTTCAGAATTAGTAGGCGGCAAGAAAGAGAGGACTGGGAGTGTAGCGGTGATACAGGAAAGTCAGGAAAATAAGAGGAAATGAGACCACAGATGGTGCAGAAATTTAAAGTAAGACAGAAAACATTCCTTGTTTCTGTCTCTTGCCTGACCTCATCTCTGCTGCTTAAAATTTCAAATGAAGGGTTTCTCTCTCTTAGGTGTCTGCAACATTATTCAAATCATTGTTTGTCTCCTGCATTTCAATTACACTTTTTCACTGAGATTGTTTTTTTTTTAATTTTGCTGTGTTTTTTCTCATTTGTCCCAAAATCATAGCTAGATTAAACATGCCTGTATAGTAGTGTGATATTACATGTGATAATTACATGCCAGATTTTTTTCTGTTCCAGTTCATGGTACTCTGTTCATTGGGTGGGTTTCTGTCTCTGTAATTTTTCAGCCCTTTTGTATTTCACTGGCTTGAAAATTGGCCCTTTCTGCTTGAGATGAGAATTCTGTCTGCTCAGGAAGAGCAGTGCTTTGTAAGCCAGTGCTCTGCTTTTTGCCAGCAGTTTATTTCAGTGCACCTGCTGCTTCCCACTTTGCTCAGCCTTGGTGGCATTGCAAAATGCACAGAGCAAATTGAATGGCCTCTGTCTTCATATCCCTTCTTGGATCTTTTACACTTGCTAATTGGATTATTGACTGACACAAATCTTTTCCTGCAGTCTCTATAATAATCTTTCTGTCTGCCCCCTCACTTCAGCCCAGGCCTGCTGCTGTTTATTAATACTGGGAGTATTGTCAGTCATGCACTTTTTGCCCTACAACCAAAGAAAATAGTTTCCCCAGCTTCTGTGTACCTAAACTCAATATTTCTTTGCTTGACATTATAGTGGGCTCATAATTATGAGATATTTTGTAATGGTAACTGACTGTCAGAAATAGCTTATGTGTATTTTTTGGCTGGCAAGAAGAAAAATAGCATTTCTGTAGAAGTGCTGTCCCTTAAAAAAAAAAGGCACCTGGCTGGACAAGTGTTCATCTGGGTCTGGCCAGATGATCATGGCTGTCTTTAAAAGTCATTTACTTGACTGACAGGTGATAGTTCTTCTCCCAAAGGGATGTTAAATAGGTAGGAAGCTGCCCTGTTATCTTAACATGAAAAAATTCTTCCAGTTAAAGAATACCAAGTTAACTGAAAGATCTTGGTAGTCCTTCTGTGTTGGGTGTTTTTATTAAAAGATTTTGGGTACACTTGGCAGTAAGGGTCTATCAAGAGAAGACTTCTTGTAACTTCTTTTACTGAGATCCACAAATACTTTTCTTAGTTTTTTGCAGCTTGCTGAGAGAATTCTCTGGTCATGTGGCCACACAGGGGTTTCTTTGAAACTTGAATTAACCTCTAAATTAGGGATTTGGGCTGTTCTTTTCTCTTGCAACTGCCATAATCGCCAGCAGAACTCAAATGAGTATCCAGCAGGATGTTAAAGGAAATAATTACTGGAAATTAATACTAATGGTTACTCTTTGATTTTCTGAGAGTCATTGTTCTCTTCCCAGAGCTGGGGGCTTATTCTGATTTTACCACTTAGAACCTTGACCAAAATTTTGGTCAAAGCAGAGAGCTAGAGACAGGGAGGTACTAAACTCTGCAGTGTCTGCCCTGATTTCCTTCCTTTCCTCTCTGTTAACTAAATTGCCAGGCTGAATTTTAGGATGCACCAAAGTTCCTTTATTAGCTTCAAGTTAATTTCAGAATACGTCTGAATTGATACTGTGGTTTTGACATTCCTTCTTTGCATTACTTCCTGTAGTTTTAGTAAAACTATCAAATTTCAAATGTCACAAAGTGTCACAAACTTTTTGTGACACTTAATGGTGCCACACAGGTGTAACAGGGAAGGGCTTGGCAGAAGAGTGCTGGTGGCAAGGTGGGGATTGTGACTCCCTGTTGGCAGGAGGTAACCACACCAAGTTATCATTTTCAGCAATTAGTGCCCAGAATTAATTTCTTAGTCTGTGTTTAGAAAACTCCACTGAAGCTACTCTAGGTTCAGTTCATCTTAAAATGCCATCAGTTCCTGGAAGCTTGGCTTCAGGCACCAGTTTTTAACTCAGGCCTCACTTCATTCTTGATTCATGAAATATTAAGTGTGTGTTCTGACTGTTCAGTGGTTACTTTGACATAAACTGTCACTGTGAGGCTTCCAATTATTTGATATTCTTATCAAATAAATTTTTTCTGCTTTGGCTTTTTTAAGTTGATGGTACGGGCTCTAGGCAGACTCCAAAACACTTGTTTGGTTCATGTTGGGAGAACTTGACTGGGAAGGTTTTCATGTAGAAAATATTTTGGTCTGTTTTTACAAAACAATACTGCCCAGCAATTTGATTCTGTACCCAGATGTGAGGCCACAAAGCTATTGAAACTGCAGCCTCATGATTGACAAAATAATGGAATTTCTCATCTGTTGAGTTGATGCTTTTTCTGCCCTCGAAGGACCAGTGTTGTTCCACTCTTGGGCACAGCTGTGCTCACCCCTGTTCTGTTCTCTCCTGTTCTCCCCTTGCTGTGTTGGATGAGCTCAGTCCTGCCTGGGGCTCCAGACACCCAACACTCCTTAGAGGCAGCACAGGCTTTGTCAGATCCAGTGCCAGGGACTCTGAGGAAGGTGCCAGAAAACAAGCAGTAGGAAACTCTGGGACACTCTTCCTGAGGGAGTGCGGGTTTGGCTCCTGGCAGATGTTGATGTTATGAAGCATGAGAGATTTTCTTAAAATTGCTGTTCATTTTTTAATGTTTCTTGTACTATATTTTTCTTATCATTAAATGTAAATGCCCTTGTAAATAAATATTTTCTGTCAATGAAAAGCAAGTGTGTTGCTGCTTTCAAAGTAGGCTGGCTAATTTTTTAACAGAAAAGAACATCTAGTCCCAGCTACTTTACAGGTAATGTAAACAGCAAAAAAAAAAAAAAAATTTGGTTCCACCTTTTGCAATTAAAAAACCTCCCTTTTAATTCTCTGATAAGTACATGTAAATAGCAGTGAGAATTTTAGTAGATAACAATGAGAATTTTAGTAGATAACTCTGCCTGAATAAAAGGTAGAATCCAGTCTGCATTTCATAAATAATTTAACTGTGAGGAAAACCTGTCTTGGTCCTTGAATTCAGCTGCATTACTGCTAAGCACTCATTTCCATTTGGAATAAGAAGGTGTTGGAAATCTTAATGTGCAATATCTTCTCTTTTGACACTTTCTGCCCTTTTTTTCCCTGTCATTTCTTCTGAGCTAGCTCTGAGCTTTCTAATGTTTGGGGTTTTTTTAAGATCAATAGTGACTTTTTAAGTTGAAATAATGACTGCTGTATTGCACTAAAGCATTTTGCTGCATCTAAAGCATCATCACATAGGTGATCTCCATCACAGAGGTGCTCTTAATGATATAAACAGGGAATTAAGTGCATAAAATTGGTGCTAAGTTAAAATATCTGGATGCTGATTAAGCAAAATTAGTGACACTTTAGTAATATTTTTACATGCTAAAATAACTTAGTGCTGATAATTATCTGTGGTCAGTCTAGATATGACTTAACTGTGTCTTATGATTGGAAATTGTGAAACATGCATATTTAATTGGTTTTTTTTGTTGTTGTTCTCACAAAGAGAATGTTAAACAGCTCTTGGCATGTTATAGATGCTGCTCTCAGTCAGACTTGTTTTGTCCTGATATGTTATACAGCACAAATAACCTGAGCAGGTGTAGGTAATGATAAAGCCCAAAAATAACTTCAGGAATTAGAAAAAAGAAAATATGTCTAAAAGGAAAGGTATCTTTAGGGTGTTTGTAAACTCTAGCATGAACATAGTCAATGATTAAAAAACATGGGCCTGACACCACAGACCTAAACTAGCCAGCATCTTCAGCTCTGTGATTTTTGGTTCTGGTCAAAACAATTCATTTCAGCTTTGGGAGTTGCTCAGCCTCAGGGAATTGAAGAATTTAAATAATCTCTCAAAGTTTAACATGTGGGTACCTAAAAACTTAACCCTTCATGCCCAGTTCCCAGGTACACCTGAACTCAGCTGCTTTTCTTCCCCTTGCTATAAGCAAGCCCTTACAGAAGATACTGTCCTTGAATTTCCACAGGTGTAAGAAATTCACTTTACTGGTAATTACAATTCATTATTCTTTCAGTGCATTTACCATTACCTAGCTGTGCAAACACACAATCAGCATTAAATTTAAATTATTTTGCCAGTTCATTAGGGTTTTGTAGAATTCAAACTGTTCACTGATTGGTATAAGTTTGGTATGAGCACATACAAATTCTAAACTCATTTTTGGAAACACTGATTACGTATTCTGGGTGATCTTGGGGAAAGTAATTTGTTTACCCACACCTGTTTCATTAGTGTTTGGTGATTAGTATTGTTTCTTAACCTCCTGATTTCACAGATGATAAACTGTCCTGTTACAAGAGCTTTTGTCTGGGAAGAAATTATGATTATAGAAGTGTAAAAAAAGAAAATTATTCATAAATATTTAAACAAATATGAATTATGTCCCTTTCTGTTGCTGAATTAGTGGAATACTAAGGACCTAGAAGATAACCCCTGTAGGTAGATTAAAACTAGCAGTGTCTCTGCTGTTGCTCTAGATAACAAATTTAATAAACTAGAAGAGAGCTAGACTGAGCAAACAAAGGACAGTAAAACTTGTGTTTGTGGTACAGAAGTCTGAAAGTAGGGTGGGAGGCATTATTCTTAATCCAGTGAGGACTGAAAGGAACTTTTCCCTTAATTTTTTATGCACCAACCTCCCACATGATGCTAAAAAGCACAAGCTGACTGTGTATGTGTAGTGTGAGCGTTTTTGTGGGATTCATTCTTGGAGTGGAGAAGAGGAAGTGCAGGAGCTCCCAGGACACCTCTTGGGTGAGGACAGTTCACTTAAATTGACAGGACAAAGAACACT
>NW_005054380.1:2547015-2573022 GCF_000277835.1 Geospiza fortis | reverse complement strand
TCCAGAACAGTGCCCAGGTGTGGGGAATTCAGTTCCTCCGTGAGCTGTACATGGAACAGGGGATTTCTGGGGAGTGAATAACTGCCACATGACATTTCAAAGCCTTTCATAAAAATAGAACAGAATAATGGCAGAATAATCCAATTTGTCTAACAGGCTGGAAGCAAATAGTAAATTCTAATGGAATTATATAGAAAAAATAGAATTCCTTTCTGCTAACATTGTTCCCATTATCTTTGACTTGCAGGTCTCTTTTCTGTCCCTTCTTCCTTGCCCTCTTTTTTTTTTTTTAAGGGTGGAGAACCTTAGCTTGGTTTTTGTAAGACCTAATGCTGTCCAGTAGTTACTTTGACATAAAATGTCACTGTGAGGCATCAGATTATTTGATATTCTAATCAAATTAATTTTTTCTGGTTTGGCTTTTTTTAAGTTGATGGTACAGGCTATGGTTTGGTTCATTTTTTGGAGGACTTCTTTGCAGATCCCTTGGAGATAATCCTGTGCCAAGGCCCTGCTCTCTGAGAGGTGTGGTGTTGTTTTGGGGACACAGAGAGCAGGAAGGTCAATGTCAGTGTGTGGTGACAAAAAAGCTGTGATGTAACCAGGCTGGGTGGGGGATACACAACTCTGTTTACTCCCCATTTAGAACAGAATTTTAAAAAATATCCAAATAAACAGAATTCTAAATGACAAACAGTGTCATTGCAATTAAATGATAGTTAATTCTTTAAAATAGAAAAAGTTATAAATACCCATTTTCTTTGGAATGTGGTTGTTAAAATGTGAAGATGCCTTAAGACTGGCATCTTAGTGTGTGTGTGTCTACATTCACATAATTGCTGAGAAGGATCTAGAAATTTTCCAGTATCATCTATAAAATTCTCTTTGAATTTATGTGCTTTCAGAATTGGGCACATCTCATGGGGAAAGAATATAAAACAGGAAAGTTAAGCTGCAGCAATAAACCTGATATATCTATAACTGCTATACACAGTTGCATTATAAAATATATGGATATTTGATAGACTGTAACAAAGACAGTGATTCAAACCAGCTTTTTTACATTGTAAGCTATGTTCAGAAAGTCATAAATGCAGAAATTAGTGTGAGGAGGGAAAAAAAATCATGTCCTTATAATATGTGTACTTTTCAGACTTCTGACATACTTTACTTGATCAAATACCATTATATATAATCTTATTATTCACTAGCCAGGATTTCTGTTGTGTCTTTTAAAGAACAGCCCTTCAAAGAAATTGGCTAGTAGTACTAACAATCAGTATTTTAATTAGCAAGATTGTGACTAAGGGCACTCAAAGCATTTATTATGTATGTGAAAGGTAATACTGGGGAACTACTTTTGTATCTGAGCTTGTCAAAGGTGCTACACGTGCCTGTCTTTGTTTTTCTGCAAATTTATTAAATGGTTGGAAAAAAGTAGTAGTAAGTAAAAGTAACAAGTGTTTGTATATAGGTTTATGCTCAGACTTTCACTCATGATTTTAAATTAGTTGAGTTTCTCAAAAATCTTTGCCTTCAGTCTTTCATTTTGGTTGGTTTGTGGGATTTCTATGGCCACAACTCCTACACAATTCACACATTTCAATTAATTTATCCTTAAAGTGTCCCTACAAGACAGGGAGTTGATAATAATGTCCATGCAAAGGAGAAGGAGTTGCTCAGAGAAGAATTCTCACCCTGCAGCTCTGAGAGGCAGATATGTGTGTGTGACTGTTGAAATTACTGAGCAAAAGCTGTTGTCAGCAAACAGGGAATGTAAACTGCAGGGATTTGCATGAATTAAGGTTTTCTGAGCTTGGTGTCTGGGGACAAGGGGGTTTAGTACCAGAGAAGAGGCTGATTCCCAACACTAAGAACTGAAAACAATTGTGAAATAAAATCTGTGAGGTGGCTTTTTCTCTGGAATGTGATTTTAAATGTATTTTCTGCATCATGTGTCTCATTACAGATAATAGTGTGCCCATCTCTCAGCAGAAAGAAGGAAAAGCAATATACAACTTCAGTTGCTTCAATTTAAAAAGAAATTAAGACAGGTCTGGTTAGATGATGCTATTCAGTTATTTTGGTTATGTAAATGTTCTGAGTTAGTTCATCCCTTGTGAATAGTTTATTTAAAGCCTAATTGTGGTAGGGAAAAATTTATTTTCTCTTGAGAAAGCTTCATTGCACTAGGAACCTAAAGCTGAGTGTGTGATGGTCCCATTTCTGCAGAGCTGGGGCTGAGAGCCTCTCTTGAGGGCAGGATCCATCACTGATTTGATTACACAGGAGGGTCCCAGCTTTCTCCTCTGCTGCCATAATCCAGAGTGCACTGGTTGAAAGAAAGCTCTCTGCAGGAAATGCCAGTGACCTGTTTAATCATATAAAGATTATAACAATTAGGGTTTGAAATATTAAAAGTGTCTTCTGATCCCCATGTATTCATGTGCTGATAGCCAAAAGCCTTTTGATAAGTACCCAGTGATTTATCTGCTCTGGTTACAAGTTCTGAGTGTCCTGGCGTCTTCTCCTGCCTCTCAGCTCTGTGCTCTGGGCCCATCCCAGCAGCCTGTCAGCCTGTGCTGTCTGTCACTGCCTCTCCCTCCTGAAGCCTTTGAAAGGGTGGGTGCTTCAGTTACTCTGTTTAACATTGCCCATTCTAAACCTTCTGTTTCTCAGGGTACATTTGTGTTTGGGCTGGCTTAACTCAAGAAGAGCCTAAAGCAGGGCCTTGCTCAGGATGAGCTGTCACCCAGAGATGGCCTTTCACCAGCATCACTTGTTTTCTGGATGCAATCTTTTCCATCAAGCATAGTTAGCCCTAGGTTTTCCTGTGCTTTTCCATTGCTAGTTGTCTTTGTTTGAGGAGCAGCAGTGCCAATGTCACTCCAGTCTATGCAAGTAGCAGATTTTTATGGTTTGCTGGGCTTGGTTTATTTCATATCTATGATGGTACTCAAGCATTCCAGTCTGAACACATTTTCATATGGTTCAGCCGAGTATTGACTTTAACGGGGTGTTTTTCTATAAGGGTCTTGAATTAATGTGCAGGAGGAGCACTTTCTCCCTTACTCCTGGCTGAATTGTTGCTTCCAAATAAACACTGGGGAAGCAAGATCTGTTCAGCATTCAACTTTATGTTTTAGTTGAGAGATTTAGTCATAGCAAATGCAGGCAGTGCCTGTCACTTCTTTCTGCATTAGAAAAGCCAGAGAGAAGGGAAATGCTACATCTCAGAGTGCCTCTCTTGGTAGCCCAGACCACCAGAGCACATTGATGGTCTTGGCAACTTGAGCATTTTGTTCGTCCCTGGAACCCCAAATATTCCAAAGCCAATTCTGCCTGCTGTGCCTGAGGAGGAGTTGGGTTCCTTCATCTGTATTGTCAGTCAGTTCTTATAGTTGTTCCCATATACTTGCCAAGGCTGGATTCATTTCTTCTTTGGTCAAGAACCTCTTCCCTGTCTGTGCTTTCCTCAGAGAGGAGGAATGTTGCACTCACTTAAGAGTGTGCTCTACATATTATGAGTTTCCTTCTGTTTTAAGATACAAGTATATTCCTTATTCTGATGCCAAAAGATTGTTGCTTTTTATATATTTTTTATATATTCCTAGCTTTGTAGACTCTTGATGTATAGTTGCATGGTTTCTTAGCTAGCATTCAGTACTTTTCCAGTACTTGTTAGACAGACATATTCCTGGAGTCCCATTCTAATCTCTCTTCAGTGAGCCAAGGCCATTCTTCTGCTTCCCCATGTGTGTAGACATGAACAAGGTGGGGCTATGAGAAAGGGAGGAGGCTTCAGTAGCAGGCTGAACCAAGGGGGGAATTACTTCATTAACTGCACTTTTAATTGGGGATTCTTGTCAATTATGCTAATTTCTGAACTTATAAAAGAGTCATAGCCCTATATCACATGTGCATTTTACCATAAGTGCATCCTTCAATAAACAGTAACCACCTTTATCCTTTTAATCTTTGGCTTGTGATTTCAGGGCTCAGAAGGGCATCAATTCTAATTTGATTTTTCTATGGCCTCAGGAAAATTTCAACTGATGCTTATTTTTAATGTCTTGTCAAAGTGAGATCTGTGTTAAGACAGCTTGTACTGCTTTAACTTATGTGTTCCACTGTGTAGCAGAGCAGTCTGTGTGGGAGCTGTCTGACTTGATGGCAATCCTTAGTTTTTCCTGGGTGTGCTCCCATTCTTCCATGCCATTTATCACTTCAGTGCCTTCATGCTGCAGGCAGACCCTCCTTTCTTAAATTGCTTTTTTCTTCAGTTACTGCATGCTGCCTCATTTTCTGGGATGGACTGTTACTGTTGGCCCTGCCTTGAAGTGGGCTGATGTGGAGAGAGATTGGAGAAAGAAATTATTGCTTGTTATTTCATTCCTATAGTTAACCTCAGAAACCTCATTTTGTAATGCAGCAGGAACAGGCTTTTTTTAATGGATTTTAGCTCATCTGAACAGCACTGATTCTCTCTCAAGTTCAGTCAGTTTGAAAGGAAATTATATCACAAGGGTTTTTCTTTGCTAACCCTTAAGCACTGGAAAAACCTGAATCCCTGTAAACTGGTAAGAGATCACATCTCATAAGGTTTCTTTTAATCATATACTAATTTAGTTTTCAGATCCATTATTTAATTTCTTTGCTTATTTTCTGAGGGGACAGTAAAAGGATAGTACTGATAGGATAGGAACAAATAGCTATTTGCTTTCTATTTCCTCAGTTTTTCACTGAAAGAGAAGTGTCACACAATCCTTTTACCTCACCACCTCCATATAAATGCTTCATCAGTGCTACATTTAAAATCTGTGAAGTTGTCTAAGGCCAAAGCCTAAAGAAAAGGACCAATTTAAACAGAAACTTCTTAAGATAATTTTTCCAGTGAGCTTGATTTGAGGGCATAATCGTAAGAGAAAATGCTCCTATTAGTTAGTGGGAAGGAAGGCAAGCTAAATAACTTGGAAGAGATTTTATTTCGTTTATGTTTTGTAACCTGTGCTCTGTAATGTTTTTCATTCCATTTTAAATTAGTTATAAGGTGCGCACCCTGTAATTTTTCAGTGTCTGTGAAATCTCAGAATGGACAATTTTTATCTTAACAGGCCATGGAGCAGATGTGAAATGTGTTGACTGGCATCCAACCAAGGGATTAGTTGTTTCAGGAAGTAAAGATAGCCAACAGCCCATCAAGTTCTGGGATCCAAAGACTGGCCAGAGCCTTGCCACACTGTAAGTTCTTACCCACAGATTTTGAATTTGCTCAAATATAAACTAACTTTATAAAATAATTTTTTCTTAATTCCCTTCTTAGCTCTTTTCCTCACAACTTTTCAGCCATACACAGTTGCTTTACACATGAAGCTGGTGCTTTTGCTGTGCCAGAAAATCCAGAGTTTAGATGAGGACAAGTCCCTACCTGGAAAATTGTGACTTTTACATTTGTTATTTAAATTTACTTTGTTCTTCTGCACAGACACTCTAGCCACACAGTTCTCATACAGACTGAGATAGGGAAAAACAAATGAGATGTTTCATCTGGCTGATGAAAACTTTGTTATGCTGCAGTAGAAACATGCACAGTAACTGGATACTGTCTCAGTGAGTGCTAGCAGTTGCTTTGCAGTACAAAAGACCAGGATCAAAGCATGGGGCCTTTGCACAGGAAGCCCCACTGTTGTGCTTTAGCAGCCTGAACTGCCTTGTTATTGACCCAAATATTTGTGACTGGCAAACAGCACATTTATATCTGTGTCTGAGAAACCAGCTTCAGGACAAACAATCTGTTTGTTTCTCTCTGCTTGCAGACATGCTCACAAAAACACAGTGATGGAGGTGAAACTGAATCTCAATGGCAACTGGCTGCTGACAGCTTCTCGTGACCACCTCTGCAAGCTCTTCGACATCCGGAACCTGAAGGAAGAACTTCAGGTCTTCAGGGGGCATAAGAAAGAGGCCACAGGTCAGAATTCTTTTTATTATGTAGACTGTTATTATTAAGCTTAGATTTAAAATTAAAATTATTTCCATTTATATGAGAAATATAAATTGCATATAAATGAAATTTTATCATTTCCATTTGAAATCTTAGTATTATACCTTGTGATTGTGGCTTGCTGTGTGTTTCAGCTGTGGCCTGGCATCCTGTTCATGAAGGGCTGTTTGCCAGTGGAGGCTCTGATGGGTCCTTGCTGTTCTGGCATGTTGGGTATGTGGCATTTTCATCAGCACATTGGAAAGGTGTTGGTCAGCTGTGCAAGCTGTTAGACAAAACAAAAAATACCTCTTTTCCCCTCTGGGTCCATATTTAACCTGAATATTTATGATAATACTTCTTCTCTGTACCTGAGGAATTTGTTACTATGCTTCATTTATGAAGAAGTTTTCCTGCAGAAATGTGCTTTAAAGGATACAATTGCTTGCACAAAACCAGCCATGTGTTTTGTGATGAATGGTTGAAACTCCTAGTTTCTTAAAGCTTGTTCTGAGGTGCTGTAATTATTTTGGTTTTAAATGTACAGTTAAAAATCCCTGCATTACTGAACTGCCTATTCAAACCACAGAGAACAATCAGTTCACCCAGTAGAAAAATGACAGAGGCTTAAATTTGACAAAATATGCGATAGAGGATGAACAACAACTGAATAGCAGAAGTTTTCTGTTGTAGCTGTAAGAGATATTCAGCTGTGCATGATTAATTTTTTTGTTTTAATGCATCAGGGTTGAGAAGGAGGTTGGTGGAATGGAAATGGCCCATGAAGGAATGATCTGGAGTCTGGCATGGCATCCCCTTGGACACATTCTGTGTTCAGGCTCAAATGATCACACCAGGTAATTTCAAGTATTTAAAGAGAATACTAAGGGAACATATTTACTTCTAGAAACCAGAACAGTGTCTGACATCAGTGAATAAATAGATTGGGATGGTTCTGTTGCACAAGCAGTGGCCACAGCAGAGACACAACTTATGTTAATAGGAAGCACTAGGTGACATTTCATATTTCAAGGTAGAGTCTGACCTCTTGTAACAAATATTATGATTTTGGTGGGTGGGAACTTTTAAATCCACTGAAGAAAATTTTAAAAAAAGAATTCTTGTCATTTCTTGCTGAAGAAGTACTATCTCCACAGCAATTTCATCTGCTGGTCATGTCTTTTCACATTGCAGACACCTTCAGAGGCTGTAGTTTGTGTTTTTAGGCTGGACATGCTATAGACACAGTGGATTTTATAAACGCAGTAAATTTTTGTGGGAGCATGTGTATATTTAGTGTATATGAAGAATATACTTGAGCAAGAAGGTTTTGGAATGAGCTAGAAATTATTTTTTCAGGATCTGATGTTGATGCCTTGTACTTACACCCATTACACTTTGAAGTATCTTCTAAGTTGTAATGTTGGGGTTTTTATTTTTGGCTTGAAGCTCATCCCCTGTGTTCAGATCTAGAGCTAAACTTGATTTAGTAAGAGTTCAATCCTTACATAATCAAAATACCACATTAAAAATCAAAGAACTAATTAGATTAAAAGTTGTTCATGCTCTTGACCCTTTAATGAGATCACGTAACTTCCTTTTGACAGCAAGTTTTGGACTAGAAATCGGCCTGGAGATAAAATGCGAGATCGTTACAACTTGAACCTGCTGCCTGGGATGTCAGAGGATGGGGTGGAATATGGTAAGGCATTTTTCCTCAATAGGGAAGAGGACTGGGGTCAGGAACAGGCCTAGGTCATTAGGTAGCACTTCTGGGTAAGATGAGGAAGCAGAATTATAGCATTGGGGACCACTTGGGCAAAAATACCTTTTTCTTAGGATGATTTTACTGCCTGTGTTATAAATGATCATCATTCCAACAATGGGTTTTCTTCTGTTTCCACAGCTCCCGGAGGTAAGAGCTGCTCTGTGAATCACAGGAAGGAGGTTTGGCTCTCTCTCTGGCAGTATCTCCAGTGTCCTTTTCTTTCTGAAAACTTCATCTGTCTTCAGGGCTTCCCACAGTCCTGAACTGCAACAAGAAAAGCAATAAGAATTCTACTAAAACCTTTAAACTTTACTCTTAAGGATTTATCCCAATAATTTTAGGCTGCTCAGGATTAACCAGTTCAATGGTGTGCCTCAGCCACCTGTAGTTGCATCTTTTTTCTTCAGATTTTTGATTATTTGCCTTTTTTTTTTCTTTTTGGAGGAGGGGTATTAAAATGCAACACTTTTAATACAAATTAAATTTTAAAATCTATAGATTTGTTATAACAAAAAAGGGACTGATTATGGGTTACTACTTCTTTTTCTGAGCTTCTACCCTAAATAGAAGGTTCTACCCTAAATAACTTCTTTTTCAGAGCTTCTACCCTAAATAACCTTCCTGAAAGGACATAGTTTTTGACCTTTTAGGGTGTATTTATAAATCCAAACTTGCAGTTCTTTGAATATCCTGTAATTCAATCATGAAACTAAATTGTGACCTACCAGTTGTAAAATATCTATTTACTACTGGAATATGATACTAATGGTAAAAGTATGTGAGGATCCAAAGGGATATAGTAATGTAAAGAAATACTTTCCAAGTATAAATATTTATTGGTTTTTTTCTCTAGATGATCTGGAGCCCAACAGCCTGGCAGTCATTCCTGGGATGGGAATACCTGAACAGTTGAAAATAGCTATGGAGCAGGAGCAGATGGGTAAGTAATAGCTATGGAGAAGCATTCTCCTGAGCAATCCAGATACTGTGGCACTTCTTTTTCATTCTTTTCAAATTCTTTGGGAGCACAGATGCTCTTTTCTAAAGTCCTGTGTTGTGCCATGTTATATTTGCCATGTAAAGAAGGATGAGCTGAAAACCTCTGTGGAAAAAATAAAAGATCTTTGTGTATGCCTGCATTGCTCTGACTGTTTTGTTTCCCTGGTGCCAAAGGGAAAGATGAGTCCAATGACATTGAGATGACAATCCCAGGCTTGGATTGGGGGATGGAAGAAGTAATGCAAAAGGACCAAAAGAAAGTGCCACAGAAAAAAGTTCCCTATGCAAAACCAATACCAGCACAGTTTCAGCAGGTAAGTACCTGATAGAGAGTGAACAGAACAACCTGTTCTTTTCCCAGCTTCAAAAAGTGTGTGTCTTTTGAAATGTTTTGGATTTTACAGCTCTCCTGTATCAACACCCCATGCAATTTACCACAGTAGCTAGTTTAATTACTATTTAAACATAAAATATTGGATTAAATGCCTTTTATCTTGTATCTGTACCTTATAAAATAAGGGAGTGTTATTCAGCATTGCTTTTACTTTCAAGTATCCATACTACAAAATATTTCAGCATATCCTTTTATCCTTTCTCATTGCAGCAATGTGTTGCACACATGTTCTTCTACAGAATTAATCTTGTGTCTCCTGATCTTTGTAGGCATGGATGCAAAATAAAGTTCCTTTGCCTCCCCCACCTGAGCCATTGAATGATAGAAAGGAGGATATTAAGCTGGAGGAGAAAAAGAAATCACAGGCAGAGATTGAGCAGGAAATGGCAGCACTTCAGTACACAAACCCACAACTCCTGGAGGTATGTATGTGTGGAAACACAGGGATTGGTAAGTTTGCTTCAGTCCTTTCTGTGACAGATTTGGACTTCACTAAAGTGAGCAGCTTCCTGCAGCAGTTTCACCTGTTTGGCTGTTTTCACTTTTTACATAAAGACATCTGATTGAACAGGATATTGCAGTTAATGTGTGATGATGTGAATCTCTCAGTGAGGCTCCCACATCTCACTTTACCAGTGGGTCTCTTCAGTTGGTGATTTCTGTTAGTTACAAGGAAAGCATTCTTAAATTCCTGTGAAATGGGATGACTGCTTCTGATTTTTAGTTGTAACATACCTCTGTGCTTAGTTGATTTTCTGTGTCTCTTTTTTGGACAGCAACTGAAGATTGAGAGACTTGCACAAAAGCAAGCTGAGCAAGTGCAGCCACCACCCCCAGGAGGATCTCTCCATGGACCTCAGCCTTTCCCAGGGCAAGGCCCAATGTCACAGATGCCTCAAGGGTTTCAGCAGCCCCTTCCACCTCAGCAGATGCCAATGAATATGCCTCAGATGGGACCTCCTGGTCCACAAGGACAGTTCAGACCTCCAGGACCCCAAGGACAAATGGGACCTCAAGGTCCATTACACCAAGGAGCTGGAGGTCCACAAGGGTTCATGGGACCACAAGGACCTCCAGGCCCCCAAGGGCCTCCACAAGGAATGCCACGGCCTCAGGATTTACACGGACATCAAGGAATGCAGAGACATCCGGGCCCTCACGGGCCGATGGGGCCCCCAGGCCCACAGGGCAGTGCTGGCCCTCAGGGACACTTGGGACCGCAGGGCCTGCCCGGCTCCCAGACTCACTTAGGACCACAGGGCCCGCCTGGCCCACAAGGTCACCTGGGTCCTCAGGGTCCCCCTGGAGGTCAAGGAATGCAGGGGCCACCTGGTCCACGAGGAATGCAAGGACCTCTTCCTCACGGCATGCAAGGAGCTCCGGGATCCCAAGGCATGCAGGGCCCTATATCTCAAGGGCCTTTGATGGGACTTAATCCAAGAGGGATGCAGGGTCCACCAGGACCCAGAGATAACCAGGGACCTAATCCACAAGGGATGATGATGGGTCATCCACAAGAAATGAGAGGTCCTCATATGCAAAGTGGTTTACTAGGACATGGTCCCCAGGAGATGCGGGGCCTTCAGGGACCCCCCCCTCAAGGTTCAATGCTGGGACCGCCACAAGAAATGCGTGGGCCACCTGGTCCCCAGGGCCAGCAGGGACCTCCACAGGGCTCCTTGGTGGGGCCTCAAGGAAACATGCAAGGACCTCAGGGACAGCCAAACCCTTCGAGGGGGCCACACCCTTCCCAGGGCCCTCTGCCCTTCCAGCAGCAGAAAACGCCTCTGTTGGGGGATGGGCCTCGCCCCCCCTTCAATCAGGTACGTGGGGGCCTCTGGAACAAGGGGAGTTCTCAGAAGGTGGGAATGATAACTGGGTGTGCAAGAGAAATGCACAGCAGGAGCTGAGAGAATGGAGGTTGGGTCTTCCTGGCAGGACTGAGGCCTCAGGGAAATTGAAGTGATGATAAAAAGGGTTCTGTAGCTTGGAAAGAGCAGAATTGGAAATAGGTGATCTTTAAGGTCACTTCCAACCCAAAGTATTCATGATTTTATGACAGATAACTGTGGAAAGGGATTATTGGGAATAGTAGTACAGAAACCAATCTGTTATTTCTCTTAAGAGAAACTCCTTTTTTTATCTTTTTCTTTTTTTTTAATTTAAAGACACTGAACTGTCTTAGGCAGGGTATTTCACTGGGAGCAGACAAGCTCTAATAAAAGTCAAATTTGAAGCAACTGAACATAAGAAAAGTCATCTGTATTAATTAAAGCAAGGTATTGCCAAGTCTCAGTTGTCCAGAGCAGTTAATCCAAACTATGGGATGGATTTACCATAAATGCTGACACACCTGGAACCAGCTTAGCTCTGGTTGCACTTCACAGTTGGCTCTAAGTGCAGAGGGATGCAGAGGGACACAGCACTTTCCATTTTCTGCTCTACTGCACATCACATGGAGCTCTCAGTGGTTATTGCTTCCCAAAAGTTCCTAGCTGGATAGCACCAGTTCTTACTTTGTCTCAAGTGTCTTCAGTTCTGGGTGAATTTTGAAAGGGAAGTTTGGGGAAAAAAAACGTACCTAATTGAAAAAAGAAAATGTGTGGTGTTTGTTAACCAGAATTGTCTCTTTTAGACCTGCACTCAGTAGTTTCATTAAGGCTTTAGACATGCAGAGTACTTAGTGTGTAGTCCAGTACCAGTCACAATGAGGAATTGAATATTCAAATGAGCTTTAGCTCAGGGATTCCTTTTCAGATTGAAGCAGAGTAGGCTTTATTTGAATATTTTTTCCTTACAAATCAATAATTCCCTCCAGAAGGCTGTTAATGTGCCACTGCTGCTGAGATTTCAAAAGTACCCACGTTACCAAAGGAGTGTTGGTTCCCCAACTATGTAACTTAAAGCAGCAGAGTTGTTTCTCATTGCTATCCCAGGGAGACTCATTTTTGTTTGAGAATAATTGCCCTGCCCTTACCTCTGACACTCTGGAATTCATTAGAGTGCTTTTGATGGCTGGCTGGTTATTTTCTTTGAATAACAAGCCTATCTTAAAGGCTTTTACAGATACTAAAAAAATGACACAGTGAGGTATTTTAACCCATTCTTCCTTCCTTGTGCACCTTTAGTATGGTAATGACTTTTAAAAATTAATGTATTTTAAAATTCATAATGTCAGGTTTTGCTCCATTTTGCTTCTTTGTGATATGAATACAGCAGTAGTTCCTGTTTAAAAAGACCCCATATGTGATTTTTTTTAAAACAATAGACTTTAGTTTGTTTCGTGTTCTGGATTTGACTTTTTTCTTCTGTAAACCTGGAATCACTTATCTTCCTTTTCAGTAGCAGAAGTGTGTGAATATCTGCTTTATCAAGGGCTTGTGACATTAATACAGAACAGTTACAGATAATTGCAAGGGTTAATCTCCATCTGAAATATCACTGTTACCTGCCCTGGCTATACACTGGAAGCAGAGGTTTGCTGGGATGCACAAGTCCATTTTCAGCTTTCAGTAAAGTGCCTCTTTCTAAACTCTGCATATTTCCCAGCTCAAGCCCAGTTTGAGGCCTGGAATGAATTTTGAAACAGAAATCCCATGAAAAGGCAGAGTTAGGGCTCTGTGTTCCCAGCTTGGCAAAGCATGGCTTGTTTGTAATCAAGGTTTCTGCTAAGGAGAGTTATTTACTGAGTGCTAAAAACTGCTGCTTTGGTTAAACACTTCCATAAATGGAAGAAGTTCCATAAAATTTATTTTAAGTAAGCATCTGCTAAATATATGGGAAATGATGGAACTCCAGCAAGGTTTTGCTCAGGAACAGCAGAATCATTGTGATAGCTGCCTCTTACCTAGTCAGGAGGGATTTGTTCTGGACTCCAGTCAACATTCCATCACTAGGAAAGTATTTTTGGGGATTTGGGTTTTTTTTAATGGACATTAAGCCAGATATTTTTTTTTGCTTATTTTTCCAACATTCTTACAAAATTGATCAATGCAAATATGAAGTTTGTAATACATATCTGTGTGCTTTCTTGTGTTTATCACCTTCATTGCAGTTGAATATAAATTTTTAATTTAAAACGATATTTCAAGATATGATGGGGTAAATGCACAAATAAAATTTCTGCTTCCCTGCAACCAGAAACAAAAAGGTAGTGTTTCTCAAAAATAAATTTAGAGCATTAAAATTATTTAACTTTGATGCATGGAAAAGTTAAGCAGTGTAATTATGACCCAGTGGTGTGCTGGAATACAGGTCTTTCAGTATTTCCAGACTGCAGTCTGAAAGGGTTTTAACAAGTCAGTTGTGAAGGCCAAGCCTAAATCTTGCATACTAGACATGTCTAGGAAAAAATGACATTTTTAGGGGTTTCTGGTAAGGGTTTGGGGGCGATTGGCTTTTTGGTCATGTCAGCATAGGAAGGTTTTTTATTGCAGTCCTGCAGGATTCAGCTCTGTCTGATTCATATTTTTATTTGGATTGGGTTTTATATCTGCTGTGTAAATTCTCTACATGTCCCTTTTCAGTTCCAGTCAAGCACAAACCCCAGGTGATGACTTTTTGTCAGCCCTGTGCTGTTGAAAGGCAGAATCAGAACATCATCCAGACAGTTTTCCTACCAATGTCACCACAACAGGTCCTGTCAAAATCATTCATGAATCAGTGACAGCAGATGAATTTAAAGAGCATTATTTTATCCTTTAAAATTCACCAAAAATGAGAAAAAATAGCAAAACCCACTTATATACTTTATTTTTTTCTTTGGGATCACATAAAGCACACAAAACTCTGCCCACTCTACTGCCTCTGCTTTTTTTTTATCCTAAAATGAAGAAAAATTAACTTTGCCATCATGTTAAAAATGAAACTCATGTATTTCCATGTTAAAAACTTGCAGAGGTTTAGAGAAGAGGTTCCCTTATGGCCCCGTTGTTGTCCCCTCATCCCAACATTCTTGATACTTATTTTTGTATATATAGTTTCTCTTTTTTGTTCATTTCCAAATGAAGTCTTTGGTCTGTGAAGCTCTTTAACTGCCTATAAATCAGTACCTGATATTTTTCAAACAAATTTACATATTTTCCTCAGGAAAATTCCTCTGTTCCTCCAGAGGAACAGAATATTTGTATCAAATAATAAATTCAATACATTCTTATAGAATATTCATACTCAGGAAGAATATGAGCTTTATCATCCTTGGCTGTGACAGATAAAATGTGAATAGCTGCAAAGCTGTTTCCTGTGAAATACTGTGTTTCTCAGTGACTGAAGCATTATTAATGTGAATATCTGAAAATGGAGGCTGAAGCCATTGGAGCATGAGCTGTTCCTGTGTACAACCTGTGCAGCTGCAGACCTTATGGAAAGAAAATTGGTTTGCACTCCTACAAACATTTTTAATTACTCACACATGGAATTCATGTGGCTTTTGTTCTTCCCTGCTCACAGGATGGACAGAACCCGGGTCCTCCTCCACTGATACCAGGCCTGGGCCAGCAAGGAGGACAAGGTCGTCTGGGCCCTCACAACCAAGGACCTGGTCTCAATAAAGGTAATTCAGCATCTTATCTGTTCTCCTGGGAGTCAGTCTCCTCAAAGAGGGGCTGTTCCAATGCAGTGCACCCAGGGAGAAATGGCTGCAGCACAGTTCAGGACCTTGGCTGGGAGAAAAGCTTCTGTGGGGTGGGATATGCAGGAAAAATTTTCCCAGAAATATTGTTTCATGGGAAAGGTATCCCATATGCTTTCTAGAACTGTATGAACTAGAGCATCCTGAAGTGATTTAGAAATGGTTACAGAAACCTGCTGTGATTTTTCTTGTCCCTCAAGGCGACGCCCGTGGGCCACCCAACCATCACCTGGGCCCGCTGTCGGACCGGCGGCATGAGCAGAACAGCGGCGGCCCCGAGCACGGGCCTGAGAGGGGCCTGTTCCGAGGGGGCCAGGACTGGGGTGATGGCAGGGACAGCAGGGGCATGCCCGACAGACGGGGACCTCACCCCGACTTCCACGATGACTTCGATCGGCCCGACGACTTCCGGGATGATTTCCACCCTGACAAGAGATTCGGCCATCGGTTACGAGAGTTCGAGGGGAGGGGAGGCCCGCCATTGCAAGATGAGAAATGGAGACGAGGTGGACCTGGGCCTCCCTTTCCTCCTGATCACAGGGAATTTGAAGGAGGTGGTTCCAACCGGGGGCCTCCTGGTGCTTGGGAAGGACGGAGACCTTCAGATGACAGATACCCACGGGATCCTGAGGATGCGCGTTTCCGAGGAAGGCGAGACGAGAGGTAAGAATGAATCCATTTCTCTTTCTTGGGTCAAAGGGTAAATGGAGGGAACTCTTTTATTCCTGGTTTCCTTTTCATTAAGGAGTCTATCTGTTTCAGATTTATAAACTGGAAACCAATAAGGAAATGAAAACTCTAATATACCTGAGTGTAGAGTCCATAAAAATCATTCAGTAATAGAAGAAAACTTGAAAAATGGTCATTGTACACAGCAGCTTCCGTGTCTTTAAACAGTAAGTAAAGAGAAGGGGGAAAGTTTGTAGAGAAGATCCAGTGACACAGGATGAAGATCTGAGACCGTTTTGATGAAAATTGAGAGGAGACTTAAAGGTTAAAGTGACAAACTTTTGAACACTAGAAGTGGATTTTGAGATTCTGTCTCCAGTCACAAACTACAGCATGACTGTAGAGACTGTAGGATGAGATGCAATGCCCTTGTAAGGAGCAGGAGCAGTGATGTGACTGCCACATAGAAGGGCCAGACTTACAGCATCTGTTGGACTGTCGAGACTATTTTTTCATGCGTTTGCTTGTAGAAATTTTATTTCTCTTTCTGACTTATTTCTTAATGCCAAGCAAAGAACTCAAAAATAATCTGATTTACAGCAATGTCCTTGTCATTGCTCACAATCTCCGAATAAATCACAAAGGGATAAATTTGCTTTTAGTTACCAATGTAAGTATGGAGGAATTAATGCTGTCTCTGAAATTAATTATCAGCAAAATTGCTCCAGATTTATGTTAGTTTAATTAAATGAAATTTGGCCTCCAAGGTCTAAGCCTCTCACTGACCACCAACTCTCTATGTATAAGAACATGTGCTTGTTACAAATATGCTGTGGTCTCCACATAATGTGAATTTTGTGTGTTTTAGTTGCCTTTTTAATCATTTTCTTACATTCCTTTTACTTTGCATCTATACAGCTCTTCTTTTAGCTATTTTCTACCTAGCTCTGTAAGATGTAACTTCCTTTTGTGTGAAGAGTATGAAAAGAAATGAACAGTAACTTAAAGAAGGTAACAATTAAAGCCATTTTTAAAAAGTAAAGCCAGAGAAAATCCAGCTGGATGGTCCAGTGGTCCAATGGTCTGCATCACAGAACTCTAAAAGACACAGCAGACAAGACTTTTAGAAGCTCAGTAGAGATTTTTCAGATCTTATATTGAAAATGCTTAGGGACTGGCAAATATTTTATTTTGGTCCTGATTTTTAAAAAGTTTCAGGAAGGGAAACAAGAACCTTGTGACCTGCAGATCTGACTTTTGAACTAAGAGTATTCTATTTATCAGAGTACAAGTGTTTGCCCAGAAAGTTTGAAGTGAAATGGTACAGGGCTCTAAAAGGCTCACTGTGCTTGTAAATTTGATGATTTTCTTGGAATGAAGGTGAACTAGGTGCCATTTACTGCAGATGCTGTGGTGGACTTAATCCCAACCACTCGTTTAGCAGACTTGGTTTGAAATTGAGATTGTAACTGGTTTGATCAAGCATGAGAGGCAAATGTGTGTATGTGTGTTTCTCTCTAATTTCCCATCCTTTTCATCCCTGTCCTGTTCTTACTCTATATCAACATGATGCTTCTACTGCAGAGACCTGCCTCTTCCTGCCTGCTAATCTGCACAGTGTGTAGTTGTGTACAGTAAGGTCCTAGGCCTCGGGGAAGAAGATGTGAGAGCAGTCAAACAGGAACTGAACCCCATACAAGGCAGGGCTTTATGTGTGACTGATATGAAAAGGCAAATAAGGATATCCATAACACAATATTAGGAGCTGTGGCTGTGTCAGGCATAGGTTTCGTAGATTTCAAAACTCAACTGTGTCCATAAGTTGCTTGAAATAGGAAAGGCCCTGTTCCTGCAGCCCTGGGGCCTCGTGTTGAAAATCTTGGTAATTTCCAAGCTAAGTTGAATCACACCATATCAGTATTAAAGCAGGAGGCCCTCTAAGAAACCTCTAGAGGACTGTGCTCTTTCAAGGCTAAACAATATTGCTCTGTGATTATTTGAACCATTTGTACCTGAAACTGTTGAGTTTGTTTTCCCAAACCATCCAGGTTAATGTAAATGGTTCATGGTCCATACAAAGCACTCCTCCATCCACTGTTGTACCTGTACAGGCACAGCAGCCTCCTCTCTGTATTGTGTTTGTTTTCTGGGAGGTGGAGACAGACCTATTGTTTTTTATTAAAAACAATGTAAAAGTTTAAGAATATTGTATTGTGTTATGACTACTGTTAAAATATTTAAATTTGTAATTAAAAGGTTAATGTTGTTAAAATTCTAAATAAAAGTATCTAAAGTTTTGCTTGTAATAGGATGCACTGTGTCGTTAATGAGCTGGGGAAGGGGATGCTGCACACAGCCAACACCACGGGGATGCTGTGTGCTTCCAGTTCAGCCAGAGTGGAACTGGGAACACTGGGGAGGTGGGAGGCACCTGTGACTGGGCAAGGAGAGCTCCACACCGTGTGCTGTCACTGAGGGGGGGCAGAGTAGCGTGGGGTGGCACGGTGGGGACACCAGTGTGCCTGCACCACCGGAACACCTCAGCCGGGCTGTGACAGACAGGTGTCCTCACAGGGCAGGGCTGAGCTTTGCAAACCCTCCAGGTGTTTGAACTGCTTGTGTCAGGAACAGAACTGCTAGTTACTCACACAGCCAGCTGCAGGCTTACCTGGCATGGCACTGACAGCTCAGCAAGAGCCATTCTCCTCTCTGAAGAGCTGTCCAAGGCCCCAGTGTGGTGCTGGAGGAGCTGTACTCAGCTAAGATGCTGTGCAGAACCCAGTCATAGCAAATTCCTGAAGGTGCCCTTGGTACTTATTAGACAGCAGTTATCAATTTCAGGCTCATAATTACATTTTGCAACACAAAATTCATTACTGCAGTTGGATAAACTGCTCTTCAGGTTGCAGAATGCCACTGTGCACTGTTCAGCCATCACTTTGCCTACAGATCCAAGGGCAGTCTAGATGCAATTGCTAGAATTGTAAACTTGGAAGAATGGAATGAAAAGGAGAATTGTCTGGCAAAAGAATCATAGACCTGATAGGAATGAGATCCTGTAATGTTTTGTTATAGCCACGACTCTCATTGCTTCTATGTTTTCAGTTTATGATGGAAATGGAAAGGAAAAAATGGAAGGGGAATGTAAGAGCTTCAGAGTTAAGGGGAACTCACACTTTGCCTTGCCTTACCTCACCTTGTATCTATCATCACTCATTGTTTTTCCCACCTTTTCATTAAATGAATGCACTGTGTTTAATAATATTTTTCTTGTATGAATAACCAACATAATCAGTGGAAGAAAATATGAGAGGAAGATTACAAAGCTTACTATCAAAGTGCTCAAAGGCAGAAATGGGCACTTTCCCACCTACAAATCCTGTTCTAGTAACTGTATGTGCTGTAGCATTAAGTGAAACAGTTTAGAAATGAGTTGATAATTAAACTGCCTCAGTTATGCCTAAAAGCCACATCTGTATCATGTTCTTTGTTGTAGCTTCCGAAGAGGAGGACCCTCGAGGCACGAGGGCCGGGGACCCAGGGGCAGAGATGGCTTTCCTGGCCCTGAAGATTTTGGGCCAGATGATGCTTTTGACTCTCCAGATGAAAACTCCAGAGGAAGGGACCATGGTGCTCGGGGGCGAGGACGAGGTGCTCCGAGAGGTAAGGGGAATGTTCTTCCACAGAGAAATACAAGGATGAGGAAGGAAAGGCACTTCTTGGGCAGGTGACATTATTTTCATGAATACAATGTCTCTTCTCACTCCTGTCCCCTGCTTCTCTTACTGCTCAGGAGCTCGGAAGGGTTTGCTTCCTACTCCAGATGAATTCCCACGCTTTGAAGGAGGGAGGAAACCAGACTCCTGGGATGGAAACAGAGAACCAGGTAAAAAATTTGATGAAGTTTGTAGACATCTACAATATAATAACTTTTTAAAAAATATTTTTAAATCATGCCTTTTTCCTGTACCTCACATGTTTGTTACTAGTATTTTACCATGAGAAAAGCCAAATGCAGTTCTTTGGTCATTGAAATTTAGGAAGAAAGAACTGTACAGAATTTAACTGTCTCTAAATACAGCTTATTGAATAAAAGTGACTGTGCCCTCAAAGCCTTGATTTTCAGTTGTGTTCTTCTACAGTCCAGAACTGCCCAGGCAATTGTCACCTCTGGATGACTGAATCACATGTCATGGGTTTTTTTAATATCTTTATTAATGCCAACAGTAATCTTTCTCTGTGTTGGTATCTTTTCAGCTGCAATGTCTGACAGCTTATATTTGCAGTTGTGTTACTAAAGGCAGCCCCATATGGGGCAAGACAGAGCTGCAGAATGTCATGGAAAACAAAGCACAAATGGCACATAAATAAATGAAGGTGTGATTGTCTCTAAAATACATGGAAATATTTTATACTGGAAAGGACACTTTACATCTGCCACACTTTTCTTTCCCATTATCTTTAAAATCTGTTTTACCTTTAGCTTTTTTACTAAAAAATGGGACAGAAGAGAAGCTTTACATAATTTTAACTTCAAACTGTGTGCCAAACAGTGTGGGCAGTTTGTAAATTTATGTGGCTGCCTTCAAAAATGAAGAATAATGATCCTATAAACATTACTTATCTTGTGTTTTCATGTACAGGTCCTCGTCCAGATCACCCTCCTCATGATGGGCACTCTCCAGCCAACAGAGAACGTTCCTCTTCACTCCAGGGCATGGACATGGCCTCACTGCCACCACGGAAACGTCCCTGGCACGATGGACCAGGAACCTCTGACCACAGGGACATGGATGCTCCAGGTGGACCTCCAGAGGAGAGGGGCAAAGGTAAAAAGTCCCTTTGATTGGAACCCTTATGTAACACTGGAATGTATTTTCAGTATTAAGTGTATCCAGAACTTCTCTGTTCAGAGGGCATAAAGCTGAGCTGGTAAATATCTGATTTTACCAGCTGGGAAGTTACAGACCAGTCTTACAGGAACATAGAACAGAGGGATTTTCAAACATCAAATCCAAATCTTGTCTCCAGCACTGCAGAATCCTCTTCTTTATTGCCCTGTCGAAAAGTAGTTGGTTTTTGGTTCTGTTACTCCAGCTGGAAAACTCATTAAGAGCATTTTCCCCTCATTTTCAGAATAGTTGTTTATTAATATTAATGCTTGTGATGTTATTCTTTAACTCAAATGTAAGTACATTGAGCCTGGAGTGATATGTCCCTGAAGTGTTCTCTAAACCTCTGAGTTACTAAAACATTCTTTTTATATGTAATGGCTTTCTAGTTACCTTTTGTGTATTTCTCTAATTGCTTTAAGAATCTTATAAACTTTTGATACATACAACATCCATGGACAGACCTCTAAAACTTGATTGAAGTAGACTATGCTTTATAAAAAAAGAGGGAAAATGTTTTTCCCTTGATCTATGCTTATTATTCACTAATTTAATTTGATGTCTTGTGTTGTAATTAAGTTGAATGTTGGTCACTGTTATTACTGAATGCCACCTCTGATTGCACTGAACCCCACCACTTCTAGCCTGAACCAGCTCTTCTCCAAGTCAGAGCTCTGATTTCTTTCTTCTTTCTAGAAATTGTTCTGTCTCTTTCACTATCCTTGTTACTCTGTATGTGCTGTTTTGAGTTTTAAATTGTCCTTTTCTGAATTAAATGAGGTAACTAGGAATTGCACACACTATTTAAGATGTGGTGTAACCATGGATTTCTACCATTCTCTTGTACTTGTTCCATTTTCTCCATTCTTTCCTAACAGTTCCTGGTGCTGTAGTTTCCTCTAAGTGGTCCCATGTTGCTGTAACCCACAGAACACATTCTTTTGGAGTCAGTGCTATTAGCATCACACAGTTCTTGATCCTATTTCTTACAGATCTCAGGGCTTCTGTTTTCTTGTGTAAATATTGTTTTTCTTTAATGTCCTCACATTGACTACCCACTGTCAGGTAGTGATCAGTGACAAACATCCTTCTCATTTGCTCCCACATGCTCAGCTGGCAGCCTGCAGCTGAATTTGTTGTTGTTAGACTGCACAGCTTTGTCTCTGATGCCACTGAACACTGAATCCCAGCCCACTTCTCTCACCACTGTCCCAAAGCTCATTCAGTTTTAACTGCTTGCCACTCCTTCTCTGCATGGACTCTGTTCCCAGGTTTTATCATTCCTTCACAGATGTTTTAAATGTTATCACAGATGTTTTAAATTCTGTCATTCCTTCACAGATGTTTATCTGCTGATAAACTTCTCTACCATTATTTTTCCTGGAACAAACCAGTCAACAAAAATCACTCTTGCTAATGTGCAGCAAAGATACCTGAATTTAGCTGTAGTATGTGTCCTTAAGCAAGATTACCACTGATTTTGTTTTCTCAAAATACTACTTCTTATTTTAGGCTAATGAATTGGGTTGGGGTTTTTTGTTGTTCGTATCAAACATATCAAAAGCAAAAAGGTATGTGAGAATTAGAACATTCCATTCCTGGCAGTAAGAGCTTGAGTACTTTTTGTTCCAGGTTAGTGGTAAAATAAAGCATTTTTCTATTATTTTTAGCAAAAAATTGAACAAAACAGTAATGTTACTCATGATTTTCACCATCCACCTCAACTGTCTCAATTTGTCAACAGTGCAATGTCTTTGTTTAGGATTAAAAAAAGTATTTTGCAATAAAAGCACAGAGAGAACCACAGTGTTAGCACAAGAACTGGCAGTTTGGAGGAAAAGCTGTCATTATTCTGTCTTCATTTCAGTGCCTGCTGACAGTATCAAATGCAAGCTCCTTTAATTCCCAAGGAATCTCTTGATTGTTGTCCGTTTTCTGAACTGTAATGGAGACACTAAATCTGTGTAAGAAAATTGTACTGAGGGAGGAGGCCTAAAATTGTAGGTCTCAGCTACAGCTGGTTTATGAATGATGGCACCACAGTAGAAGCAGCTCCATATCTGGCATGTCTGAGAAGAGACTCAGCTCAAACTTACACCAGTAACTGGTTGTGCTTCCTTTGCAGGACGAGGAAATTCGGGACCTTCACAGAGAGCGCCGAAATCTGGGAGGTCCAGTTCTCTAGATGGAGACCACCACGATGGATTCCACAGGGAGGAAGCCTTTGGTGGAGGCCCTGGGGCAGGCAATAACCCTTCTCGAGGAGGAAGGAATAGCAGCAATTGGGGAAGAGGAAATAACATGAACTCTGGCCAGTCCCGGAGAGGAGGATCTCGGGGTGGACGAGGCCGATAGAAGAGGCTTTGACTGGGTCATGCCCAGTCCTTGTGGGACAATATTTAAATAGACTGCTACTCTGGACTCACCTGCAATGCCACGAACCTGGATTCTTAACTGGGATAACTGAATGTGCATTAGTTCCTAACAAGGGTCTTTCTTTTCCTGAATCAGTCATTTGCCTCTAGCTGCAATATTGTAGCTACCTTTGTTTTGTTCTTTCCACTCCCATTCCCCTCACTTTCTTGTTTTGTCAAGAGCTGGAATTTCTTTTAAGTGTTGTGGAACATGGAGCATCTCCACAGATTTCAGTTCACCTCCAGACAGAAACTTGTTTCTATATGTACAGTTTGTCAAAGAGTTACGTTGGTTTTGTATGAATACAGAATGTAATTTGCTCAAAAATTAACAAAAAAAATCAACAGTGTGTGATTCTTTACTCACCTATTATTACAGAGGGTTGCATTTAGGCAAATTTGTGTTTCAGATGGAGCAACAGCACTACCTCCTGAAATCTCAGCCAGTTAAAATACTGAGAGCCCATTCCTAGGGCTTTGGTTTATCATGTACAGAGAAGTTTCATTTTCATCTTTAGCCACAGCTGTCTACAATGGTGCTGAGGTCAAAATTCCAAAATGCAGGCAATCACCACTGCTTGCTAGTCTGCCATCCTGAAAGAGAAAAGAGTGGAATAGTGTTTAGAACAAATTGTCAAAGACACAGTGTGAGTTACATAACCTGGATCCTAAGACAGACATCACAGCAAAGATTGGCATTCTACACTTCACCTAGGCAAGCCACAGATTTTTGTTCAAAACAGCATCTGTTTACAGAAACTGAGACAGAAAGTTTAGCAGCTTGACTGGTATGTTTTACAGCAGCTGTGTGTGACACACTGTTTAAAGCTAAGGGTGTTCAGCAGAGTCTGGTGCATTAAGTGCTGAAGTGAAATTCATCACTTCAATAATAAGGGTTTTTTAAGTGTCTTTTTCTTTAGGATATTGTTACCTGGTTTTACTAAAGGAGGGAAATGAGGAGGAGGGGTTATTCCCATTTCCCACATTTCATAATAAAGCTGCTTACCAACCATGAGTTTGTTTTCCCCATAAATCATTCCTATTAATTATCTCCAGCCACCATGTTATCAGAAGGCTCCTTTAACACCTCAGTGAAAATGTTATCACCTAAGTATTTATTGTACAGGTACCCCTCAGGAAGGTCCTGTATTGAAAGTAGAGCATATAATGAAAAACCACAACCAGGCTTCCCTCTCTCCTTGAATTTCAAGCTATAATCAGGATGAGACAGTTCTAGAGGTTCCTGCAACCCAGGAACACACAGAGCTGCTGCATTTTCTCATAGGCAGGTTTACCAAAGACTGGCTCAAGTCCTGGTGTCCCACATTCCTCAAAGACATCAAAGCACAGATGCTTAACTGCTGTTCTCTTGGTTCAGTCAGACACTTTTTACTTGGTTTTTAATTTGTGGTGTATCAAATCACATTTAAAATTTGTAACTGAAAATCCTATAAAATCCTTGTCATGGGGCTCAGGAGAGACAGAATGGTCTAAAAGGAATTAACTAGAAACAGCTGAGATCCATCTGATAGGACAGTTTGTCCCTTGAGAAAAAATGCTTTTTAGCTCTATCTGAAGGACTTTGAGCACTTTGGGTGTTGGTCTGAGAGTTGGGATCTGTCCTGAAGTTTTCATGAGAAATACTAATGATTTAATCACTGGCAAAGAGGAAAGCTTGCCCTCTTTTTTAAATTTATTTAGCAAGCACAGTATATGTTAAGGGGCTAAAAGGGTGCAATACTTAGACCATATGAGTTAGAGGATGAGGTTTAGGCTTTAATGAAACCACAGTCCTCTACCAAAATAAGTTAAAATGTATCTAACAAAAGAAAACTAAACTTTATCTAGACAACTTATATTTCCTCTGATAATTGTCTAATTCCTTAAACAATTGTGGTACTTCAGTAATACTCTTCAAGGGGCAGATTTTTAAGTGGAGTTTTGAAGTATTTCACAATCATATGCTCAAAAAGTCCTAAGAAAAATTGATTATTAGATATAGTTTCTACAAAATCTTGGAAGGCAACAGCATAGCAGAGACAGAAGCAGCTTCCCATTCTGTGATGCCACGACCCACTATTACTGGGAAATGGGCACAGTTATTTAATGGGATTATACTTCTGTATTCCTCAGGTCATGCTATTTTACCAGTGCTGCACACAGACTCTTATGCTCTACCTGTTAGTTCAGAGGTTGTCTCAAATTTAATTTTACACTGCTGTTTGGAATAAAATTAATTTTATATACTGTGATTTAGAAGTTACAAAAACAAGAGAGCTAACTTAATGCTATTCTGATAGCTCTGATCTACATTCTTAATGGAAAAAAAATGACCATTAGTGAAATGTCTATACTGACAACTGGATACAAATATTTTTATTAAAGCAATCTGTGTACATTTAAGCACCCCCTTTAACAATTTCAGTTTAATTCAGAAAAGTATTTGGTAAATCTATTAAAACTAAATGGTGATAGCAGGTAAGTATTGCAGTGGCTTTATTTTCTCCATGAGGCACAGCTGCTCAGTGAGAACTCACTGGGGGCTCCAGTGTCCCATTTCCTTGCAAGAGTCCAGTGCCTGGCCCAAACAGGAGCACCCAGCTCTGCCAGCCTGAATTCAGCACCCTCCTAAGGCAGCTCAGTTTCTGCACTGAAGCAGAGCTCCAGTTACTGGCAAATCTATTTTTAAAGGTCAGGCTGGGACAAGTAAGCAACTCCTGCCCAAGTTCAGAGAGCAATACCTATACACAAAAACGAACTTCTAAGAGCTGAAGCTCCCGTTTTAAAGCCCAGTTTGGTCCCTTACAGCAGTACCTGCAAACGCCAATGCTCTTAACCAACATCAGCACTTTGCATCCTCTCATCATCATGCAGAACACCCCCTCCCCTTACAATTATGGGCAGTGTTTGTGACCCACAGCCCGAGGAAAGTTTGTTTCACTTACTGGATGGTTATTTTAAAGCTGCTTTATAGAGAGAAATGCAGTTCAGTGGCCACAGTCTTCGTATTCACCACTGGTCTGAGCTGACAGCAAAACCAGTATGTGCTCATAGTGTAGGGGTCAGCACAAAATGAGGTAACACCAGTTAATTTTTCAATGTTCTCCCCTAGCCTCGATCGCGTTTTGCTAAATCATCTTCGTGTTTCAGCATCCGTCAGCCTTGCGCACCTCAGCCGCTCCTCGGTACCGGCCAAGTCCGTAATGCCGCCGCACGGGCTCCGACCGCGCGGTCCGCCGCAGCCGCCGCAGCAGCCCCA